>NW_011888850.1:1965259-1972244 GCF_000151845.1 Pteropus vampyrus | reverse complement strand
AAACTCTGCCTATTTGAATCTTCAAGACTCATATAAAAAGAGGATAGGAAGAATGGGGGAAGAACAGGTTTATATGGGTTGGGGTGCGAAAGACGGTGAATTTGAGTTTGGATTTGCCGTGTGAAGTGCCATTGGGGCAGGCAGGCAGTGCCATTCCGGCACCCAGTTGGAAATACGGGTCCCAAGCTCACAGTAAAAATCAGGACCTAAGAATGTAGTTTTGGAAGATAGCTACATTTTATTTATACAACCTTTTAATTAGATATTTAAGAAGCAATTATTTAATACCGACTACCTATCAGATACCGTATCAGGGCCTAGAATCACTAAGTGGAATAAGTTAAGGGACCAATTCTTAAGAAGCTTATGGTTTTTAGAGGCAATGGATAAGCAAAGCAATAGTTGCGATATAATGTCCATTAAGGAAATGTTTGGGGTTTACTCCAGGGTGCCAGTGGAATACAAAGAAAAGGCCCCTAAAGTGGTTCCAGATCAATTGCCCAGCTATCACTTTCACTAACAGGATATGATCCTACTCCTGGCTCTGCTTTGATCACGAGCATTTGTCCCAGCCCTGGCCCATCCTGTGCCCCGGCTTTGTTTGGCCCTCCCCTACCCAGCACTTTGACCGCACCATTTGGCATCCTCTTATAATCCTGGCACTGACAATAAAACGCCATAGGGGTAGAGATTTTGACTAAACATGAACAACTGATGATAATTAAGAGATGCCGTTAAAATACATTAAAGATATGCAGAATGACCCCCAATATTTTTAGTCGACATTTATTTATTTTTGAGACTGTTCATTTCTCAGTATTCCTTAGTCAACCTCTTCTTTTTCAGCCCAATTAACTACTACAGCAGCAAAGGTATACTTAAAATATAATCCTCTAGTCATCCAACTAAAATTACTATTTTAGTTGTACTGTTTAACTTCATCAGGGCCCTGGAAGAGATGAGCTAGAATAAAAATAATTCAGAATCAATTTTCAATCTTCTCAGCTACCAGATCTCTTTGAATGCGTATTTGTTCATTAGCTTTAAACACTTATTCAGAATGTAGAGTGTACCACGATGTTTTTGCAAGGAGTGCTGACACCCTTTTTAGTCCTAATGCTTAATCTGCATTACTTTTTTCTTTAATTACATTGTATAAAATTTTGCTGCACATCAGTCTGAAAAGATGTAAATGAGTGTTGTATAATAGTCTGTTTTTGCCAATTATGTGAAGTACCCTTTTCTTTGGCCTTAATACTTTATTATCTTTTAAAAGAATGCTTGATGTTTTTTTCGAAAGAAAGTAAGTATGTTTAAAAGCTTATTTATCAACTTTTGGGAGAGATTTCAGTCTTAAAGCTCACGTATAATCTCCAAGTTAAATATTAAATTTAAATCAGCAATTTTAAAGGCAATTTTTAATTCCTTTTCTTTTCTATCTTACCTAGTCTACCATTTCCAGGAGTCTTGACACTTCTGTGTGATAACAAGAAGTTGGGGAAATAATCAAGGCATTACGCTGGCTCAGTAGATGTCAGTTCATATCAGCCTATAAAGATCCCCAGAAGAACCAGCCATACTGACCCGCCCTTCAGGCATTGCAAAATTAGACTAGTGAGACAATATGGTTCTCGGAACATGTGGCTCATGGTCTCCATACACACCAGGACAGGTATCTATAGAATCTAAGGTGATCCGGAGATCACAGGCTTCTTGTATTCCCCTCCCCCACCCGTTAAAACTCAACTGCTTTTCCACAGTTTTTCAATGTTCATTTCCTTCTTAAACACCCAAACTCCATCCAAGTTTCTTCCTCTGTTGCATGATTCCAGGACTGTCTCACTTGCATAATTTATTCCTTTTTATCATGCCTGCTCTCCCAGAACCTTTCTGATCCAGACTCATTTTTCTTTTAAAAGACATAATAATTGTGCTAAAGTACACATGACACAAAATTTACCATCCTAACCATTTTTAAGTGTACAGTTCAGTAGTATTAAGTACATTCTCATTGTTGTACGACCGATCTCCAGAACTTTTTTATCCTGCAAAACTGAAACTTCATACCCTTTAAACGGCCACTCTCCTCTCCCCACCAGCCCTGGCAACAACCCTGCTACTTTCTGTCTCTCTGAGTTTGACCAGTCCAGATACCTCAAATAAGTGAAATCATACAGTATTTGTCTTTTTGTGACTGGAATATTTCACTTAGTATAATGTCCTCAAGGCTCATCCATGTTGTAACACGTGTCATGATTCCTTTCTTTTTTAAGGGTGACTAATAGTCCGTTATTTGTATATACCACATTTTGTTTATCCATTCATTCATAAGTGGACACTTGGTTTGCTTCCACCTTTTGGCTATTGTGAATAATGCTACTAGAACGTGAATGTACAAACATCTTGGCAAGAACAAACTCATTCTTTTTGATGACATATACTTATTTAAAAAAAAACCATTTTGTCATGGAAAATTTCAAACATGTGGAGATGTAGAGAGAATGATATAATGAATTTCATAATACCTGTCACTCAGCTGCAACAGTGATCAACTTGTAGTTTGTGTCATCATATTTCGCTTACATCTCTATATGCAATACCTACTCTGGGTTATTCTGAAGCAAATTCCACACTTCATATAGTTTTATCTGTTAATATTTCAGAACGTATCTCAAAAAAGGACTCTTTTTTAAGGTAAAGCCATAATATCATTGTCACACCAAAAACTTTAACAATAATTTCTCATTATCGTCAATAATTCAGTAAGTATTCATTTTAGCCCAATTACCTTTAAAAAATTATCCCGATTATCTTTGTTTGAATTGGAATTCATTGTGATTGATTCATATATCTCTTACATTTCCTTTTATCTACATGTTGCCTCTCTATTTTCTTTTTCTTAACATTTTCTTAAAGATGTATTCTTTTTACTCTAAGTTTTCCAAATTTTAAGATTTGTTAATTGTATCACTGTGGTTCATTTAACACTGTCCCCTGTCCCTGGGTTTTCTTACAAATTGGTAGTTGGATTTAGAGGCTTGATCTGATTTAAAATTTTTTTTTCGGGCAAGACTAATTATAGATAGTGTTGTATTTTTCCATTGGGCAGTATTTAACATCCGGTTGTCTCTTTTTTAAGATTATTATTGACTAGATCCCTCAGTTCATTCAAAGGTGCAAAATGGAGTATTCTAATTCTATTATTTTTTATTAACTAGTTTCATACAAAGTAATGTCCTCTCATTAATTGTTTTCCTAATGTACAGTTCTCATAGAGAAGTAGGGATATATATTTTCCCTTATTTATCAGTTTTTCTAAGCGATGAGTTGTTTCTCTAATATCCCCCAAAGATGACCAGTAAGATTTTTCTTCTTTTAGTATAATTTTGAATTCATTGATTTAAAATATACTTGACGTGTGTGAATTCATTGCACTTAATTTTTTTATTGAAGTTGGCTCCTGACATCTTTCGCTATGACCCCAATAGTCATTAATAAAATCTCAGTTACCTGTTAGGACATGTTCCAGGCTCATTTTTTACTTTTCAGCCCCAGGTCAGGCCTGGAATCAGCCATTCTTTCAAAGAACTTTGGTTCCTTTACTCAGAAATGGTATTTAGAGACAACAATCTGGTTACCAGGTGTGCTCACTGCTACAGGACTGATTGTTTTCAGTAGACAGAGCTAGCAAATATGGCCTTTTTTTTTTTTTAATTTTAAAAGTAAAATATATCCTCATCATATTGATACTTAGAATTCAATTTCAGGACTATGGTATTTTTACTTAATCTCATGAATCTTACATCTGTATTGCCTTTTACTTAACGCCACAAATAATTGGTTCTCAGTTATATCAGTATAATTTCTCTCTCTCTTTCTTTTATTTTTTACTCCATAATATACATACAACAGTTTCAGAATGGAACTATCAACACTATCATCAATAATAAGAATATTGAAAACAGTGTACAATTTTTTTTTCTGTGGTTATTTTTGCTATTAGGATATATTCCACTAGGAATGTGTACAATAAAATTGCTCTGTTTAAAACCCCTTGGAAAGTTTTCTTTCTGTGTAGTTATAAGTTAGATATAAAGTTAAATTTTAATGTTATATTTTACTTTTATTTACGGTTATTCTTTAACAATCGTTTTATAATTATATAAAAAATTTACCTGGCCTCAAAATCAAATCAAAGCAAGATAAATTTTTAAAAATTTAGCTTCCATTCCCACTCTTTCTACCTGAGTGCCATATAGGTATTTATTTTAATGCATTATTTATTTTAAATCTAGAAGTCATTTATTTTACTAATTGAGTACATTTTATTTTACCAAGATAAAAAATGAAAAATAGTCCCAAATATAAAATATTTGATATTTATACCTTTGGAATTGCTAAATTCTAGGAGATGATTCTACCAATTGATGTGTAAAAACGGAGAGAGGTTCACTATGGCTGCAGAAGAGAAAGAAAGGGAGAGAACAGTATGGGATGAGGTTGGTGGGACAGTGTGAAAGGAACTTGTCTTTCGAGCAGAGTGAGATGAGAGCCACTGAAGGTTCTGAACGCGGGAACTCCGTGATCTTAGATTTTTACCAAAACACCAGGCTGGTGTATCGAGACTAGACAGGAGGGGGCTGGAGGGGTCAGAGAAAGGGAGACCCACTGGGGTGTTAGTGATATAGTGAGAGAAGATGGTGATTAGCAGGTGAGGTGGTGAAAGTGGCTGGATTCTGGATATATTTTGAATATACACCCTTTGGGGAGCGACTTCATCTCAAGGTAAGAAGGACCCAAGGCCATTTGTAGGTGGGGAGGAGGAAGAACAGGGAAAACAAAATGAGTGATTTCACTAAAATCTCTCTAAGATACTGAAGCCCTAGTAGCTCTGATTTGGGACCCCCTCTAACCATGTGACACTGAAGGGGGTTCATGCAGCATGGTCTCTGGTGCCTGTCTGCCTGGAGATGAAAGAGCCTGGCAGGAGATGTGGTGTTAAAGAGGCAGGCCGGAAGAGAGCAAGAGGAAAGACAGATGTATGAGCTTTTAGACTACCCCGAAGACTCCAGATGCTACCTGGCATATGGGGACACACTTTGCAGTCTGTCAAGGTAAGTGTGAGAGTCATTACCATTAACGAGCTTTATGTGAGTCCACAGATTTGTGAAGGCTGGAGAACTATGGTTATAGATCAAATCTGCCTGGACCAAAGGAAACACATTGGCTCTGCCCCCACAACTATAATGAGAACTTAGGCCTATCTGTGCTAAGTCAAATTGCCATCGAATGTATTCAAAACTGGTTAAGATATCGGCTCAATGGATAAACCAGCCTTCTGGAACACGTCATGTCTGTGCAGCAAAGATGTCATGAGGAGAAGGCCTCAGACCCACCCAGCAAAGTGATCTTTGCCACTTGAAATGAGGGGTGGCCCGCCCACACTCTCTCTGCCAGTTGGCACATGATCGCTGCTAAGATCACATAAAGGCTGGTGTAAAGACAGTGATACCTATTCCGTTTCCACTCTCCCACATCCTCGAATGCCAGTGCACAGATGTTTTTCAAAGTGTTCTGGCTCTTAAAATAGAGTTTAATAGTAATGTTTAACTCAAGTGGACATATAGCAGACTCTCATCAACTTGTGCCTGAATTATTCAATTAACTTAAACATGTATTGAAAGTGTATTAGATGCCAGACACTATGCTAGGCTCTGAGAATGTAGAAATGAATAAAACATGGCCTCTGTCCTTTTGGAGCTAATCATTTAGTGACAGGAGACTGAAACAGAAAGTAATTTCTGTACAAAGTGGTTAAAGTGGTTATGGTAAGTCATGCACTAGGTGTTTTGAGGGGCACAGAGGTGGGACCCCAACCCAGCTCAGGGTTAAAGAGAGGCATCCTGAAGCAGGTGTTGCTTAGACTCTGCTAGAGGCTAACAGGGATATGGAATGGGTCAGTGGGGGGACAGCAAAGGGTCTCCCAGGGAGAAGCAGGAAAACACCAAAAATGGCATGCACACGGTCTCCCTTTTTTTTTCATTTTGAATTTGTTCATTTTTTTTTTTTATGGTGACATTGGTTAACAAAATCCGATGTTTCAGCTGTACATTTTAACAATAAGGCATGTATATTTACATTGCGTGTTTCCCTCCCATAGTTAGATTTCTTTCTGTCACCACATATTTGACCCCTTTACTCCATCTACCTTCCTCCTCTCCCCTCTCCCCCACCCTCTGGTAACCACTAGTCTATCGTCCATGTCCATGAGTCTCTGGTTGTTTGTCATGTTCATTTGTTGTTTTTAGGTTTATATCCCACATATAAGTGATATGTTATTTTCAACTTTTCCTGTCTGGCTTATTTCACTTAGCATGATCATCTCGAGGTCCATGTTGTTGCAAATGGCAGTATTTCATCTCTTCTTAAGGCTGAGTAATATTCCATTGTATGTATGTACCACAGCTTCTTTATCCAATCATCTATCATAGAACACTTCGGATGCTTCCATGTCCTGGCCACTACACACTCCCCATATTGCAGGACAGAAAGTGGCTAAGGCCTCAGCTGAACCCATCATCAGGGGGCCCTCCCTAGAAAGCCTGAAATGCCATGTTAATGAACTTCATTCTGGGGCAGCCAATAAGCCATTTAAGGGCTTTTGGGGCAGAGCATTTAAGGATACGGTGGATGTGAGAAATACTTGTTTGGTTATCATTTTGTAACCAGAAACAGAACAAACATTATTCTTATACAGAATATCTTAAGGCACTTCGTGAAACTTTCAGGATGTAGAACTCACAGACTTAATGATTGATTGGATGTAAGATGCTGAGAGAGAGGAGTAAGAGATGACCTTCGAGCTTTTGTATGAAGTGTCTAAACCGCTGAGTGTATAAGAATTGGAATGGGTTTGAGGATGGAGTGGAGATACTAGATGCACAGAGTTACCTGAGAAGTCGGAGGGCAGCAGCTAGCAGATATC
>NW_011888850.1:1962387-1963969 GCF_000151845.1 Pteropus vampyrus | reverse complement strand
AAAAAAAAAAAACTTAAATGATACTTATTGGGCATGTACTATAGGCCAGGTACTTTTAAAATTACTGGGCATACGAGGACAAATTCATTAGGATCCCTGCCGTCATTGTAGTCATAAACCCGTGAGGATGTCGACCTTATATAGAGCTAAGGGTAGTACAGAGTAATAAGGGCTGTAACTGATTTATGAGCCATTTGTCTAGTAAGGGACCACTAATGCATGCATTTGCATCTGCTGTTGCTTCTTGGGTCCAGCTCATCACCTCTTTATTCCTTTGAACAACTAAATCCTCCTAACCTTTTATGTCATAGATCAAGTCCAATTTGACACCTTTCTTTTTATGACTTGCATAGCTCTTACTTTTTTATTCTTCCTTTACCTTTTTGAACATATAAACCACCTATTCTTAGTTAACTACTTGTGTGGATGAACAACCTTTTCACAGTGACCACGAGCTTTGAAAGTTGTCACAGCACCTAGCACAAGGTTAAGCATGTAGCAAGTGTGTCATCAATGCCTGCTGAAACTCACCAGGAAACTTCCCTCTCGAGCTATTTAATATTTAAAATTAAAATAAAATTAACTTTAAAGGTGGCATATTTGAAAGCACTCTCATGCGATCACGTTAGGTAACATCAGGCCTGAGGGTGTGAAGGGAAAGGGGGTGACAGGATGGGGTGGTCGCTAAGACTGCAGAAGAATGGAATTTAAAGTGATGAGAAAAAATTAGGAAAAAAAATTGCACGATAGTCAGAACCCAATCAAGATGGCATACACGATAGATAAGCCCAAACTCAATTATTCCGCAAGACAGGAAATAAAAACTCAATTATTATTTAAGACTATGAAAGCATACGTATGCTCTAAGTATAAGTTGGCGTTATGAGCCCGTGGTTAAAGAGACAATTGCAATGATGACTATGTAAACAGCAGTACGAACTTGCCAAGGCTGAGAAGTCATCTTTTTATACTGTATGTGATAGAAATGATGCCCTTACAAGGACAGCACATCTAGCTGTTATCTTAATATTTAAAAAGGAAACGTGCAAACGTCACGGAGTCCTATTTCCGAAATTTCGTTCCACTGAACATTAGGTCAGCGGGGTGTCAATGGGCATTTCATTTTTAACGTGGTCTAAACTGGGAAATGTTGTTAGAGAACACCCTGAAGTCTTTTGGTTGAAAAGATGTGAAGGAACTGTGAGCAGCATTTAAAAGAGAAGGGGTTTCTTTTTCGGAGTAAAACAAAACCGAGGGGAGATCAGTGGCTGTAAGTCGTAGGAAGGTTATAAGCTGGGTACATCGCAGCTGCTCTATCTCCGTAAAGTCAGAAATTGACATATTGCAGCAAGAGAGAGAGGGGTTAGAAATGGACCGCCTTGTGAAGGTGTGAGAGGAAAATACTAAATTATTACTGTGAGAGAGCGTATCATCTTCAACTTAGGACACATGATAAGAAAGAAAACCATTTAAGGATGATTTATGTGTCATACTGCCTGGAGCTGCCGGACAGGTGGCCCTTTGAATTTCTTTCTCACTCCAGGATTTCATGAATCTAGTACTGTGAACCCTAGGATAAGAC
>NW_011888850.1:1947742-1962337 GCF_000151845.1 Pteropus vampyrus | reverse complement strand
CGTTTAAAAGAGAAGGGGTTTCTTTTTCGGAGTAAAACAAAACCGAGGGGAGATCAGTGGCTGTAAGTCGTAGGAAGGTTATAAGCTGGGTACATCGCAGCTGCTCTATCTCCGTAAAGTCAGAAATTGACATATTGCAGCAAGAGAGAGAGGGGTTAGAAATGGACTGCCTTGTGAAGGTGTGAGAGGAAAATACTAAATTATTACTGTGAGAGAGCGTATCATCTTCAACTTAGGACACATGATAAGAAAGAAAACCATTTAAGGATGATTTATGTGTCATACTGCCTGGAGCTGCCGGACAGGTGGCCCTTTGAATTTCTTTCTCACTCCAGGATTTCATGAATCTAGTACTGTGAACCCTAGGATAAGACCATCCGGTTCCAGCTCCGCATCAGCCACCAGCCTACCAAACCATCTTTAAAATGACAATCATGATTTCTCGTGCTATCCTGTGGAGATTTCCCCAGGATCAATTAATTACACTGTACTCGTAAGGTGCTTTCAGCTGCATGGAGAAAGACACTAGGAAATTACTGGTATTTGACCATTTACAGCCTATACAAATGGCAATTTCATATGGTTTAGCCGAATAACATTCATCATTCACTGAGTCTGCTGTGTGGCAGGCATGGGCTGGTTCTGAGGACTTAAAGATGATGAAGACATTGTTCCTGCCCTCAGCGAGCTCTCAGACCACTTGAATAAAACATTCCAATGCAGGTGGGCAAGGGCTAGAGTGGAAGCATTATAAGATGCTGTGGGTAAAAGAGGGAGCCGGCAATTCTGCTGGGCCAGGAGGGGAAGAGGTGAGCAAAAGGTGGCTTTGTAGAGGACATAACATTAATTTAGGTTGCCTTTTGAAGGTTGAGAAATTGACTGAGTGAAGATGGTCACTCCAGGCAGAGGAAACAGCTATGCAAAAATAAAGAGGTATGAAAAGGCCTTTCTGGAGGGAAAAAATATTTATCATTCAAAGATTAAATAATATTAAGATAAGGAAATATGAGTCAAACCTCCCGTAAGGCATTCCTGTTAGAATGCCCTCTTATTGAATACAACTCATCTAATATTGATCATAGTTTATTCTTATTTAATAGGGACCTTGCAAGTGTTTCAAAATGACTACAGCACAGGAGGCCTTTGAGAGCAGAAAAAGATGTGGAGCTGGAGCGGTTGACTGAGGCCCTGTGCGCAGAAACTAGAAGGGACTTCCTCTCGTGGGTGCTAGGGATGCGCCAGAGAACTTCATCGAGTAATGATGTGAACAGCTTTGGGAGGAGAAAGACCATGATGGCGGTTTTAGGGAGGAGAAACGAAAAAGCAGGTGCAAGCGGAAGTGAGGGCAGCCGTTGGGGGCAGCGTAGAGGAGAGAATCCTGGCAAGCCGCAACATCACGGGGACAAGAGCAGCCTGGGAGACAGAAGGAGAACCGAAGAGTGTGTTACCCAAGTAGGAAACGGCTTCGCGAAGTGAAAGATGTCCAATCAGGTAACAACGGAAAACCGTCCTTCAGATCGAGAAGTTGATCATTGGTGATCTTAGCAAGAAACAGTTCCAGTGGAGGGAACAGAAATCCTGGAAGCAATGAATATACTAAAAAGTTTCAAAGATATTGACTGGAAAGAAAGGGAGAAAGAGAGAGAGAGGATAATGAGAGGGGGCTGCAGAATTGAAGGGAAAGGGGTGGTTCTGCTGCTTCGAAAGAGTGGAGAGTCTTGCGCAAGTGTGAGACTGAGGCCAAGAAACCAAGGGAAAGGGAGGGCCAAGGCTTGAGGTCACCGAGAGGGTCGGAGGCAATGATGTCAAACGTCCAGGGAGGTTCCTTCTTCCTTCCAGACTGGGAGAAGTCGGCGGGGATGGATGCAGATGTAGATAAATTCAATGGTGAGGCTGACACAACAAGGAATTAACCTTGTTTTGACTTCTTGTTCTCTGTGGGGTGGGAGCAAGGTTATCTGTAAAAGAAGGGTTGGGTTAAGATGGAATAGGGGAGCTTGACAAAAGCCCTGGGAATGTTAGAGGTGACCAGGCAAGGGCACACTGTCCACTAAGCACCGAGGGCTCAGCAGAAGCTGGAAACCACAAACTGTGGTGCCTGTGATTTATATGTCTATTGTTTTCCAAGCTGTGTTTGGCTGCAGGAGATGAAGAAGATGAGCATGGGAAGGAGGGTCACTGAGGAGTAGTTGACTAGGTGAACCATCATGATGCGATTCAGGGTACGCAAGACAGGAGGTTGAGCTTCCAGATAACTGATGGGCCTGGGATAGTGAGTGGATTCAGGCTACCTATGCTGAGGTCTTACGAGGTCTCAACAGGCAAGTACAGTCAGAGCAGAGAGAGAGAGAGAGAATTCGCCAAATAAGGGGATATGGCTGGAAAGTGGCTGATCAGGGTTCAAGGTCTCAGTGGTGGAGTAGTTCAGAGTCATAACGAGATCCCAGTGGAGCTGCAAGAGTGGTTTGTTCAAGTGGGGCAGAGATGAAAGTGGACGGAGCCAAGTAGCTTATGAAACTTTCGGGCAAGGGTGAGTGATAGGTATTCTGCAAAGATATTTCCTTGCTGAGGATGGCAGAAGAGTTAGAGAAGGTAGAAATTATGTATCAGCTGCCAAATCGATCAGGAAAACACACTAGATAAAATTCATTCTCTCTTTGAGAATATTCTTGGTTTCATGCGCCAAAATCTCCTACTGTAGGCCTTATTTCCTTTTCTTTCCTTGCAACGGGATCAGAAATGATTCCTCTTCTTTGATAAGTGGGACACTGGCTTACCCTTGCTCTCTTCCCCTTCCTAGCCTCCCTCTGGCTTCCCCAGCATTTGCTGCCATCTGAGGCTGGTGGGTGGTCCATCGGCAGTCGCCTTCTGCTCTTGACGATCATCATTCATTTAGCCCGCCTGAGGAACCGATGTTAACATCTTAGGGGCCACAGAGATTTGCTTCCATAGATGCGTGTGCATTTCAGAACCCAGATCCTGGTTCTCTTTTCCCAGTATCTTTCTCCTCTCTGAGTAGCTAAAAGGTTTCGAGATCATTCTACCCCCACACACGAGGAAGTTGTCTGTCTGCCAATCTGTCCTGTTCCTGCCAACGCTGCTTGACAAGTTCAACATGAACAGTTAGAAATATTTTTTTTCATCCATATAACATATTAAACTCTTAACCCACAAAGCGACAGTACAGGTCACCATACTAATTTTTTTTTTTTTTTTAAGAAAGCATAGTATCTCAAACATCAAGCTTTAGGATTTTCCTATAGAGAAATACTGAATAACTCCACTCTAACTCTACTGTCTGCCATAGTCCTTCCTGCAGCAGGAACCACAAAGCTGTATCAAGTTAAAAGTTCTGAGTTTTGAGGATTCTAGTGTAGGGTCATAGAAATCCAGTTTAGCTTCCTTTTGTATTACCGATGCAGGGCCCCTTCGGGAGTCTTTCTCAGCTTCACAATGCCCCCTCTGAAGTGAGTCAGCACTTCAGTGTTTGTTAAACTTCTAAGGTTACTGAAGCACCAAGGGGGACAGAGTTTGTCCAAAGTCACACTGCAGGATCGTGACAGGCTAAAATCAGACTGAGAACTTGTTTCCACTAGGCAGTGCTCCTGGAACCTTTGCACCTCCCCGGACACTGTTATGTTGACACCAGTCCTGCACTTTTCTATCTTTAAATAGTCCACTGGCACTCATGATTTTAAGTACCTTTGCGGGATTCGTGAAGTTCAGACTGTGGTTTGAAGAGATTCTGACAGTTCCTGCCAAATATAATATTTAGATCTTGGAGTAAAAAAAAAAAAAAAAAAACGATGCAAGATGGCAGGAACGCCAAGTGGAGACTGAAACAGAACGGCTCGTCCTCTGCTTCTCAACTAGCAGTCATACCCTACGCTTTTATTTTTCCCTCTGGAAAATGCTTCTAAATCCAAAATCATTTGTCCCTTGAAACAATTAGACCGGATGTTCAGGATGCAGTATATTCATGTGCACTGTTAGTATTAGTCCCCAGAAACTCTTCAGACGGTGTGCCAGAGTACAGGGCCAGGTTGGAAGGGCGGCTTTGGATTAATAGCATTCTAAATTTATCATACATTTTCTTAGCTTCTTTTCCTTGAATGTAATTTTGAAGAGGCAGGAATCAAATAGAGTGAATGTGGTCTTCTGTTACTTATAGATTGTTACTTTCCTCCATGTTACAAACCGTAGCTCTCTTTCACTAGTAACTGATCATAAAATAATTGATAGCTATCATAAACAGCAAACACAGTGATAGGCCTTTATTAGCAAAATTAGGGTCTTAGAATTGAAAAGGGTATTGGAGATAAACCGGACCAACCACCCACTCAAAGCAGAAATCTGTTTTCCAGTATCCTTGATGAAATATCTAGCTCAGTGGTTCTCAAACTTTGTTGCACATTAGAATCACCAGGAGAGTTTTTAAAGACCCCAGTGCCGGGGCCACCCCAAATCAATTAAATTAGAATTTCTGGGAATATGGCCGAGGCATCAGCATTTAAAAACCTTTCAACATGCAACCAGGATTGTAACATGCAACCAGGTTTTGCCCAAAGATCTAACTTCTGCTTAGCTGTGTCCTGTGATGAAGAGTCTCTGCTTTTTTGGGGTGGCCCTCCATTAATGGGTAGCCCTTCGAACATTTAAAGACATTTACAACACAGTAAACTATATTAACTATAACTTTTTTTCCTTTCTATGGCCCAAAATATCAATTGAAATTAAACTCTTAGAAATATTATATTGTCACGTGAATTTTGAGCCACTATTGGGCTCTTATCTTGTCCCAATTTCATTATTTTTGCTTCTTGATGACAGAATCAGACACTGTGAGAGAAAAGGTTAGGTTGCCCTCAAAGTTAAAGCGAACAGATTTCCGAGGAGCCGATATGGGGCATGAGGTGTTTTCCTCCTTTCCGTCAGCTGTCATGTTCCCAGCAGCCCGGTTCATTCTGTCCCCGGGTCCTGCACGGCCTGTCTCTCCTGTCTCTCTTTGCAGTCCCAGCTGCTTTTGCTCTCCCATCGTCAGCGTCAGGGTTTGAACCTGGGTGATGGCCAGGCCTGCAGAAGTACGGCAGAAGAAAGGAAAGTGGAGGGGAGATGTCATCGTCACACCTCAATTTAGGCACTCAGCTGCTGTGCCCCAGAGACCGGAGCTAGCACTATGTGATAAATTCTGGACTCATCTTTTGGATTTGAGCCCCTGCTCGCCCATTCACTGTGGGCACAACCTTACAAAAGACTCTTAATTTATTGGAGCCTCAGTTTCTTCATCTCCAAACCAAGAGTAATAACAATACCTAACCTCTATGAAATAAAAATAATCTGTGTAATGCTTACAACAGCAGCGCTGACCTTTGCTCTGCCAGCCTCCTTTCAAGCCCTCAACTAGTGTTCACTTAGACTTTCAAGTCCAGTACCTTGCCATCCAACACCTCTCCTAGACTCCTAATGCCTCCCACAGACACTGAAGGAAAAAAATTAATAATATTAGCTCTTGTTTCCCTGGCTCACAGGGGCTGGAAGGGAGAACCAGTGGCAAAAATCTTGTTCCCGATCAGTTTTTTTTCTGCTTTCAGTTGTTTTTCTCGAGGGGCCATATGAAATTGAACCTGGAACTATGATTTGTCCTTTCTTCAAAGCCTGCCAGGCAAATCATTAAGTTTTTAGAGAACCCTGGAGGATAGACTCTCATTTCCCTTTTCATTTAACAAACATTACTTTTTGACCAGGGTTTCTCAAACTCCACAATACTAGCAATATGGCTTTTACCTTACTGGCTTCCTCATTTCGTTTTATCAGTACTGCCAGCAAAATTCTGGGAATGCGATCTGTTAGGACATGTCTCCACCAGCCAAGATTTGAAGGGTGCAACAGATTGAAGATTTTCCAACTATGAAACAGTGCTTCCGATGTGTGTTCAGTAAGCAATGTAATGCTTCCTTGCGGGAGTCCTTGCTCCCTCTGTGGGTAAATGAATGACTTTCCAGGGATGCTGCATAAAGGAGTGATTAAAAAAAAATGGCTGTAGGCAGCTGCAAGATGGATTCTTCAGCCCAGTATACATTCCTTGCTGTTTCAAAACAAGTTTAAATTGGGTCTTATAACTGTTCAACCATGTCCGCTGAAGTCTGTACATAAGTCACTCATTAGCAAAGGGAAAAGGAGGTTGGTATAGTGAGTGTTGCTGAACAATTCTCAGGTACCTGGTAACCCAAATATCAAACTAGTTTTCCATGAGCCATATTTAATCGTCTATTCGGTTATTGTTACTGATTTGTCCAGAGTGGACAACGTCAACCACAGTTAACACACGCATCCACTCACAAACATCTTAATGGTGCCCTGAAATAGACATTATGTTATTTCCTTTCATGTGATCCATTCCTTCATTTATTCATCAAACAAGTATTAATTCTTCCACTGTTAATACAGACTTGAAAATATGAGCAGCATATTTACTGTTTCTAAAATTCGCATACCGAGTCTCCCTTGTCCTTGAGTTATACAAACACCAGGATAAAACAAAATCAATATTTGTCCTATTCTCCCAGACAAATGGCTATTTACCATATCGAGTCAAGATACATTGCTGGAATATAAGAAGGTTTCCTGCAACGTTTCCTCCTCCCATGGGTCTGGTAACATGGCCTAAGAGGCCACTCAAAAGGAAGGGGAACAGAAATTATGTGCCTGTCAGACAACAACATACATTCTAGCTTTTCATCCTCATAAACGCCCTAGGAGATAGCTACTCTTGTTCACCTCATTTTATAGATGAGAAAACTGGGACTCTGAAAGGTTAAGTAAATTTTCTTCTTAAAATGTTCTGCTCTCACGTTTCGATGACACATTTACCTGATTTTTCCCTTTCTTCTCCCTCTCAGACTTTTTGCTAATTCTTTTTCCTCTCACCTTCAGCCATGGCTCAAGTTTAGACATTCTTCATCTACATTCCCTGGTGATCTCATCCAGTACAATGACTTTAAATACTATCTATGTGTTCATGGCTCGCAAACATGTATTTCTAACCCCAAACTCTCCCATTACTACTAAACTTGTATATCCAACTGCCTACTTAACATCTTCACTTAGATGATTGATGAGCAAGCATCTCCAAATTTGTATGTCCAAATCGAAGACCTTGATTTTCTTTTTTCTCTCCAGATCTCTTCCTCCATGATTTTGAATCACTTAAGTAAACAGCTCTACCAATCATACAACTGCTCAAAAATAAATCACTCTTTTCTTTACCATCTCCCCAATTCATAACAAAAATATATTACACATCTGTTTCCATTTCTTCATCTCCACCTTTTCCAAAAACTTGCTTCGATTACTGGTAATACCTCATCTCTCTTTCTTCTTCTTCTTGTCTAGAGTATAGATTTGATGGCTGGAGCTGCTGCAGCCATTTGTGATTATGAGGGAAAAGGCACAAGAATCACAGAAACATTAGCTCTGATATATGAGATACAGCAGCCATACTTTCAGATATCATATTCTAAGTAAAAAATAATTCTATTTCTTTAATTCGAATTAGTCAAATTATTTTCCTATTAAGTGCAGATAAAAACATTCCTGATATACCTTCTTTTCCCACCCCCATAAATCCATATCCACACAGCATTCAGACAGAACTTTTTTTAAACATTAGCAAGATTTGCTCAGTAACCAAGTATTTACCGAGCACATATGTGCTATGAATGTTTCTAAGTGTACAGTTACAAATCCACCGATGAACAAAGCAAAAATCCTACCTTTGTGGAGGGAAGAAACATAATAAGCATAACAAGTAAATTATATTATGTTAGAGGATGATATATAATATATGGGGAGAAAGAAAAAAATAAAGCAGGGTAAGGTTGATCACAAGTAAGAGGTGCAATTTTAAACTGTAAGGTCAGAATAGGCTTCAGTGAGAAGGTGACATGTGAGAAAATACATGAAGGACCCGGGTGGCAGCGGAAATAAGATGGAGCTGCTATCAGCTGAGATGAAGAAAGCTGAGTGCCAAGCAGATCTGTGGTATAAGACTGACATCTCAGTTTTAGACATGTTAAATTTTAGATAGCTATCCAACATTTGAGAAGAGATGATGTTGAATAAGCTGTGAAATGTGTGAGTCAAAAATTCAAGTTGATAGGTCTGCACAGCAGATAAAAATATGAGTCATGGCCTAGATGGTACTCAGGGCCATGAGATTGTATGAGATCTAAGAGGATGAGCATAGTTAGAGAACAAAGAGGACTAAGGTCCTAGAACTGATATGTTACAGCTTTAATCAGTTGGAGATAATACAAACCAGCAGAGAAGATCAAGGACATGCAGCCAATGAGGTAGAAGGAAAAACAAGAGATTGAGGTAACTTTGAAGCTAAATGAAAAAAAGTATATTAGAGAGGAGAGAGTGATCACTGCTACAGTTGGTCAAATAAGGTGAGAACTCAACTGATCATTAGATTTTGCAACAGTGAGGTCATCGATGACTTGACAAGAACAATTTTCATGGATTATTATGGGAGAAAGCTTGATTGAGTGAGTGCGAAAGAAGAAGATTAACAGCAGCTCCTTTGGGAGGCTTTGTGCAAAGGCGAGAAAAATTCATTGTATCTGGGGGAGTTTTTTTTTTTAAGGTTAGAAAATGGCAAGATGTATATATAATGATGGAGATGATCAAGAAGAGATGTAAAAATGGTGATGGAGGAGAAAGAGGGACAGTTGCTAGAGTGATGTCTCTCAGTATTAATGAGGAGATTTATAGAGTATGATCTTAAAACATGTCCAGAAATATTTTGACATGCTGCCCTTTAAAAAAGGGAGCTTGATGTTTGCTCCCCCTGAATATCAGCTGGACTTAGTAACTTGCTTTTAACAACGAGAATAATAGTGTATGACTTCTGTGACGAGGTCATAAAGACATTGTAGCTTCCCTCCTCCTCTCCCTTGGATCATTCACTCTGGGGAAAACCAGCTGCCATACTGTGAGGACTCTCAAGTAACCCTTTGGATGGCCCATGTTGGTCAGAAACTGAGCTCTCCAACCAACAGTCATGTGAGGGTCCCCAGGGTGTGCAACTTAAGTCTTAAGACATCAATAATTACATTAAATGCAAACAGTATAAATATACTAATAAAAAAAAAGACAGAAATAGGCAGAGTGGATTATAAACACAACCCAACATATGCTGCTGTCTACAAAAAACTCACTTTGAATATAAAAATATTGATAATAAAAAGTAAAAAAAAAAATAAAAAAAGATATACAATGCAAGTTAATTCAAGGAAAGCAGGAGTATATTATTAATCTATATTAACATCAGATAAAGTAGACTGAAGTAAAAAAAAATCTAGAAGAAGAGAGGGCTATTATATAACGATAAAAGGGTTAATGTACAAGAAGGCAAAGCAATCCTAAGTATATATGCACCAAACAACAGATAAGCAAAATATATGAAGCAAAACTGATAGGACTGGAAGAAGACGTAGACAAATCTACAACTATAATTTGGGACTTCACCATGTCTCTCAACATTCGGTAGATAACCAGATAGGAAGTCAGGATGGATATAGAAGAACTCCAACAACATCATCATGCAACAGGATTGAAGCAACATTTATAGACTACCCTATCCAACAATAGCAATGTTCATGGAACATATATAAAGACAGACCACATCTTGAACGATAAAGCAAATTATAAATTTAATATAATTAAAATCATACAGAGCATGTGATTTTGACCACATTGGAATCAATATAGGACTCAATAAGAAAGATAATAGAAAAATCTCAAATTACTTGAAAACTAATTATTTAAAAACTAAACAATACACTTGTAAATAATCCATAAGTCAAAGAGAAAGTATCAGGGAAATAAAAAAATATGTTGAGCTGAATGAAAATGAAAATACAACATACAAGAATTTGTTGGATATGGTTAGAAATGGTGTGAAATTTATATTAAATGCATGCATTAAAAAAATGAAAAGTCTCAAATCCATGATCTAACTTTCCACCTCAAGAACCTAGAAAAAGAAGAGCAAAATAAACCCAACACAAGTAGAAGAAATAAAATAAGAAGAAGAAGAAGAAAAATTAACGAAATTGAAAATAACAATAGTAAAAAATCAATGAAACAAAAAACTGGTATTTGAAAAGATTAGTAAAATTGACAAACCTCCTGCAAAAATTGACCAAAAAAGAGAGAAAACACAAATGACCAATATCAGGAAGAAAACAGGGAAAATCACTATAGACTTGCACACACTGAAAGGATAACAAGGGAATACTATGAACAACTTTACATACATAAACTTGACAACTTAAACCAATATCTCAAAAACCACAAACTACCACAACTTACCCAACGTGATGTTGTTTGAGTAGCTCTGTAATTATTAAGGAAATTGAATTATAATTTTAAAACTCCCCCAGACAAAATCTCTAAGCCCAGATGGTTTCACCAGAGAATTCTACCATAGGCTTAATGAATAATTAACAACCAATTCTACACAATCTCTTTCAGAAAAAGAGAGAAGGGAAAACCTCCCAATTCATTTTTTGAAGTTAGTATTACATTGATATTAAAACCAGACAAAAATAGTACAAAAGAGGAAAATTACAGAATATCCCTCATGACTATAGACACAGAAATCCTTAAATAAACATTACCAAATAGAATTTAGTAACATATAAAAGAATTATACACCATGACCAAATGAGATTTATTCTAGGTCACAAGGCTGATTCAATATTTAAAAATAATCAGTGTAATCCACCATATTAACAGGCTAAAGAAGAAAATCACATGATCATATCCTTCAGTGTAGAAAATGTATTCAACAAAATTCAACACCATTCATGATTAAAAAAGAAAAAACTCAGAAAAACTGGAATAGAGAACTATATTAACCTGGTAAAGAGTACGTTTTAAAAGAAATCTATATTTAACGGTGAAAGACTGAATATTTTCTCTTTATGATCAGGAACTAAGCAAAGATGTCCACACTCACCACTCTTATTCAACATAGTGCTGGAAGTTCTAGCTGGTGCAATAAGGCAAGAAAAGGAAATAAAAGTCATTAAATTTGAAAAAAAAAAATAAAGCTGTTCCTATTTGCAGATGACATGATCTACTTATAATATACCAAGAGATCTACAAGAAAAATCTTCCTAGAACTAATAAGTGAGTTTAGCAATATTGTAAGATACAATATAAGCATTTGAAAATCCATTTTATTTCAACATACTACTAATGACTCTATGGCCACTGAAATTAAAATCCCAATACCATTTATAATTGCCCCTCCCTGCCTCCAAAATGAAATACTTAGATGTAAATCTAAGAAAACACATAGAGAATTTGTATGATAAAAATTACAAAATGCTTATAAAGAGAAATAAAACTAATAGATGGAGAGACATATAGTGTATATAGATTGGGTAACAACATATTAAAGATGTCAATTCTCCCCATATTAATATATAGGTTTAACCTGATTTTTACCAACATTTCAGCAAAAAAAAAAAATTCTGTAGATATAGACAAGATTGTTCACAAATTTATGTGAAAAAGAAAAGAAAATAGTTAAGATTATTTTGAAAAATAAAAAGAATAAAATGGGAAGAACCAATTTACCCAATTTTAAGACTTGTTAGGTAGCTATATTAATCAAGACTATGTGGTGTTAGTAAAGGGACAGACACATCGATCAATGGAACAAAATAGAGACTCCAGGAATAGACTCACACAAATACACTCGGTTGATTTTTGACAAAGGTACAAAAGCAGTTCAATGGAGAATTAATGGGTGTTTCAACAAATGGAGCAATTGGACAACCATAAGACAAAAAATGAGCCTTGCCGTAACCTCAGTTCTCACGTGGAAAAGAACTCAAAATGAATAACAGACTTAAATGCAAAACATAAAATTATCATGATTTAAAAAAAAATAACAAGAGAAAATCTTTAGCATCTTGGGCTGGACAAAGAATCATACGCTTGACACCAAAAGCATAATCCGTGAAAGGAAAAACTGATAGATTGAATTTTGTCAAAATTAAAAAGTTTTGTTTGGTGAAAGACCTTGTTAAGAGATGAAAAGACAGGCTACAGAGTGGGGAACATACTTGCGAACCACATATCTGACAAAAGTTTAGAATCTAGATTGTATAAAACTCTCTCCAAGAAAAATGCAACAAACCAATTGGAACACAGGCAAAAGATATACAGGCCAATAAGCATATGAAGAAGTGTTCAACATCATTAGCTATTAGGAAATATCAATTAAAACCACAAAGAAATTCCTGTACACACCTATTAGAACAGCTAAAATAAAAAATAGTGACAACACCAAATTCTGGTGAAGATGCAGAGAAACTGGTCACTCATACATTTGCTAGTGGGAATGTAAAATGCTGTAGCCACACTAGAAAACAGTTTGGCAGTTTCTTGAAAAACTAAATATGCAACTACCATATTGCCCATTGATTGTACTCTTATGCATTTATCTCAGCAAAATGAAGATATATGAAAACCTGTATATGACAGTTTATAGAAACATTATTTGTAAAAGCCCCTTCGGCAGGTGGTAGGTTCCACGGTGGTACATCCTACCATAAAATACTACTCAGCAATAAAAAGGAATAAACTATTGATACACACAAAAAACTAGACAACTCTTCAGAGAAATATGCTGAGTGAAGAAAGCCAATGCCCAAAGTTGCATACTATATGATTCCATTTATATAACACTCTTGAAATGACAAAACAAATCAACTGTACAAGTTAATTACAGAGAGTGGTTGCCAGGAGTTCAGGATGGAGAGGGAAGAGAAGGCAAATGAGAAGTGGGTGTAGCTACAAAGGGCAACATGGGGAATCCTCGTGGTGAAGGAAATGTTCTGAATCTTTATTCATGACAATATCTAGGTTATGACATTGTTCAAGAGACTTACAAGATGTCACCTACAAGATGTCATTTGGAGAACACTGGGTAAAGCATATGCAGGACCTCCATGTTATTCCTTACATGTGAATCTACATTTATCTCTCAAAAGAAAATGTTTAATTTCAAACATTATTTATTCACTTTCTGTTGCTTTTAAAATATAATGAAAATTTCTTATTGTGACCTCGGGGGTCTATCTGATCCTGGCCTCTGTATAAAAATCCTTAAACCTTTGACACACTTCTTTCTCTTTCTAACTCTAGCTCATGACCATTTTACTCTCTTTAATTACAGCCAGCTCTTTTCTACTCCTGGTCCTCTGCATTTGCTATTTCCCCTGCCTGGGAATGCTCTCCTCTCGGTTCTTTGCATGGCTCCTTATTCTCATCCTACAGGTCTCAGCTCAAACACCACCCGCTCGGAGAAGCTGTCCCTCATCTGCAAAGCACATACTCAGTGACAGTGAGGGACAGCAGTTAAGGCCTTGCAGCTAGTGCTAGACTGCCTGAGGCTGAATCACAGCATCTTCACCCAACAGCTATAAGGCCTTGGGCACCACACTTAACATCTCTGTGTCTGTTTCCCCATCTTTAAAATGGGCACACCCTATTTTTCCTTCACAAAACCATTATAAGGATTAAATGGGTTAACGCAGGCAAATTGTTTACATTAGTATCTGGAATGCAATAAAGCCCACATAGGTGTCATCTGTTATTTTCTAAAAAAAAACCCTCTCCTAGTTACTCCATCTCACTGGTTCTCAAAGCGTGATCCTGGAGCAGCAGCATCCCCATCACCTGGGGTGAGAAATGCAAATTTTGAGGCCCTATTCCAGACCACTGAAACTCAGGGTGGCCCCAGCAATATGTGCTTTAACCAGCTCCCCCAGCTGATTCTGATGCACCTCAAATATGAGATCCACTGGTCTAGCCCACCTCCCTATTTTCTTCCGTCACTATCACAATCAGACATCTATTTATTTATTTACACGATCCGTGCCAGCCTCTCCTACCAGAACAAGCATTCCAGGAGGGCTAACTTGTCAGTCTTGTCTGCCCATGCGTTCCCCAACCGCCAGCATGTCTGGCACAATGCAAGCCCTAGGAAAACATTAACGAATAAATGAGTCAATGAACCTGGCCGAGGTCATGCATTCAATAACTGGTGTTGACTCCAGGCTAGCCTCACCTGCCCTAACATGCCGACAATCAGTGACACCTTAGTTCCTGTCTTTACTCAGCAGTTTCAAGTTTCTTATAAGGTGCTGTCCAAGATAGAAGTCCGTAGCCTGTGAAAAACCTGACTTCCAAATTGCATTTTCAATTCAAATACGACCACAGTAGAGCCAAGGATTCTTTACATACGGAAGTAAGTTCATCTTCTTCCCACTGTACTGTGTTAGCCACTTCGTCATTTTTCTTGTGATTGTCAGTGGGCTGCTTTCCTGAATGGTAACAGCTCACCCTCCGCCTGTGACTTTTAGTGTTTATGGCTGGTAAAGAGTCCCTTTCTCTCTAGGAGGCTACATCTCGGTTTGGAGGGAGCCTTTTTTCTCAGCTCTTCTCCCACGTCTCTGGCCATTTCATTGCATCTCTGTCTCTTCTGTGGATGTGTCTCATCCTCAGCTTCTC
>NW_011888850.1:1942344-1947692 GCF_000151845.1 Pteropus vampyrus | reverse complement strand
CTCTCCTACCAGAACAAGCATTCCAGGAGGGCTAACTTGTCAGTCTTGTCTGCCCATGCGTTCCCCAACCGCCAGCATGTCTGGCACAATGCAAGCCCTAGGAAAACATTAACGAATAAATGAGTCAATGAACCTGGCCGAGGTCATGCATTCAATAACTGGTGTTGACTCCAGGCTAGCCTCACCTGCCCTAACATGCCGACAATCAGTGACACCTTAGTTCCTGTCTTTACTCAGCAGTTTCAAGTTTCTTATAAGGTGCTGTCCAAGATGGAAGTCCGTAGCCTGTGAAAAACCTGACTTCCAAATTGCATTTTCAATTCAAATACGACCACAGTAGAGCCAAGGATTCTTTACATACGGAAGTAAGTTCATCTTCTTCCCACTGTACTGTGTTAGCCACTTCGTCATTTTTCTTGTGATTGTCAGTGGGCTGCTTTCCTGAATGGTAACAGCTCACCCTCCGCCTGTGACTTTTAGTGTTTATGGCTGGTAAGGAGTCCCTTTCTCTCTAGGAGGCTACATCTCGGTTTGGAGGGAGCCTTTTTTCTCAGCTCTTCTCCCACGTCTCTGGCCATTTCATTGCATCTCTGTCTCTTCTGTGGATGTGTCTCATCCTCAGCTTCTCACAGCCTTCACGTTAGTGTGTCTCAGCAGCCAGTCAGTTCCCTTTACAGCCACAGCAGGCTTTTCAATTCAGACCTCTTTGTTGGCACATCTGCTTTGGTGCCCCAGAGGAACCTCGGTGCAGCTTGTCCAAGACTAAATGATTTCTCTTTTCTCTCCCTCTGCCTTGTCATTCTTTGATAAGTTTTATACTGATTAGCGCATTATCATCTACCCTGTTACCCAACGTAGACACCTGGAAGCCATTCTTTTTTCCTCCCTTTATCTCACTTCTGATATCTTCTCGGCATCCTAGTCCTTGAAATTCTGCCCCTTCGTTGTCCGTCACATCACTCCCTGACCCCCCTCCAGTGCTACTCAGGGCTGCTACGTTACTCAGTGTGATAGCCCTGCTTTGGGGCTTCGAGCAACTCACCTAGACTCTTTAATCATCTAATAGCTGTGTTATTGGCTTTATATGTCTATACATCCTCTGCTCTACTATACCACAATTATATAATTCTTCGAAATGCGAATTTGGTCTCTTTGGCTCTACTGCTTAAAACTATTTCAAAGGTGCCATGTTACGGAATATGATAGCGATCCCTTAGCACGCTATTCTGGGCCCCTCATTACCAATGCAGACATCCTGATGTCTATACATTGTTTCAAAACCTGTACAACCTCTGTACCAACCGTACTAGTGTCCTTAGCTTTTCAACGTCATTTTTTTTTTTTTTAAATCATACTCTCTTCTCAGATACTCAGGTAGAAATGAGCATGTTCTCTGTTAAGCCCATCAGTATCGGTCAGGCTTTGCTCCAGAAACAACTCCAAAACAGAACAACAAGCACTTATCTCTTGCTCATTTACCTGAGTGTTGAGAGATGGGCTGCAGCTCTGCTCTAGGCTGTAAGTTGACTTTGAGTTTGCCCCGCATGACTCTTCATTCAGGATCCAGGCAGAAGGAGCAGCTGTTCCACGGGACATGCTCTTCTTGTGGCAGATATCAGAAGTGCAAGTCAGTGGCCTAGTTGAAATATGTGGCTGCATTTAAAGCCTCTGCTCACATGTGACGTACATCGTGCGGGCCCACATTTCATTGACTAAAGGAAGTTGCATGGCCAAGCCTGACATCAGTGATGTAGGGAGGTTTCTCCTTCTGCAGAAGGACAGAATTGATACCTGGGAAACGTCACACAGTTTACCCGCTACCCAACGCCTGGTACATATTTTCAGGATAGCTCAAAAAAAAAAACCTCTCTTTCCCCTCTAGACTTTAAGCTCCTGTGGGTAAAGTCTGATTTGTTCTTTTATACTTTGCCAGCACTTAGTAAAGTTACGAAACTGGCAAATGAATTAATGATTGACCCAAAACCGAAGATGGAAAATGCAGGAAGAGGATCGGGTCTGTTGAAGATAATGAGTTCAGTATCAACCTCATAAGCTAAATATGTTCTGAGCGTAATCGGGGTAATGGAACTGTCACTTTTAATACAGTTACTAAGAGCTAATGTGTTCTGAGTTCTATACTATCAACTTAGAATCATTCTTTTGAGAAAGAGCTAAAAAGGTTAAAACAGGCTGTAATTTTTTTAAATAGACTTTACTCTGTAGAGACATGTTAGGTTCACAGCAAAACTGAGTGTAAAAAACAGAGGTTTCCAGCACATACCTACCCATGCATAGCCTCGCCCATTACCAATATTCTCCACCAGAAGGTACATGGTTACAACTGACAAACCTACATTGACACATCATTATCACTCAAAGTCCATAGTTTACGTTAGGGTCACACTTGGTGTTGTACATTCCATGGGTTCGGATAACTATAATGATACGTATCTATCATTACAGAGCCATAAAGAACAGTTTTACTGCCCAAAGAATCCTCTGTGCTCTACCCAGTCATCCCTTCCTGCCCCCTAACTCCTGGCAATCACTGATGTTTTTAACATCTCCATAGTTTTACCTTTTTCAGATGTCATGAAGTTTGAACCATATAGTATGTAGCCTTTTCAGATTACCTTCTTTCACTTAAATATGCATTTAAACTTCTTCCATGTCTTTTCTTGGCTTGATCATCTATTTATTTTTAACTCTGAATAGTATTCTGTTGTCCGAATGTACCAAGTGTCTTTATCCATTCATTTACTGAAGGACTTCTTGGTTGCTTCCAGTTTTCTATGTGGACATGCTTTCAGCTCCTCTGGGTAAATTCCAGTGAATGCGATTGCTGGATCACATGGTAAGGGAATGTTTAGTTTTGGAAGAACCACACAAACTGTTTTCCAAAAGGGCTGTATGTACCATACTGCATTCCTACCAGCGATTTGTGAGAGTTCTTGTGGTGCCACATCCCTGTCAGCATTTGATGGTGTCCGTGTTCCAAATGTTGACCATTCTAATATGTATGTAGTGGTATTTCATTGTTGTTTAAATTTGCGTTTTTCTGGTGACATATGATGTGGGCAGTCTTTCTATATGCTTATTTCCCATCTCTCTTCTCTGGTGAAGTGTCTGTTAAGGCATTTGGCTCATTTTTCAGTCGGGTTGTTTATTTTCTCAGTGTCGAGTTGTCTGCAATTTTTTTGATTGACTGATTACCTTGATCTTAACTTTTCTCAAATCTCAAATACAAATACAAATAGTTATAGAGTTGGCTTTCTCATTTCTAGAAGCTGCCATTAAGGAAGACTAATTAAGTAATTGTAAAATATAGATAGCCACAGAACCAAAGGTAAAGAAAGAGAGAACGGAAAGATAGATGTGAGTCGAGCGTTTTATTCCCAAGTGTCCTTGAGTCTCTGAAAATGCAAAATTGAGTGTGTACACATGTGCACTTGTCTAGAGAAATAGAGTCTAAAAGAGGTTTGTAAATCACAAAAGGTTGAATAAACCCATTATTGCCAAAAGATAGAGAAGAAACATCATTTTTATTTATTCCCAGATGATTGTATTAACGGGCATTTATTAAACATTTATTTTGTGGTTGGCACCATCCTAAGCACTTTTCTGGATATTCTCATCCAATTTTCAAAACAACTCTTATTAATATCCTTAATTTCCCACTGTGGAGACGTGGATTTAGAGAAGTACTGTTGGTCCACATCCTGTGCCGAGTCAGTGGCAGAGAGAGATGCCCAAAGCTGTCCTCTTAACCATGACGTTGTGTTTCCTTCAGTCCTCAACGTAATCTTACTTTATGCCTCTCTGTCTCTCTTAATAATTTTGGTTTAAAAAAATAGCTTTTAAATTTAGCTCCCCAGCAGTCACAAACTGGCCAGCTCTCAGATTTCTGGCAAGACTATCCAGTTTTCACGCCATAAATATAACTGAAGACATAACTAGACACTTAGCTACATTTTCATTATTGTGCAATCTTACTAATGGACCGACCTCGGATTCCAAGCTGTGGTTCCCGAGGCCTATTTAACCCTTGAATTCTGCTCATTAGGTTAATGAAAAGCAAATTTGCTGTATCCCTGCTAATGTAAAGCATTCTAGCAGCAGTGATAAAGTTACTTAAAATTTATTTATTCGTTCTTATTTAAGTAGTTGCAAATCTCCAGAAATGGTCCTGCATATTATGGGAATTCACTTGCTGAGGATAATAGTGAAAATCTATCTTGTTTCCAGAGATCCTCTTTCATATAAATATTTAAATGAAGACATTAAATTGATAGTACCAAATGTGATGAGTGACAGGTCAAATTTCCCTTGTACAGGAATGAGTGCTGGGTTTATGATCTGCCTGAAGTTAAGGATAAATCCGTAGTTGGCACTTTAGCCAGAGAGTTCAGCTCTCCACTCACCTTTTATCTCTGAGTGGTTACTCTGCCTATTTGGCATTTACATTTGCAAAGTGCCTTTGTCCTCCAAATGTCACTCTGGATGCAGGCGCATTTTATGATTGGGCCTTAGAGAGTGGAGGGACTAACAAGGTGTTGAGACACCTCTTAGGCAGTCATGGCATTGTTTGTTCCTCTGACATTACTGTCTTCATATGTCTCTTTTATTTGTTCCTTTCCCCCTTTCTCCCTCTTTTGTTTTTCACCTTTTATGCTTCCCAGCAATAGCCCAGAACTGTGACACATTACAGGAAGCAGCACACAGCATAGTGCTTAAGAGAATAGGCTCCAGAATCTAACAGACCGAGCCCAGCTGGAATGACCATGGGCAATAAACTCGGCTGTAAAATGGGGCTAATAAAACATTTGTTACAGAACTGGTATGAGGACTTTAATCTACTTAGATCACATACGTATAATGCAGATTATAATTTTTGTTACCATCATCAGAAACAAAACAATATAAGTAAGGCAGAATACAGTTAAAGGGTTACCTCTATGGCACAGACCGACCATAGGCTGTGGGACTTCCGTTACGAGAGAAATGACTGTGGTCTAGAGCAATCTGGGGATGTCTCCAGGAGCCCAGGGACATTCAACCTGGCTGCCAAGGATGATAGGATTTGGAGAAGCAGATAGGAAAGAGAAGCAACCATGTAACTGAGGTGGTTTTAAACATGTCTGCAAATTCTTAGACACATCTTCCATGAAGGAAAAGTCTAATTTTTCTCTCCTCGAATGTGGGCTGGCCTTTGTGCCTTGCCCCTGGCAAGTAGAATGCAGTGGAAGTGAGACTGCATGATTTCTGCCACTAAATTGGAAAATGTGATACAGCGTGTCTGTCACTCTAATATCTATTATCTATCTATCATCTATCATCATCTCTCTATC
>NW_011888850.1:1939992-1941062 GCF_000151845.1 Pteropus vampyrus | reverse complement strand
GTGGGCTGGCCTTTGTGCCTTGCCCCTGGCAAGTAGAATGCAGTGGAAGTGAGACTGCATGATTTCTGCCACTAAATTGGAAAATGTGATACAGCACGTCTGTCACTCTAAAATCTATTATCTATCTATCATCTATCATCATCTCTCTATCATCTACCTCTCTCTCTCTATCATCTATCAACCTATCATCATCTATCACCTATCTCTCTCTCTCTCTCTCTCTCTCTCTCTAGCTATCTATCTATCTATCATCCATCTATCTATCTAGCTAGCTAGCTAGCTAGCTAGCTAGCTAGCTATCTATCTATCTATCTATCTATCTATCTATCTATCTATCTATCTATCTATCTATCTCCCTTAGAGTCCTGAGCTAGCCTGTAGGAAGTCAGGCTACCTTGAAGCTACCTTGGTTCCATGTGGAGAGACCACATAAAGTTAGAGACATGTGTCTCTAGCTGTTCAAGTCTTTCTAGGTCTAGCACCAGATATGTGAGTGAGGCTTTTGATAATTCCTGTCTTAACCACCATCTGACAGTAACTGCGTGAGAGACCTTATGTGACTACCGCCTAGCTGAGCCCAGTCAACCACTAGAACCCTAAAAAATAATAGTAAAATGCTGTTATTTCAAGCCACTAAATCTGGGAGTGATTTGTTACCCATAAGTAATTGGAACAATAATCAAAGATATTAGAATGCTTACAAACCAAAGCAAATTTACAAATTAAGTAACAAAACTACAAAACCAGTAATTTTCAGCTTAAACAGGTTAATTTATTTTCATGAGTGATGTTTCGCCACAGCCAAATAGGTGCTTACGTCATCGGAAGGTGAATGCTTCAGCGCAAGCCTTCGTGTAGCAGGCTGAGAGAGCGCACCAATACTCCACCACATGCTCCGTCTCAACTACGAGGACACCTTCGCTTACGCTGCGCACGGCAAAACCCCGCCCTTCGTGCAGTGCCAGCATATTATCGCTGTGTTTGGGTCCTGCCTCTGTTCTTTTCACATCAGCCCAGACCAATCAAAGATGTTCTCCCTGATGCTGGTGTGATCCTAAGTGCAGACCCTG
>NW_011888850.1:1936169-1939177 GCF_000151845.1 Pteropus vampyrus | reverse complement strand
ACATAAACATCACCATTTTCATGCTATTCTGTACTGTTTGTAATTATAATTTTATAATAGTCCATCAAGTTGATATACCACAATTTACTTAACTAACCTCTATGTTGCTTGAAGCACATATGTATGTGTGACACGTTTGTTTACTTCCTTCCTTCCTTCCTTCTTTCCTTCCTTCCCTCCCTCCTTCCTTCCTTCCTTCCTTCCTTTCTTCCTTCCTTCCTTCCTTTTAGCATAGAAGAAGAAAAGAAAGCAGATTATAAAGGACCAGAAATGGAATTATTGAGGCAAAGAGAATATTTTTGTTTCTTTTGAAATAATTGATTGAGCTCTCTCTTCCTGAATCGGGAGCTGTTATGCGTTTTAGAAAGGCAAACATTAGAGTCTGATTGAAGACCCTGAACAAACAGCATCCAGTTAGTAGACCCCCTCATCAGAATTCATTTCTGACACTGGGTTTTCTTCATCTTGGTGGCAAGAAAGAAAGTGGAGTTGTTTTCCAAGACTACTCTGAAGAGTCTTTTGAGGAGTATGACTTGGAAATAAGGGCTCGCTGAATAAGTTAAAACAAGTGACTGAATTAGCCCTGACGAGGTACGATTTAGAGTAAATGCTGCCTTAGCCCCCACAGTGACGTCAGAAGACATCAGTTAGAGAAAATCTTCAATCCCAGTCAAACAAGGTTAAGCCAGTATATTAGCTTGCAGGTAGTTGTCTGATTTAGGAATGACTGGAGGTTTATCTGCCTGCTTGCATTAATCATTTAGTGACAGCTGCTGGAAGGACAGTGCAGGAATTGAGGGTGCCAGTTCTCTCAGAGAGTAAGTAAACAAGGTTACCAACACCAGGGAACAAGCTTCGGCAAGAGCAGTCCTATCACACTCCCCACAAACTTTTAGTTTTTTAAATGGTCACATTCTTGAAGATTAAGAGCTATGATTTGGGACTCACAAAGTCTGAAGCTTTGATAGCCCAAAGTCCCTGAATTCTGTCACACAGACCGCGGAACTGCCATCAGATAATTCAAACAAGATCATGATGCAGCAAATTCTCCTCTGTGTGTCATGGTTTCAAGACTTATTCAGCTGTTTTGTAAACAGTATAGATATTAACTTTGTCTGCTGTGTGCCAAACCAGAGTCAGGTAATAGTGAAACAGAATTGACAGTCACTGAAAGCTAGACTTACTCGGATAAGTGATAAAAGCATTTCGGTTTTGTTATTTCCTTTTGATGGGCATGTGGAAATGTCTGCCTTGAAGAAGAAGCAGACAGGCCCATCAACTCCCTACACACGTGATTCTCAACTTTGGCTGACCTCAGAATTCCCAAAACACAGAAAACTAGGCCCCACCCACGTCAACTGAATTAGAAATTTCTGTGTGTATGTGGAAAGGGGTTAGGGGACTTCCAGAATTTTGACTCCTGAACCAGAATTGAGTATCACCATTCTCATGCTAGAGTAAAAGGTGTCTGAGACAGGAATTTAAATATAATTAGTGCTGACTGTTACTATATATGCATGTTGTTTAATGTTATCAATATTATTATTTATAGAAATCCTGCCCATTGCATTCTTAGCACCAGCTCCTTATCTGCAGCTTCCAATGTTTATTTCTCCTAAAATTTCTCCCAAACCACAATATAAATTTGGACAGGCACAACCTATAATCTCATCTACAGCACTAGATACAGTATCATTTAGTTACTTCGAAAATTCTGACTCTTCATCAAATAAGGAAGGAAGAAGCACAATTCTTGCCAAAGGCGGGGGCCAAATATGGCGCTCCCATAGCTCAGAGAGGCTAGAGCAGCTTCAGAAAAGGCTAGCAGGAAGACTTAGAAAATTGACTTAGAATGGAAGGAGACACAATGTCTCCTCATCTTATGGTAAGGGAAATCAGAACAGAGAGGTTGCATTTTGCTTAAGATCACACACAGCCAGGGAGTGGACTAGTTGGGTCTGGAACGCAGGTTTCCCAGCTCAACTTAGCTACGTGGAGAGGGGAGGATGGGGCACTGACAGGGAAAGCAGAGCGAGCGTGCCCTCCCTCTTGCACGAGAGCGGCTTTGCTGAACTCTCTTTTACATGAGAGGCTTTTTAAAAGGGCTGAAAGCCCCAGCACACTAGAGCATCCTGACCATTCTGGTTTCAGTCACTGTGTTTTTTTTTTTTTTTTTTTTTTTGCAGGTTCTGCTAATCCAATAGAGCTTGTTTACAGAGCATTTACCAGAGATGTTTCCAATTCTTTAAAATAGAACACACACACACACACACACACACACACACACACACACACACACGGGCATACACGCACACTGAGAGACTTCACCAAACTCTACTGCTAGAGATCGGTTGCTCCTTTTCACTCAATCCTTTTAACTTGCAAAAGGGCCAAAGATCATTGGGTCTTGCACAGTCTGGAATGAAAGAAGTTAACCGTTTCATGCCTCTGCACAAGGATGTTTTTCTAGGTTTGTAACAAACACCCTTGATTTTTCACTGTATGACCTCTGCAAAATTCTCTTTTCAGATTACGTATAGATATGCAAATTTCTAGCCATAACCCTTCTGAAAACAAAAACAAAAACAATCATAACAGCTTTCTGTGTGCTTATGCAATCTGCGAGGATTATATCACTTCATTTTCACAACGACCCAGTTCTATTACCTCCTTTTACAGATGAAGTAACTGAGAGGGTGGGTTCTTTGCCTAGGTCGAATATCTAATGAGAAGGAGATTTGAGCCCAGAACACTCTGATTCCAAAGCCGAGTCCTTAATCACTAAGCCTAAAGCATGCCCCACCTCATAAACAATTATTATAAATTCATTTTTTTATTTGGCCAAGGCATAAAAATGACTTATTTTCTTTTTAGATTATCTTCAAATAGAAGACATTTTGCCCCACCTCTTGTTTATCTAAAAAAAAAACAAACATAGTGAATGATTTCAGGAACAGCTAGAATTGCCATGAGCCTACAACAAACAGATGGAAGTTGCACTCAGACCA
>NW_011888850.1:1925176-1934859 GCF_000151845.1 Pteropus vampyrus | reverse complement strand
TTATCTAAAAAAAAAACAAACATAGTGAATGATTTCAGGAACAGCTAGAATTGCCATGAGCCTACAACAAACAGATGGAAGTTGCACTCAGACCATAGTAAAGAGGTAAGGCCCACATGTGGATGGGGATACCGACAGCATCTGCTATATTATTTATTCACTATTATATGCGACGTGCTAGGCACTGCAGTTACAAACTGAAATAAGAATGGAATTTCTGTCTTTGGGGAACTCACTATCTAGTGAGGAAAATAAACTTGTAAATGGAAAATTTCAATATAATATGACAAGTACCCAATTAGCACGATGCACAAGGCACACTTTGAGCAGAGAGATGAGTGGATGAATCCAGCCTGAGAGGAAGGGATGGCCTCCCACATGCTGAGTCTGGAAGGAGGTGGGGGAGCTGGCCAGGCTGAGAAGAAGGTTGAGGAGCAAGTAGGGAAGGGTATGCAGACAGAAGAAATAACACAACGGGTAGAGCAAAGTCTGAAATAACACAGGGTCCAAGGAAATTGTGAACAGATCCACATATTGGAATGTAAAACTTGAGGCAGGAGGGAGGTTGGTAAGCTCTCGGGTGACCTTATGTGTTTTGCTGAGTTTAAAATTCTTTGTAGACACTGAGAAGTCATTTAAGAGTCTTAAGTCCATGAATGACATGATCAGGTTTGCATTTTAGGTGATCCCCCTTATTAGCTATCAGCTATTTCCTGCTATCAGCAGTAACTCTCATACGTGTGACATTCTCTGAGTTTATCCAGTGGTTATGAACAAATTCCAAAAAGAATAAACCCAAGAGAAATCCATGCCAAGACACATCAGAATTACACTGCTGACAACTATCGACTAAGAAAAAAATATTGAAATTAGAGAAAATGATACCTTATATATAGAGGAAAAGCAATGAGAATAGCCGTGGATTTCTAATCAGAAATAACGAAGGCCAGAAGAAAGTGGCACTATCGCTGTTTTTCAAATGCTGAATGAAAAGAACTGTCATCCAGAATCCTAAACCTAGTGGAAATATTATTTTTAAACTTGACTTTATCAAAATTAAAAACTTCTGTTCTAGGAAAGTTCCTGTTGAGAGCATGAAAAGATAAGCTATAGGAAAGAGAATGTATTTGTAAACCATATGTCTGCCAGAGAACTAGTGTCTACAATATACAAACAACTAGAGATTTGAGTTTTATAAAATCCAGTTAGGACATGGGCAAAAGACAGGGAGAGACATTTCCCTGAAGAAGATATTCAGATGGCAAATAAGCAATTGAAAAGATGTTTAACATCATTAGTCATTGGGAAATGTCAATTAAAGCCACAATGAAATGCCTGTATGCACCTATCATAATGTCTAAAATAAAAAAATAGTGACGACAGCAAATGCTGGTGAGGCTGTGGAGAGACTGGATCACTCATCCACTGCTGGTTAGAATTTAAACTGGTACAGCCACTCCAGAAAAAAGGTTTGGCTTCAAGAGGAGGTGGGTGAGGGAGAAGTGGTGTGTCTGCAGAAATTCAGCAGGATGGACCCTGGTGGTGACGGAACCGTTCGTATCTTGGCTGTATGAACGCCCATGACCTGGTTGTGACATTGTCCTACAGCTTCACAAGATGTCACCATTGGGGAAAACTGAGGAAAGAGCAGGTGGGCTCTCTCTGCATTATTGCTTACAACTGTATGTGAATTACAATTATCTCAAAATAAAATTTAATTTAAAAACGAGTTTGTCCTTGAAATGCCAGGACTTGCTCATGGTGATACCTGAAAAAGAGTTTGTGTGACTAAGTTTGACAGACACTGGGATAAACAAAGCTTACCAGGTTTCTTTCCTACAGGACTCCTTGGAGCCCTGCATTTGCATAAGTAATGTGGCCTCGTGTCAGAAGACTCTAATAAGGCCGTTGTGAGGATTAAACACAATGATTCATGTAAAAGAGTATATAATACCTGACACAAATCTTCACATTATCACTATTACTCTATTTGCTCTTTATCATAAATTTATCATATTGACATTATTACATTAGTTTAAAGAAATATGGAGATCAAGGCTTAGAGAAGTTAAAGAATTTGAATGGACACAACCAGCGAGAGCAGGATTTGATCTCAGATCAAACTCCCCAATATCTGCTATTAATTTGGATGCAATATTCCCTCAAAAAGCTTAATTTAAAAATAGAAAAGTAAAAATTAAAAGTACAGGACAAACCAGGAAAGTATTTATGATTATATCACTGTCAAAGAATTTCATTTATTACTATACGAAGGGCCTTCATAAATCAATAACAAACTTGCCTAATATTACAGTGGGCACATTATCAATACATCTATTTTCTTTTTTCTTTTTTTTTTCTTTTAACGGCATTGCTTTGTTTTTATTGCATTCAGTTTTATAGTCGCCATCTCTGTCAAGTGATATTGGATTTCCACTTTTTACTTTTTTAATTTACTTTTTATTTTTTAAATTAATTAATTAATTTTTTATGGTGACACTGGTTAACGAAATCCATTAAGTTTCAGCTGTGCATTTTAACAGTGAGGCATATATATATTTACATTGTGTGTTCACCTTCCATAGTTAGATTTCTTTCTGTTACTACATATTTGACTCCCTTTATCCCGTCTACCACCTCCCTCCCCCTTTCTCCCTACCCTCTGGTAACCACTAAACTATAGTCCATTTCATCAATATACCAATTTGTGATAGTGCCCAAAGGCCATAAAAAAGTGTTCAGGCTAAAACTATAATGCAAAAACAAAATCAAACCATTAAATTTATAACCAAAATGCCATTTCTCTCTTTTTTTTTCCAAAGTGAGAAAATCTTATATCTACTCATATAATGGCTGTGGTGAAATAGGCACTTTCGAATAACTGTTGTTATTATTTCCAGAATAACTTTGGTGGCAGGATATTTGCCTTAAAATACTTAACTTTTGACCCAGTGTTTTAATTTCTAGAAATCGATGTTAATTAAAAATTTAAAAAATCAGATACATAAACAAATACTTATGCTCAAGGATGTTTATCATTGTATTATTTATATGAGCAAAAATGGGAGAAAAACCTTAACATCTGTCAGTAGGGGATGCTTAAAAAATTAGGGGCCATTCGTATGATTTCAGTAATTAATCATTTTTAAAAAGCAGCGATATAGGAAAATGCATATATTTTTACATGAATAAAGCAGAAAACCTCCAATTTTATAAAAACAAAATTGTGTATGTGTGTGTGTGTGTGTGTATTTGAAGAAAATACATCAAAAGGTCAAGGGTGTCTCTCTCTGGACTGAGGATATCATGAATAATACTTAATTACTATAATTCTCCAAAATTTCCACAATAATAATTCAAGAAAACATGGCAAAGATGTTTAAAGTCAAAATTGCTTTGCTATAAACACCATCAAGTCCATGTTTTAATCAGTACCTTTTCGTTGGAGCCTGGAACTCTCTAGAGAGGGCTGGGGGAAGTCCTGAGTCAGGATGCTGTATTCCCAGGGTCATGTCACAGGTGAGGGGGAGAAAAGAAAGCAGGGCCTCAGCAGAAATTCTCCCCCATACACAGATATTAGTCAGCAGCCAGGATGGAACGAGAGAGGACTCACATTCGGCTCCCCCCACATATGCCTCCCCAGCTCCTTCTGCTCACTTTACCACTGACAGACTCTGCAATTACACGGGTGCCAGGTTAGATGTGTGTGCTGAATACCAATGCCTGTCAAAAGTTATTGTTTGCCAATTCGTTGAAAGTCATAATAAAATTGAATAGTATCGGCAACATCATTTGCTAGCCTGAGTATGCGGCTGTTCCTACCAAACGTTATTCAGATATTTTAAAGTGTGGGGAAGCTCTGCTTTTTAATTTGCTGTGTAATTGCCCAGTACATCGAGTGTGTTACAGATTATTTAGTGATTGCTGCCTAATAGCCATGTTAAACTTCTCTACAGATCTCTTGATTTCTTCTGCCAAATCTGTTCTCCCAGTTTTCCTCACCTCAGTAAGAGGCACTACCAGTAACCATTTATTTAATGTCCAGTCTACTGGTTATTCTTGCTTCTTCACTTTCCTATTCCTCTGACCCTTCCTGGAATCAACTCTGCTCCCAAAGTCTATTCTGAATTCATCCACTTTTTTCTATCCACATTATAACCCATTAGTTCAAGCCAAACCAAATGCACCTGAACTCATAGATACATTTTTCCTTCTAAACAGATCTCCCTGCTTCCACCCTGCCCTTTAAAATCTCTGCCTAGCAACGCAGGTGTTGTTTTACAATGTAAATCAGATCATATCAGGCCTTTATTTAAATCTCACCAATGGCCTTCCACGACACTTAGAATAAAATCCACACTCCTTAGGTTGGCTTCAGGCTCTATCCGACCTGACCCTGCCAACCTGTTTGATTTCACCATGTACCACTCTCCGCACCATGCCCACTTCCATAGTCTCCTGGATGGTCCCCACTGACGCCATGCTTGTTCCCACTATGGGGCCTTTGATGTAAAATATGAATATTCTCTTATTGATCTGTCAATAAGTGCTATAAATATATGTGTGTATATATATATATGTATGTATGTATGTACACACACACACACACACACACACACACGCATTTCTAACACCACTAAACTAGTCTGGGATGAAATATATTAATATCTAAAGCCGGTGACTGCTGACTTTTAGTAAGTGTTCCTGCTGGGTCGTGAGAGGATTGTACTACGTGCAATGGGGCAAAGGTGAGAGAGGAACCAACAGCAGGGGACAGTGCTGGGAGCAGAGGCAAGCCCAGTGGCAGGGACTAGGAAGATTCCAGGACAAGGAGGATAATGACCCAGTCTGACAGCTAATGGCCACCAATAGGAGTGTGTGGTCAGTGTGCAAAGCAGAGCGGAGGATGATGTAAGGATGGGTGATGGCTTCAGGAACAGTCGTCCGTGACCTGCATTCTCCAGGCAATTTGATAAGTTGCAGGTAGAACTCTGGTTCGGGGAGAAATGGCAAGACAGGCAAAGCCTTAAAGTAGGAGGAACTGGAACATGAGGCGGATTATTAAAACAGAAACTCAGACTGGAGGAACAAGGAGCAAGGAGGGTCTCTATACTTAGAACCGAGGCACCAGAGGAGCCTGGGTCTGGAGATAAAGGCAGAAGACCAGCTTTCTGTCCAGACCCCCCGCTGAGCTGGCTGCCAGCCAGCTGTGTGACTTCTTGTGTATTTCAGCAATTTTAATACACTCAAGAATATTTAATAGAACAGAATAAAAAGTATTCTTAGTCAACAGAAGCCTGTGGTCCAGAGAAATAGAAACATATTTGGCCTTTTTGTTGTAAGGTTTGTGCTTAAAAGGAGAAGAGGCAGAATGACTTCCCGGAGGCTTCATATCAAGTACCACTGGACTAAAAGCACCTCAGAATATCATTTTTTAGATATATACGGCCATCTATAAGCATCTCATAAAGCCAACAGTTACAGAGTCCTATTAGAAAAAGCAACCCTCTTACCTGTGGATCCACATGCAAATGTGGGCAGCCCAGCCAGGTGCCTCTGCATGGATGCTGTCAGGGAGGCAGAGGTGGGCCCCCAGTCAGGCTGGGGCCAGGCCAGGCTCTTCCTGCAGACACCCTCTGCGCCGTCACTGGCCCCGGGGAACGACGCTGGGCAAGGCTTCCTTTCAGCCCTTCTTTCCAAGGCCTACTTAGATCCTGGACCAGTGTTCTCAACTGTGACTGCAGAATAGAATCATCTGGAGAACAGTAATAATTACCAAAGCCTGAGTCTCACACCTATTGGTCCTGGTGTAATTGGCCTGGGTGTAGGCCAAGCTCCTGGGATTTTTAAAAGCTTCCAGGCCCCAGGTGGGCCTAATATGCAGCCAAGGCTGAGAACCTTGTCCCTGGACCTGGACTGCCCATAAATGGAGGGGAAAACAGTGCCAGCTCTGGCAGGGATGGAGCTGAGCAGTACCTGGAAATCAGGTGGAATTGGGTCATTCTATCAATTCCCAGGACAAATGGCAATGACTCTTATCAGATCTGTTTTTCATTGTCCAATTAGATCGATTCCCGGCTCAAATACCTTCCATGTGTCTTGACATTATCAATAAATAATTTTTAAAATTTCATCCAGATTTTATTTCATTTTTACTCCTTGTTCTTTCATTTGGGAGAATAAGAGACTCTTATACTCAGGAGTATGGCTGAGGGCCAACATGGGACACTAATTATTTTGTTTGAAGCAATTGCTTAGCGATGACTAAAGCAGGCTGGAGCATCAGACAGACCTAGGTTAAAATCCCAGGTTTGCCACTTCTGAAATCCTCAAATGAGAAGTGAGATTTAGAGTAGCACGGATCTGATGCGGCCTTTGTAAAAATTAAATGAGCATCTGTATGTAAAGTCCATGGCCTGGTTACTAGCATGTAGTAAAATACTCCATTATTGCTTCTGCTTCTTAGTACTAATTTTTTTAGCTGAAAGCTTTCTTTAAAGATTGCAGCTTTCATTTTTTTAGACTCACTGTATCATTTAGGCAACTTAATACATACTTTTACAATAGTTACATTCTATGCTTTTGTATTAGTTAAGGTTCTTTTGGTTACAAAAGGCCGAAACCAGCTCTGGCTTCCTTAAGGAAAAAAAGAAGCCAATTGTTGGGGAGGATGTCAGGTACATAATAAGCACAACCAAGTCGCGATGAAGCCAGGAACCATTCACAGCCGCTCTGAATGGGACAGAATTAAATTAAAGTTTTCACCATGACTTACTTTGAGATTTTAAAAACATGTTATTTTTAAATACATCAGGCTCATTAAAAATCATGTGCAAAATAGACTAGTGATGCCCTTTCACAGAGCTAACCGCGACTGGGTAAGGCAGCCCCGGAAAGCACCCGGCGGAGAGACTGGCACACGTAGGTACCTACTACATGTTTAATTTTTTAAACAAAAAAATTTTTTTTTTTACCTCCTTCGTTTGATAAGAACGTCACCTTCAGGATCGCTTTCTCTCTGGGTCCCAAGTGTCTCCAGGCCCCGGCCACCTCCAGGAGCATGGATGAGGTCATGTTCATACGTATGCCTACATTTTGCTGGCCTAGTGACTCTACCCCCTCATGCGGCACCTCTGGTCCATTGAGAAGCCACCCACCTGCTCTCCACTACAACTAGGTGTCCCCAGAATGTGTCCCTCATGTGCACTATGGCCCTGGTGACCATGGAACTCTGTAGGACATCACCACCCCTCATCCCATCCCACAGCAGTGGCCATCCTCTCTGCCTTTGGTCACTGTACTCACTCAACACTGTCCTATCAGCTGACATGCCACTGCTCTGGGCTGCTTCGCTGCATACGAGGGTCCCCTTCTACCAAGTGCTGAGGTCACACAGTGCTCTGTAGGACTGTAAGGAAACTGTGACCCTCCTCGTTAGAATGTCCTTAAGCAGTACAGCCTGTGCCCAAGCGCCCTTCACAGTTTAGAGAAGCAATCCCTCATGTTGTTACTTGCAGCTTTTTTCTCCTAGACACAGACATGGATCTGGAGTTGAGGCCGGATGTAGGTGCAACCCTAGTCATTGTCCTGTATTAGGAGTCTCCACCTGTCTGCAACAAAAATACCGCCAACTGGGAGGCTTATTATAAACAACATGTCCCAGTACCATCTTCACGGTTCTGGAGATGGAGTTTCAATAAGAACCTTCTTTCTGGTTCATAGTTGGCAGTCTTTTTGCTGTATGCTCATGTGGCAGAAGGCCCTAGTGAGCTCCATGGGGCCTCTTTTATAAGGGCACTAATCCCAATCATGAGGGCTCCATCCTCATAACATGATCACATCCAAAGGCCTCACCTCCCAATACCATCATCTTGGAGAGGAGTGTAGGATCTCAACATGAATTTGGCAGAGGGTGCAAACATTCAGACTCTAGCACCATCCCACCCCAGTGGCTACTTAAACGTTTCTTTAAATATTTTTCTTTCTTTAGGATAAGTTCTCTTTAAATGAGCTCTTCAAGCCACCCCTCCCCCCCCAGATTCCATCATGCCCCTCACCTGGCCTTCAGATGTGTCCGATGTTTCTGCATCCCCAGAATGTACAGAATGAGCATTGTTTCCCAAGAAGCTCCTCAACGACCATGTCAAAGGCCTCAGTGAGCCCGCCTGTCCTGCCAGCTCAGCAGATGTGTCCAGGTCTGAAGCCTACAGTGACAGGAGGTGCCAAGTCCAGATCTTTGCTGTGTCTGCATCAAAGCATCTTTTAATGTCTCTCTTTCTCTTCATTTCTTACTTTCTTTTTCCTTTATTTTCATATATTTTTGTGAAAATTTTAATTCAAAGCCTATATCCTTCGAGTTTTCTCTCCTATTAACAATAGAATTTCAAAAGGGTCATAAGAAAAATTAAAGCAATTACAACACAAAAAATCAATCAAGCGATTTATTTACTTAAGTTGAATTTATCATTTCAACACTGATTTTAAAAAAAGACATTATGGTTGAACAGAAATAAGTAAGAGAAACTTTTTTTTCTTCACATAGTTTAAAATTTTTCAGTGGCATGGAAGTTCTATCTACTATTTGAAATGTCCCACGTGGGGCATATTCAAAGCCTAAAACTCCAACAGCAATGCAATTTAGTACTTAAAAACAAGAATTATGTGTCATAATATAGTACTATTGCCAGAGGAACGTTCCAAACAGACAAAAGTCAGGCTAAAGATAAAACAGACATTTCAACCGAACAAACATTTAAAGATTCTAGTTCAACAGATCTTTGTCCAGTGGCCAGCTCTTTGCTAGCTAGTCAGTTCTTAAACTCAATAGTCAGAGAGTTATAATAAAAACAAATTTAGTCTTGCTATCTTTCCTAGGCTTCTAAGATTCAGTTTTTTTAAATTATTATTTTAACACTGAAAAAAGAAAATGCAATGCTTTCAATTCATTAGTGAAATATTTTGTGCCAATTGCAGCATAATCAGAAAACAGGATTTCTCTTCCAGTAAGAGACTTCTGAATTGTTTACATGGAAGAAAGGTTCTCAACTGGCACTATTTTAAAAATAGAATTTTATTATATTTTGTAGTATTATCAATACCAGATTAGCCACATCTGTCATATTTGGAGTTAGTAGAATCTCGTTCCTGTTCAGCGAGGAACACTATTTTAAAAAAAAAAAAAAATCCCATCTAAAATCTGTAAAGTAGGTTTCTTCTGGCATAAGGGATTTGACAGCATAACAGGGAGCATGTGCGTGGTCCTGCGCACATGCTCAGTGGAAGGACAGCCTGCGGGAGCCTGATAAAAGCTGGGGAAAGAGAAAAACAAAGATTTACTTGCACAGGCTGAGAATTAATTATCTCCATCCAACACATTCAGTATCAAAGTAAGCCAATCTCACTCACTGTCAGGCATTGCAGAGTTGGAAAACAGATGATGGCTCCATGGCAAACATCCTTTTGCTGAATATTCTATGTGTGGTTACTGAAATGATTGAAAGATGAGTTCCAATACTGAAGCATTTATAGCATCCAGCTGTTGTGGCCCCTCTGATTCTTTCTGGGCTCAGTAGATACCTCTGGTTTCAAATAAAACCCCTTTTAACATTTTATAAAAAGCAAATGTAATCTGAAGTTTTGAGGAACCACCTTCCTGCCTGGCCCCCAATGCCATCTAACTAATA
>NW_011888850.1:1916510-1925126 GCF_000151845.1 Pteropus vampyrus | reverse complement strand
TTTAAAAAAAAAAAAAAATCCCATCTAAAATCTGTAAAGTAGGTTTCTTCTGGCATAAGGGATTTGACAGCATAACAGGGAGCATGTGCGTGGTCCTGCGCACATGCTCAGTGGAAGGACAGCCTGCGGGAGCCTGATAAAAGCTGGGGAAAGAGAAAAACAAAGATTTACTTGCACAGGCTGAGAATTAATTATCTCCATCCAACACATTCAGTATCAAAGTAAGCCAATCTCACTCACTGTCAGGCATTGCAGAGTTGGAAAACAGATGATGGCTCCATGGCAAACATCCTTTTGCTGAATATTCTATGTGTGGTTACTGAAATGATTGAAAGATGAGTTCCAATACTGAAGCATTTATAGCATCCAGCTGTTGTGGCCCCTCTGATTCTTTCTGGGCTCAGTAGATACCTCTGGTTTCAAATAAAACCCCTTTTAACATTTTATAAAAAGCAAATGTAATCTGAAGTTTTGAGGAACCACCTTCCTGCCTGGCCCCCAATGCCATCTAACTAATACGCAGAGATCCTTGAAATCTGCCCCCCAAATGTGACTCTTTAATTATCCAGCAAGATGTTGTTTAGTAGTAGCTGGAAAACCAAACACATTGGAAAGAGAAATGTTTCAGGACTATGAAACTAAACCAGGAATGAAATTTGTTATGATTGAAATAAGTGTCACTGCTGAGACTACTTGTTTTTTTTAATCAACCCCATATTTTCTCTGTCAAATAGTCTCTCCATTTATCCAAGTGTCTTATCTTTTTCAGTGGAAAATAAAGCTAAGCATCATTTACTAATTACTTATTTTCCCATGTTAAATAACCAGGTACATTCTAGTGCGTACACGATATTAAGGTGAAACCCATAGTTTCGCAATCTTGTGATTAATTTTTCTTGGCATCTATGCAAGAGAATGAAAAAAAACAACAGCAAAAATACTGTGATATTGAAATTTCATGTCTACAGAGAGGATGTTTATGGGGGTCACCTAATTTTTCTAGTTACTTCTGAAGTCCTGGGTGTTAGGGGAGGCGAAAGGGTTGTTCTTTTGGGGGATCTCCAGTGGATCTTCTAGATGGGAAAAGTAACAGGATATGGCAGAGCTACCCTGTAGACTTAGCACTGAGACTTGTGAAGGAGAAGCAGAGGGGAAAAAAACTCTCTCGCCCGTCTTACAATATCTAGCATAGGCAGGGTATTTACACTTGGGAGCAGAGTAGAGATCAGAACTCAGTCCTGGGAGGTCATTTTTGTCTTTCATCTCTCTAACCTCACTGCCTACCCCAATACCTAGCAAGTGGTAGGCATTCAACAAATATTTGTTGAGTTCGTTTATATTTTTTTCTACCAAATTCTAGGAAACTTGCCCGGGTTTAAAGATGCAGAGCATCTGTGAGAATCAATAAGACAAATTATAGCTGTTAATGCTCACAGCACTTTCAGAAATAAAGAAAATAGGGCTACAAAATTTGGGAGATGTATAAGTCAGGATATGTTAGACTATGCTGTGGTAACAAATAACCCCTCGAATCTCAGAGACTTAACATAATTTAAAAGGTTTTCCTAACTCATGCAAAGTGCAATGTAAATGTTCCTGGTTAGGTCATTCTCCTAGATGGTTCTCTTCCAGGTAGTGGCATAAGGTTACAGGCTTTTTCCATCTAGTACTTTTGTCATTCTCTATGCCACCATTGCCCTGCAATCTATTTTTTCCAACCAGCGAAACACAGAGTGAGAAGAGAACATGGAGAAGATGCACCCACTTCTCATTGTTTCAGTCTGGAAGTTACATATCAGTTCTGCAACAAATTTCCACAATTGAGTACTAGTCCCATGGCCCCAACAGACATGAAGGGTTGGAAAAGTAGGTTAGCTATGTACTCAGAGAGGAAACGGGGTTTGGTGAGTATCTAGCCAGTCTATGAGAACCTGTGTAAAGTCCTGGTAAACATAGTAACAAGACAGAACTAATGGCTAGAGATGCCAAGTCACAGTAATAATATCAACTAAGTGAACAATCATGAAGACCAGAAGAAAAGCAATCAACCAATAGCAACAAACCAGAGAGGCGGGTCAAGGTCAGTGCAGTCACATTAAACCATAGCAGAAGTCCAGCAGAGGTGAATGCCACGGGCTGGAGGGTCAAGATCCGGGCCAGATAATTGCTAGGTCTCTAAGGAGAACCACTTTCAGACATTGCTAGGAGAATAAAGTTACTTAGAGGGGCTGGATTTTGGCAGGCCTCCTTGTGAGGGCCAGCTACATAGACCACTCTCATTATCCAATTATTTCTTGTAACCTGTGGAATCCAGAATGGTGAAACTTACAAGGTGCAAGTCACATAACATGGAACATATGCATATACATAAACATACGGGAACTTTCATTTACTGAGCACCTATTTTTCAGGCACTTTATGAATATCATCTCTAATCCTTACAATAGCCTTCAATATACTCATTTTCCTTAGTTTCCTTGAAGAAACTAAATTTAGAGAGATTAAGTTATCAAACATTTTATGATGAAACTAGGACTTGAACACGGTGAGTCTGGTACTAAATTCCAAACTACAGTGTAGTAGCACCTACATCTATGTTCATGCGCTTTATGATACATGTGTACACACATGAAAACGTCTGTTTTGTGGGGAAGTGTATCAAATAGCTATTGCCGTATAACAAGCCACCCCAAAACATAGTGGCTCAAGAACTCTTCATTATTTTTTCACGAGTCCATCTACGGGCTGGCTGAGAAGTCTTTCTGACATGGGCTGGGTGTGGCTGGTGTCTCTCGTGCATCTGCGGCCAGCTGGCAGGTTGGCTGGGAGCTGCCTGATCTGGAATGGCCTCAGGTGGGGACACCTGGTTCCACTCCATGTGTTCTCTTATCCTCCAGTAACCAAGGCCGGTCTTATTCTTGTGGCAGCCGCCAGGTTCCAAGAGAGAATGGAAGCATGAGGCCTCTTGAGGACTAGGCTTAGAACTAGCACACCACTACTTCTGCCGTGTCGGCCAAAGAAAGTCACGAGCCCAGCCCAGGTTCAAAAGTAGGAAAATAGAATCTACGTCTTGATGGCAGGAGCTAACAAGTCACTTTGCAAGGGGTTTGGATAGGAGGAAGGGTAGAGAATTGGAGCTATTCTGCAATCAACCTATCACATTTACTTTCTTGGATATTTTCCTCCTAAAAAAAGGTAGATAACATGTTAGTGAAATAGCACATGAGTCTTCCAAAATGTATATGTTGTCTAGTCCCTCCTTTATCTAAAAAGTGCTGAAATAGACAATGTGTTAAATGGATAAATATCTTCTTTATGGGAGGCAGGGCACAAAAATACCCACTTCCAGGCACCAGATACATCTAAACAAAAAATAGCCTAGCAGTAGAAGATCTCTTAAAAAGTAAAATAAAACCGAGGATTTGACTTCCTGTATGCCCTGCAAGGAGGGGCGGGGGGAGCTGTGAAAGTGTGATGAGCAGCTGGCTTTTATTTTTAAGCACATGATATTGCTACCCAGATTTTTTTTCTAGACAAGTGGAGGGAGATTTACTAAGAAATTCTATCAGAGAGCAATATCATTTCAAGTAGATGCTAACGTGATTAACATGGTCTTTTCAGAAAAAAGTCTTTCTTTGTAATCTCTTTGTTTAGTCTACAGAATAAGGAAAAGAAATACACACAGTAAATGCTGGAAGGCGAAAATGCTATAGATTCTTATTAGGCCCTCAAGAAAGGTTTGAAATGCCTGAATCAGGCTTTATTCGCTATTGCAATAGACTTTTTTTTTTTCAGGGAGTTCAGTTTTGATGTTTGTGAGCATGAGAACCTGCATCTCATACTCCTCTAGTTCTAAAGGCCTTTGTTCAGAGGGAATAATTCAATACCATCAGCGGTAACTACGGTGCTACAATATTATTTTTAGGTTCAAGGTTATGAGTAAACTAAAAGCATAATATTAAGAAAGGCACAGGGAGATCCAATCAATTGCTCCCTCCTTTCTTCTGAGGCCACTTGATAGTAAATTCAAAATGATAAGGCAACTGATGCATAACTGAATGGCTTTGTAGGTTTTATGGTTAACTTATGAAACTAATTTCTATAAACTCTTACCAAGGATTGCAAAAAAAAAAAAAAAAAAGTCCACAGAGACCAGTAAGATAATAACTAAAGCAAGCAGATGTGTAAGAGAATATGGTGATCATGGTGAACTTCATTTAAAGGGAATTGATTAATACTTAAAACAAAAACACCGTGCAAGCCAAACGAATCCAGTCTGTGGGGCAGATCTGACCCGCACGGCGCGATCCATGACTTCTACTCTGGGTCGGTGCTGGAGCAGTAGAGAACCAGATACCTCACAACTGCTCTTGTACCAAATCAACACGAGGATTAAGGAAATTTTGTTCTGGCTCCCTTTTCTACTTTTTTCTTTACGGAATTAAAAAAATATCACAAAATTGTGTGCCAGTCTCAAGAAGCACATGTCTGTGATTGCCAGCTCTGAGATTTCTCCATGCATTTTCTCTGAAATAGTCTACACATATCAAGAAATGCAAAAACAAGTATTTGGAGGCTAACAAAGGTTCTAAATGCCATATTTCCCCTTGAAACATACATGAAATTTAGACGGAAGGGTTATGTTCGCTTGTATTATAAGGTAGGCCTTAGGTAATATATTGTGAAACTTAAATATAATTGGGACTCGGCATGGCTCAGTGTATGTACAGTGTCAGCTCAAAGAAAAGCACAAAAACACAAAAGAAATAGACATTTATCTATGTCTCCATAAAAAACGACCCTAGATATAAAGAAATCCTCTATTCTCCCCAACAAGAAAAATCATTGAAAACATGTCTAGAGTCACTTTTTGCCTCATTCCCCACAGTATTCCAGAGTGAATCATCATTATTTCCAAGCTGCTGGCAAGTCAGTGCTTTCTGATTCCACGTATGGTGCTGTCGCTGGAAATGTCACCTCAAGACGCAAGTTCCCACTCGTGTAATGTTAGATCTCTTGTTTTTATTTTTATTTGTCTCGTCGGTGTTTCTGTTTGATCTTCATAACATTAACATGCACAGTTTTGCTTTTTAAAGACCTCTTAAGATATATTTAAAGAAAAGACTTAGAAAGATCTATAAAAAATGTTCTATAGACGACATCACCCATTGCCATTATGAGCTGATACCCCCCAAAATGAACAAATATAAGTTTATATTATTTTAGCTTTTTTCTTAAATTCCACCAGGTGATTTCCGGAATCACTCAAAAATAGCACCGACTGAAATATTTTAGGCCAAATTGCCTTCCCAGACACCACTTCACTATTTAAAAAAAAAAAAGTGAATAAAAGAGAGCCCCCAAAGAGGAAAAACTTTGTGTAGGGACTTGGCTGTGATTCCTCTCCTCTAAGGGGTAGTTTTGAAAAAAGAAAAACGCCTCTGTTTACAATAGGCACGGATGATAATCACACTAGTTTGACGCTATTTTGTCCTTTAGAAAAGACCGAAGAACGGGGGGTGGGAGAGCGTTCTCATGTCCAAACAGCCCTCTCTTCTGCTCTGTCACTATTTTCCACACAGGCAGCTGCCATTCCACAAACCTGCTCCCCACTCCCAACTGCCTACTGTCAAATTCTTCCCCCCCACACACCTGGCACAGTGTCTCCCACTCACAGAGGTGGCACAGTGGCTGACGACAATCTGCTTCTTTCTCTCTCACCTACGCTTTCCCTCTTACCTCCACATGGCTCCTCCATGCTCTCTCCACCCCCACCTGCACCCCTAGGACCTCTATGTATGCTCGCCACAAAAACACTCTGAGTAGATTAGTCTGCTCTCTTACTACAATTCTTTTTCTTGGGAAAATTCGACCAAAAAGGAAAGTCCAGGTGCTGGCATACCCACCCAGCAAGAGCTCTTTCTTCTTGAAAGGACTCTTCACTTTAACGGCTTGGAACTACCTTGACCAATAGACAATCTGCTCCTTTCTCTCCCACCTACGCTTTGTTTTACTCCTGTAATAGCTGAGCGGATGCAGTCTGTCCTGCGTGCTGCAATGTGGAATTGCACATCTACGCCAAGGAAGTCGGAAGCCCCTACACAGCAGTGAAAATGTCACCCACGTCACCCACAACGCTACAGCCCTCTCATTTCCCCAAGCACTCATCGTTTCGTCTGATTTGCTCATGTTCCTTTCCAGAATTTTCTGACTGGCATTTTGTGGTAGGAAAAGTTAATCTCGTGCTCTGTTATGTGAGACTGGAGAGGTCGATTGCTTGAAGCTTTACCCTGTATTTACCAAGAGAAGGAAACAATGAGATTTGGTAACTCTGTTAAAGTAGAAGAAGAATAGTTTTAGTTAAGCCAGTGGCTTTTCATCCATAATCTGTTTAGGCAGTTCACTTAAATTTAGTGACTTCGAAGGGCAATCATTTCTGTGGGTCATGAATTTGGGCCGGACTTAATGGACCCATTCTTCTGCCTCCCATAGCTCGGGCTGGGGACCGTCGGTGCAATTCAGCTTGCAGCTGGGCTTTCCTCAAGGATTCATGTCGATTTCACTCCCGTGCCTGGTGTCTTGGTAGGAATGGCTGGCAGGCTGGGCTCCACTGCACCCCTGTCATCTCCATGTAATCTCAGAGCCCTTCCAGAAGTTCCAGGGTAATCAGGCTTTTTAAGAGGCTGTTTAGAGTTTCAAGAGTGTTCCAAGAGACAGAAGGAAGGATCTACCTGTCTCTCAAGGACTGAGCCAGAAATGGGCACAGTGCCACTTCCACTAAGTCTATTATTGGTCAACGTAGTTACAAGCCGTTAAAGTGAAGAGTCAGAGATGTGATGATGAGTGTCAAAACAAACAAACAAACAAACAAACAAACCTGTGGCTATCTCTAACCCACCACACCTTCTTATCAAGATCCGTGCCTGGAAGACTCAAATCCACTGGTTTCTTCCATCGCAGAGGCTGGCAAACTACGGCCCACAGACCAGATCCCGCCCGCCTCCTATTCTTACAAACGAAGCTTCGTTGGGACAGTGAGACTCACTCATTCACATACTGTCTATGGCTGTTTTCACACTACAAATGCAGAATTGAGTAGTTGTGACGGAGACCATATGGCCCACAACGTCTAAAATTTTTACTATCTGGCCTTTTACGGGAAAAGTTTGCCAATTCCTATTCTATAGCATAAAGAGAACCCAGTTATGACAGAGATAGTAGAAACACTCTTTCCAGCCCTGGTCAGTTGTAAGGCAGAGAGAGGAGGGGGAGTTCAGCAGTGTGTGTCTCATTGTGTCCCTTGAGTGGCCCCTCCAGGGGGTCTACAGGAAAACAACCAGATGTAAGGGAATCTGAGGTCACCGAGGGTGGAGGGCTAGTGGCATGTTCCTCTGGAGAGGAGGGCAGGGGCAGCAAGCCTCTAGGAGAAGACCTGTGTCCAGGCACTGCCAACATGGCAGGGCACAACACTACAGCACTTCTAGCAAGGTTGCTACACAGATAAGCTGGGGTGGCTCCTTCGGTGGGATCTGTTGAGGGTCAGAAGGTCCTGTATGCTTTGGTAAACAAGAACACAGAGGTAGGCATGTCTGGGAAGCAGCTTGGAGACTTTATGTCCAGGGAGAATGTCTGGAAGCTGACATATTCTGGTGGCCATCGGTCTAGAGATTGGACCAGAGGCCTCACCCCAGAGCAGAACAATGAGAATCTGAAGTTCTCCCTACAGATACAGGCCCCCGGGTCACATGAGCTGCATGCTCCCCCACTTTCCCCAAGAAAAATGGGAGGGGCAAGTTGAGTTCTCTAAGAGAGTAAGAGACACGGCTTTAATGAAAGAGACTGTGTTGCCGTCATTTGTGGCACATTCAGACTTTGTATTTGGACCTTCCCTCTGCCCTCCTACCCTGCAGCTAATCTATAAGGTAACCCTAAGAAATGTCAGAAGATTTATGGGATATAAATAAAATGTTTTTTACACGCCTGAATGTAGAGTATAAATTTTAAACCCTGTGACAGTGAGAATCTACAAATTTCTTACATTCTTTTAAATTAAATCCACACTGTAAAGGTCTTAACGACATTGCCAGGTCTTAACATCAAACTTTTAATAGGACTAGAATGAACCTTCTTCTTAAGGCATGGAGGACATTCCTGTGGTAGGTCATAAAGTGAAGTTTATGAGCAGTTTGGCCCAGTTCCACTGTGGTGTGGCTTGATAATGACCTTGGGCAAATGCAGTGTAATAGAATGTTGAAAAGAAGCCATCAAGGCCAGGTTCCTCCCAAGAAAGTAACACTGGAGTTAATTCAGATGATTCCAGAGTAAAGTTTCTGCCTCTATCACAACAACGCCTTTACTCTATTCTACACGTTAAAGGGTGTGAGGCCACTCTTCTTATTTATTAATGAAAAAAGTCATTGGCTTTTGGAAAACAGAGCTGAAGGAATAGTTTTTAGCTGGCGAGTCAAGAAAGTGTGGTAGATTTTTTCTTTAGCTAGGGCTCTGGCATTGTTTGTGGTAACTGCTAAAGATCTGGCAAAGGGGGATCATGGGTTTGAAAATAAGGGCCACCTTTCTCTGGGAGCCCTATTGGGTTCTTATGGGGCACAGACAAAG
>NW_011888850.1:1904475-1916175 GCF_000151845.1 Pteropus vampyrus | reverse complement strand
TACATAGTCTCTCGATGTGGCTGGGTCTTCCAAATCATGGTATCTGGGTAACAAGGAGAACGTTCCAAGTGCAAGCATTCCCAGAGAAAGGACATGGAAGTTCCAAGGCCCCTAAGGCCTGGACTTGGAAGTCACATATTTTTCATCTGCCATCTTCTACTGGTCAAAGCAATTACTGGGCCAGAGAATAAATAAGCTCTACTTTTTTACATGGGGAGTGGCATGGGTGTACATGGAGGGGAAGGATTGTTGGGGGTTGTATTAGTCAGCATTCTCCAAAGAAACAGAACCTCTAGGAGATAGATATGTGTGTGTATGTGTGTGTGTGTGTGCGCGCGCGCGCGTGCGCGCGCACGCGCGTGTGTGTGTATGGAGAGAGAGAGAGAAAGAGGAGAGAGATTTATTTTAAGGAATTGACTCACAAATTGTAAAGACTGATAAATCTAAAATCTGTGTGGTAGACCAGTAGAGTGGAGATCAAGGGAAGAATTGCAGTTTGGATCTGAAGGTAGTCTGCTGGTAGAATTTGTTCTTGAAAAAATATCAGTCTTTTTCTATTAAAGCCTTCAACTGATTAGATGAGGCCCACCCACATTATGGAGAGCAATCTGTTTATTCAAAGTCTACTGATTTAAATGTTAATCTCATCCAAAAACACCTTCACAGCAACATTTAGAATAATATTTGACCAAATATCTAGATACCATGGCCTAGCCAAGTTGACACATAAAATTAACCATCCCAAGGCTTGGAGCCTGGCTATCATTGTAGACCAAAGTTCTTTCTGTCTACACCCCTTCTGCTCACTCCTCCTTTCATCCTCCATATATTCCTTTCTCTTCTCTTATTCCTTTTGGGTCCATAGTCCTCTTCTTCTCCTCAGCTTCCTGTTCTATCTCTTTTCTACTGCAGCAAAGTTAATAAAATATTTTCGGCCTCAGCTATTATGCAGAGAAGCCTCATTTGTTTGGTGTTCAGGGAATGAAGTGCTTGAGGACTGTGGTGAGTGAAGTGGAAAGAACACCAGGCAAGAGGACAGGCCTCCAACACTGTAGGACGTGAGTGGTGACTTTGCCTCTCTAACCCTCGGCTTCCTTTCATTTTTCAGATTGAACTCAAGATTCTCTCTCTCCTCCCAGGCACCATATGTACTCTGTAACAATGGCCATCTGGAGACAGTGTTGTCTCTCTCTGTCTCTCTCTCTCTTTTTTTTTTTTTTAACTTTGCTTTGTTTTTTAAAAAGCAGAAATTTCTGCAATGCTAGAAGAGGGTGCCACCTTGTTTAGACAGTGGGAAAGGCTCTATCTTTAACAGGTAAAACTCAGAAGGTGGTGGTCGAATCTTTGTGGGTAAACAACCATCACCTGTGTTTATGTGGGAGCATGAGTTACCCTCTGTGCTAGGTGGGAAACACCTCACAAAACTTGCATTTCACACCCCTCACCCAATGCCTGGCTGTGGGATGAACGCCAAGCAAATATATCTATTTTTGCAATCTCTAAAAGCTTTTCCAGTGTGTGTATTTTGGCTCATGGAGATCTCTTTTGTTTGAATTTTTCCCTCTTCCCGAGAATGATTATTAGAAACACACATGCACATACATACATATACACACAATTTGAATGGATTTTTGAAGAGAATATACAGTTCTAACTAACAAACAGTAGAAAAGTAAACATTATCTCAGGTACCTGAGAGGAAGATAAAAGAGTCAGGAAAACTGGATTTAAAAATATATATGAGTATCTCTACAAATATGTATACAAATGCCTAAAAAAAGGTTCTAGAAGGATAGCTACCCAATATAACCATGGTTATACCAGGAGGTGGTGATATTAGCATGGCGAGGAGGGAATTTCACATTTGATTCTATATATTTCTGTATCATTTTAATATCTTATATCAAGCAAGGTTTCATGTTTTTCTTCAATTTTTAAAATTTATAGAACAGTATATATTAGTTTGTTGGGGCTGCTGTAACAAAGCGCCACGAATTGGGGGGCATAAACAACAAAAATGTATCATCTCACAGTTCTGAATACTAGAAGTCCAAGGTCAAGGTGGCAGGGCTGGTTTCCGCTGAGGGCTGTGAGGGAGAATGTTCCACGTCAGGCCCCTGGCTTCTGCTGGTTCGTGGGCAGTGTGACGTTCCTTGGCTCGTAGGGCATCACTCTGATCTCTGCCTTCATCTTCACATGGCATTCTCCCTGTGTGCACATGTCCAGGTTTCTCCTTCTTACAGGAAAACCAGCCATGTTAGCTTAGGGACCCACCCTACTCAAGAATTACCTCCTCTTAACTAATTACAGCTGCAACGACTCTATTTCTAAATAAGGTCACATTCTGAAATGGGAAGAGTGAGTGGGGACTTTAACATATGGATTGCAGGTTGGGGAAGACAATTCAGTCCATAACAGAACACACACACACACACACACACACAAATGAACGTCTTGTAATTGATTTTTAATTAAAAACAATTTTTGAAAGCATTGAAGTCAGCACCCTGCTGTGCATAAGCCCCAGCAGGACTGTGGACCAGTCATTATTCTCCCTAAGCTTCCCTCTGCATCTATAAAGCGGGGCTGAGAACATCTGCCTTCATCTCCCCATGGAGTTGCAGTAAGGGTCTAGTGATACAATGCACATCCAAGAGCTTTATCCTGTGCAAAGGGCTCCATTAAAGTGAGTCGGTAGAGGTTCAAGCAAGGGAGCAGAGCTGTTGACACACTGTGAATGAAAATGAGATGTCCAGCCTCAAGAAGTGTGAACCTTGAGCAGTGAAGAGAAGCAGACAGGTATCTTCCCCTCGTGACCAAGAGGCGACAGATGTCACATGTAGCTTTCCCTCAAAACGGTAAAGTGCCATTATATGCTGAACCTGTGGAAAGAGATGTCAGGCATAAAATTCAGAATTTTAAGGCTTTGATTTAGTGCACAGAACAATCCAACGATCCTTTTCATTTGAACAGATGTTTATTTTCTGAACTTCAAAACATGGTCAAAGGGATGCACAACCGTCAAGGGGAAATAGATTTGTGACCTTGGCTTAGAGCAACATTCTTAACCAATCTGGGTCACGAATTCTTTGGAGAATCTGATTTAAAAAAAAAAAAAAAAAGTGGATGCTTATCTTAGAAAAAGGCACCTACACAATTTTGCATGTAATTTCCAGGAGTTCATGAACCTTGGGTTCAGAATCTCTGATTTGAATAAAAGTTCTTAAGATAGAAGACATTTGAATACTCAGATAAAAGGAATACTGTAGAAAGAGCCGGATTTTTTTTTTTTTTTTTTCTGGTTCGGTTAAAAAAGAATTTTCAGTAAAAGAGGCTGAGTGGCAAATGCTTTCTATACATCCCATCATGGCTTCATGGCATCCTGGGAGCACTACCTTTTGTGATCTTGAGCTGAGGTTTCCGGAGAGGCTCCCTGCCGGACGACGCTCAGTGAACTCCTGGGGATGGTACCACAGTCAAAACAGTGACACTCTCTCTCAGGCCTTTGCTCAGGAAACAGGTGCCCGGCAGTGCAAAAGCAGCCTTCTCGAGTTTCAGAAGGTTAGGCCCCGCAGGTCTGGGAGACTACCCGATAGTGTAGGAGTGGAGGTTCCCGCGAGGCAGCATGGAGAGCATCTGCTGCACAGATTTGCGCCACTGAAGGGGAAGAGAGGAATGCTTAGAAGTTGAGGGTCCCTGAGATCGGAGAATTGAGGCCTTGCTTTTCTCCTCACTGTGGTAGAGAAATAAAACCTCTAGATGTGTTGACGGTATTGATGACCGGACAGGTCTGCAGCCTCATTTCCACCTGTGTCTCCTCTAAGAGATGGGTCTGACTTCAGAGAGACCTTGCAGAATATAAACCTTTCTTCTTGCACCTTCCATCTCCCAGCTCAGTGGCAACCCCGTATACATTGAATGACGCCAAGCAGAAACAAAAGCTAAGTGTACGTACATATACATTTAATATATATATATATACTTATATATACTTTATATGTGTATATACTTAATATATATGTGTGTGTATGTTTGTATGCATGTATGTTTCATTTCATGCTTTCGATGGGATTCAAGACATGCTACCCCAAAATATGCCACCTTGGCATATTAAGTATCTTAAGCTGAAGGAATTTTAAAACGAGCAGAGGCAGGAAAGTCACTCTGTCATCTTGCCATTCTTCTCTGTAAAGGATCAGAAGACTTCCATGGGAAAGGCATGCTCCCTGTTCCAGGAAGAAAGAAGACACTTTTATCACCAAAGACGGACAGGAAATTTGGGGCAAATATTTTGTACAAACCAACTTTATTAAACTAGCCCTTAACTTCCTAGTTACTTCTCCACCATTTGCTACTCCTAGCCTAAACCCATTTGTCTTGATAAGTCTTTACAAATTTGCTGATTCTTGTCTAAAAGGTATAAAAGCTTCCTGCTCTGATTACCCCTTTGGGTTTTCATGAAGGTTCCTATGTACACGTAAAGATTCAATAAAACGCGTATTCTTTTTTCCTATTAATCTGTCTTTGTCCGTTTAATTTTCACACCCAGGCAGGGACCAGCCCTAAGAGAGCTGAAGAAAACTTATTTTCCCCCCTCTCCGTAAGCCACCAGCTCACGCAAAGCGAGAAATGCTGAGCCTCTCGAACATCTCCAGAATCCTCACACGGCTTCTGCATCTCTAGTTCGTGCCGGCCCTGACTCCCTCCTCCCTCAGCCTCAGGTCTAGACGCCTCCTGCTATGTGCAGAGTTTCTGTTCCATATCCATCTCATCGCATTACAGACGGCTCCATTTGCCGATCCTCCCATAGGACCACCGACACGAGGCTGTGTTTTTAGCAGATTTTAGGGAAGGTCTTGAGAGGAAGTACAGCACAGACGACAAGTCACAAGTGAACATGAGACAATCCTCAGCCATTCCTGCTCCCAGGAATACTTTGCTGGCTGTTGCCCTCCCCGACCTCTGCCATGACACTCCTGGGTGACGTCTTTTTCTCTTCTCTTTGCACAGCTAGGCAGCCCTTTCTTTCTTGCGTTTTCTTCTTCGGTGTTTTGCCTCAGAGCCTCATTTTTCATATCTAAGTGGGCAATCAACAATGGCAAAGGCCCTCCTTGGAGGGTTTTTGTCATCAGCATTCGAAAGAATAGTTGTTCTTCTCTGCTGCAAACAATACTTCGGTCCTTCTCCAGTGAGAATAGATGGGCACAAAACCCACCCTGATTAAAGGGAGGGGGTATTTATTATAGTTTACACGCTTCAATCTTGTCTTTCTGCCCTGGCCATCATCTACTTCCCAGCCGCTTCTGACTAGAGAGTGAGCGGCAGTTTAACGCAGCTAATTTGGTCATTTTGGCCATCTCTCATATTGATCCAGAGGCCGCAGGCCAATCAGTTTGGTAGCGATCCACAATCATCGCTACGACAACCCAAACAGGCAGCCAGCATAGTCTGGTCTTTTCACACATACAAACACAGCCCACGTCTTTCTGCAGGAAGGATTACATACCTGAGCTCTTTAACAGTGGGAATGAATAAAAAGAAGTCTTAAGAGAGGAGAAACCCTAGGTAAATGACGGCAGTGGAGCTGCCTCGAATACTGAAAGCGGAAAACAAGTCGACGGTAATTACCGACATAAAAATGTTAGCTTTATTCTCTTCTCAGGTTTCATATCTTGTGTGCCGCACACTAGCAGTTCAGCTAAAAGGAATTCACTTAAGGCAAAATCGAATATCCTATTCCCTTTAAAATCATCTGGTTTAAGATTGTCGTTAGTTAAGAAAACAAGGTGGAGAGGATATCGGTACAGTTCTCATTACAACCTGAAGCAACTAGGGCAGAATGGACGAGAAGGCCCCCACTCTTTCTGTGACACCAGCCGGGTTTGCACACGTGGGCAGTGTCCGATGGCTTGAGAAGGTGCGCGGGGGGCCCACCCCAAACAGATCCCTCATCAGCAGCCTGTGGGACCCACAACAATCACCACGAGAATTAGTTCTCCTTAGCCAGAGTGGGCTGAGCCCCTGCTTTGTCTTTAGCATGGGGAGAGACATTGTCAAGACTATGAATGACCTGGAGACACAGTCCCCTCATCAAGATGCATCACTGCTTACTTCCTATGGGAGTTGACTCCTCTGAAATAGACCGTTTGTTCTAAAGGCCTGTTGTTCTGTTTGTTTGCTTTTTTACGAATTTCCATATAAACAAATTTCCATACACAAATGCATCGATACAATTGGCTTATTAAATTAGCCAGCCGAATTAGCTGACTGAATTAAAGGAGATCCTGTGTGCGGGCGCAAGTCTTGATGCAGAGATGGGAGAGGTGGAGGAGGGAAAGAGCACCTACTGAAACGTGGGTGCCTAAAATGACCTTTTGGATAAAGTGCACTAGTGCTCGCTTCGGCAGCACATATACTAAAATTGGATAAGGTGCAGCTGTATAGCCCAGTACGATGGAGGGAGCTATAACAAAGAATGAGGTGATTCTCGAAGGACTAACAGGAACAGGTCTCCAGGATATGTCGTTGAGTAAAAAAAAAACAGAACAGCTTTTATAGTATACCACCATTTGTGAGGAAAATGGTAAAAATAAGAATATATCCGTATTTGTCTATTATTTTATTTGTATAAAATACACTGAAATAATATATAAAAAACAATAAAAATGGCAAGTCCCAGGAGTCAGGAGCAGGTATGAAGGGGTAGAGAAAGGGATAGCTAGAGATGGGGTGAAAATGAGTCTTCTGAATATCTCTCTTGTTGTATTTATTTGATAATTGATCTACGTGAATACATTAGCCATTAAAATACATTAAAAATTTAACTAAGCAAAACAGCTAATAAATAAACCATTCCTCTCTGCTACCTACTGAACTCTTTTTTTTTTTTTTTCCTTTAAGGCCTAACTCAAAAGTCACTACATTGATTTTTGCTTTAATAAACATAAAAATCTACTGTGTGCTTTGTGCTACGTCAGGTGCTGCCGGCCACACCCTGGGGATGCCCTGGTGAGCAGGGCACACACAACTCTGCCCCAGGACACTGGCAGCTTGCCTAGGAGTCAGACCACTAAGCAGACAACCTGGAAGGAGGCATTCTGGCAGTTTCCTTGAACCCTTGCATGCTAGGCCTCCCAACCCCGATATACTGTCCTCCGAGCTCCCTCCCCCAAATAGTGGTTTCCTCCTTGGTTAGGACTGTTCCTCAGGTCTGTCTCTTGTGGCTTGTAGTTCCTGTAAGGTGGGAGCCCTTGCTTAGGTCCTGATAATCCAGTTCATAATACACAGGAAGCACTCAATGAGTGCTGTTTGGATAACTGGATCGATGGGAAGCTTCCCAGAGTGGGCAGCCTAGAGGGCAGCAAAAGGAGACTGGGGGCCTGAGTGGGAAGAAGGAGGACTCCTAGTGATGCACAGCGACTGCTAAAGGCTCTGGAGAATGGGAGCGAATGGCGAAGTTCCAGACTTCCATCATCTTAACTAGGTCTAAACAGGTAGGAGTTACCTGAGTGAACTCCTGCCTGGGAGCTGGGAATCTTTCTGAAACCCGAACACACCAGCCCAGAACTGATCAGACTTTGCATCTAGAATGCTGGGCCGATGTTGTCCGTACAAAACTACCTGTGAATCTCCCAGTTCAGCAGGCTCTCCTGACTCACCACTACTCACTGTCTAGGACATTAAGATGATTAGACATAGTAAATACAAATGAGGTCAAGTTCACATTGCAGGGTATGAAACACCAAAAAATTGAGATTCAGACCAAGAGACAGTGCCATTACCTGTCTTAGAGATTTACTTACTGTACTCTGCCTGAATAGATTCTTAACTTGATTGATTTCAAAACCGAGCCCCTGTTTTTCAAACGTGGTAATTTAAATCACTTACTGAAAAGAATAACATTTCTTCAAGCTTCGTGTCTTTCTTAGATATGGATCACCTTATGGGGTCGATTTAGAAAGCAATTTACGATGATTTAGTTTCTGGATTCCTGTTCACAGCAGCAGGTGTCAGGTGGATAATTCTCCCAGCTTGGTCATCAAAGCGAACCCTATACTTACATGGGGGTTCCTACATTGGCAGCGCTTATTTATGCAATTTTGCCTGTCATGCTGATTCACAGAGAGGTTAGCCCATGAGGCCAGTGTTCACTCCTGCTTTTAATCACTTTGGGCCCCAAAATGAATGAAAGTCCTTGGTGGGTGGACACAAAGGGCCAGGGTCATTAAGGAAAGGTTGCCTGAACCATCAGTTTCATCTTTAGAGCTGATAAGCCACAGGCCAAGTTAAAAAGAAAGTCGCTGAGCTTGGTCAGCAGCCTAGGGGGCCGCCAGCATCAGCATTAAGCTAATGAGACAGAGACAAATTAAGACCATTTTCAGGATCAACAGCTGTCCTTGGGCCTTCTGCTCATAACTGGCTTTATATTTTCCAGGGGCTGCTGCAGATGCCGATCTGGGAGGAGAGAGAAAATGAGGTTTGACTAGAGAGGGAGCCCTGACAGGTTGGACTGCTCAGAGGCTGCCTCTCTGTCCCTGAATTCTAAGTGAGAGCAGAGGGTTAGTCACAGAGTCGAGACAATGGCAGGGAGAATTGATCCCAAATAGAAAATAAATCAGGAAATTAGGAAACACACTGCTGCGCAATGGACAGGAAACTCAGACAAGGTAAAAAATAAGAGTGATCTAATAGAAAGAAAATGGATAAAGTAAGGATGGTAAAAAGGCAGAAGAGGATGCACATACATGGTTTAGAATGGGTGAGAAGGTATAAAACTGGACAAAAGAGGAGACATAGAAAAGATACTGTAAATAGAAAATGAGAAAATTATCTACCTATATATATATTTGTACATGTAAATATATAAATAGTAATATACTTTCATTATGAAAAGAGCTTGTATGATGTAGAACATGAAAATCCTCCATAATTTCTACCTACATATCTTCCTTCAAAATAACCACTGTTAACAGCTTGGTGACTATTCTGCCAGGTTCTCCCCTTTTTTCGGCATGAATATAAGTGTAGGTATTACTATGTGGATGATAGATTAAGGGAAGCACGAGTAGACGGAGCACCACTGGGAGGTGATTTTGATGGGCAGGTGTGGCAGGTGCCTCCAGGGCCTTGCCAGATCTGCTGCAGGCTGCCCGCCGAGCATTCCTGTATAAGCTGACAGCTCTGGCACCTGGGCTGGAGGTCAGTCTCTTGCTTTGACAGCCTGTGGGCAGCTCACGGGGCAGGTTGGAAGTGCTCGAGAGCTAATGCCCCAGGGGCGACCTTCCCCAGTTTGGGATGGCCATTGAGGATAACCATCTGGCTTCCTCTCCCTTTGCGGGGACCATTCTGAGGTACGCTCTACATCGTTTCTCAAAGGGACCCCAGTGGAATTCAGCTCCGCTTGCCCCCAGTGGTAACCTGCTCAGTAAGGCACACTTTATTACGTTTCCTTTCTTCTTTTTCTCATTTTCCACTTCCAAAACAAAAAAAATATAAAGCCAAAAAAAAAAAAAAAACCAATACCCCAAAATATTTGTGCCCAAATTTTTGCCTCAGGGTCTGCCTTGGAGAAAAGCCAAGCTGAGATGGAACAGATGGCAATGGCAGTGGGCATGGGGAAGGTGGATAGATCAGCGATATATTTAGGAGGCTGAGTAACCATGATTTCCCCACGCAAAGGGCAAGGAGAGGGGCGAGGGAGAAGAGTATGCCACAGTTGACTGATAAATTTTTACCTGGTTTTTACAAAAAGAGTAATTTATGATATTACTTTATGGTTATACTTCATTCACTCCAAATAGAATGAATGAAAATCTAAGAGAATGGATAATGAAATGAAAAATCTAGATGTAGAAGGAATCTAGGCTCAAGATTTTGGAGACAGAAAGTATTAAATGAGAAGATAGCAACAATCACATAATAATGAATTGCATAGATAAGAAAATTGGAGAAAAGTGACATAAAATGAATGAGGTAATGGGTAAAATGAAGAATGGACAATGAGTAAGGAAATATAACAAATGAGGTGAGGAATAAAGTAATGAATGAGAGGAAAGATTACACAGTAAATTAGAGATGTTCATTTTATGAGCAAAAAAATGAGGAAATGGAAAGGAATATTAATAAAATTAATCATAGTAACCAAAGTCATGGAAAAATAGATAATGAATGAATAAGTAGGCAGAAAGAATAGATGAAAGAACGTAAAAATGGAGAGGAGGTGATTGAGTAGATGAAAGAATGTAAAAATGGAGAGGAGGTGATTGAGTGCTTGAGACCATGAAAACGGCAATGGAGAAAGAATAAGCGACCTTAAAGATGGAAATAAAATTAAGCAATGAAAGGACAGCCAATGAGAAATTAGCAGAATGAGGAAAAAGGTATCTGCTGGGAAGAAATGAAAAGAAGGAACGAGTACTTCTCTCCAAACTTTAATCAAAACCTTCTGTAAAGTTCTAAAGTTTCCTCCTGGACCTGCCTGCTGCTTCTCCATCCAGCTGGATCCAGATGGCTGGATAGCCCCGAAGGGAGAGTAGCCGGGAATTGTAGAGACAAAGAGGAACAGCAGCCAAGGGAGCACAGAAATTACTGACATGCAGAGATGCAGCCAAAGATAATCTTCACTTAAAGGTCCTCCAATAAAGATAAAATCCTGAACCTTATACTTAGCTGTGTTATTTTCATTTATCTGAACTTGAAAATCGAAGTTTTCTTCTCTAAAAGTATCATCAAAAGAATTAGAGAAATGAGTCTTGCTGTTACTATCAGAAGACCATTAAGTAGAGTAATAATCGTATGGTGGTAGATTCCTAAATGTCTCTCCAAATCTTTAGTCTGGCACATTGCCATCCATTTAACTAAAGACTACATGTCCCAGCCTCCCTTGCTACTAGGGGTGGCCATGTGACTATTCGGATCAATAGGCTGTGAGCAGAATTGATGTACACCACTACTGAGTCTTGCCTTTAACAAAACTGTCTGTGAATTCCACTTTTTCTCCTCATTCCTGCTGGCTGAGAGTTGGTAAAGGTAGGAATGAAAGCCGTTTCAATGCAGCAATGGAAGCCACATGTTGAAAGTGGCAGATGGAGCAGAGCCAAGCCAAGCAGAGCATTCCTCTCAAACCTGCACCACATGTATCTGAATTTCATGTGAGAGGAAAATTCTAAGTGACTGTATTTCTAGGTTTCATCATTATGTCAGCTTAACCAGTACTCTGATACATTAACTGATCTTGGGACTTAACGTTAGTGCTGTCTGCTTAGTCACACGCATGCACGCACACACGCACACATGCATGCATGCACACACACGCACACACGCATGCATGCACACACACACACACAGCAGTACTTACTCCGTAAGTAAGAATGGACTTACTTGCATTCTCGTGGGATCTTCCTCATGGCTTTTAACATACGTTTAAACATTTAACTAATTTTTTCACTTTCGGTATTTCAGGAAGACTGCCCCAGACTAAGAGTGAAGGCCGCGTCTCCCAAATAGCACACCTTGGTTATGTGCTCTAATCCTCAAAAGGTATTTACCTGATGTTGTAAAGTGACCTGTGAGATGGAGAGATGCTGAAGACTTGAGAGCAGAGATTCCAGAAGAAAACAGCCAGAGTTCTCGTCTCAGTTCTACCACTTACTCACTTTGTGACCTTGGGAAAGTCATTTACTTCTCCGGGCTTCGGTTTCA
>NW_011888850.1:1898505-1903168 GCF_000151845.1 Pteropus vampyrus | reverse complement strand
TTTTACCTAAAAGCTGTTTTTCTCCATTCCTTTTTAATAGCATTCTTTTAGGTTTTAATGATGCGACATCTTCTCATATGTCTCTGAGGATAATAACTCATTTTTTTTTCCTTTGAGTTCTCTTTTGTTTCTTGAATTACATGTTCCTTCTGGGGTTAATTCCCCTCCCCCCTCTGTTTTCTTGGTCCCTTTCTTTCATGTCGAAGGCTTTCCTTAGATGTCTCAAAATGCATTTTTAAGGATGAGGACTTGAAATTGACTAAGCACTTGCTATGAGTGAGGTTACTAATTGGCAGGCTTCATTTTAGGGTGATCAGGCACGGAGGCCGGCACGTCCCCTGGAGGCTTCATAAATGCCAAAATTCAAAAGGCTTTACCCTGTCACCATTTATTTCTGTAGAGAACAATCTTCCAATTAGTATGAGGTAGAGAAGATTATGCAAAAGTTCTGTCATCCTGAATTTGAATTGAAAATATTAGTATGAACGCTTCTACTTTATATCTGCAATTTCTGTTTAAATACAGAGAATCCTGGTTTTCAAGGACATAGATGATATTAGAATCTGATTTCTCTTTGGTGCCCTAGGGTGGAGTTTGCATACAGCAGCCAGAGTGCTCTTTAAAGGAAAAACAAAAAACAAAAAACCTTTTCATTTTAAAACAGTTTTAGATTTACAGAAAAATTGTGACGGCAGTACAGAGAATTCTCATGTATTGCACACTTAATTCTGCCTATTACTTACATCTTAGATTAGTATGGCACATTCGTTAAAATTAATGAACCAATAGTAATGTAGCGTTTTAACTAAGGCTCAGACTGCCTTAGTTTCTACCTAATGTCCATTTCTGTTCCGAGATCCCAACCACGAGATCACATTACACTTCGTTATCATGTCTCCTTAGGTTCCTCTTGCTGCATTTATTTCTCACTTTCCTCGTTTTTGCTGACTTTAAGGAGTACCAGTCATATTTTTGTAGACTGCCCCTCAAGGGAGTTGTCCGATGTTTTTCTCATGATTAGAATGAGTTATAAGTTTGAGGGAAGAAGACCACAAAGGTAAAGTGTCATTCTCATTACATTTATTAAGGGACTGTGCCATCGACATGACTCCTCACCGCTGATGTTGACCTTGGTCAACTGGCTGAGGTGGTGTTGGTCAGGTTTCTCTGCTGTAAGGTTACTTTTCCTCTCCCTCCCATGCTATACTCTTTGGAAGGAAGTCACTATGCTCCATCCATACACAAGGATTGGGAAGTTATGTTCCATCTCCTTGTAGGGTGAAGTCTCCATGTAGGTTGAAGTCTCTACATAAATTATTTGGGATTCTTCTGCACAGAATGCTCTTTGTAAAGTATAAATCAGATGATATCGAGCCCAATGGTCTGATGACCTTCCAGCTTTCTGAGCCTAAAATCCAAACTCTTTACCATGACCATGACCCTATACCATCTGGTTCCCACTTCCTGTGATGGCCTTAGACCATGGCCCCATGGAGTCTGACCCTCCTCCTTACTCTGGGCTGCCTACTAGGCTCGGCATGATCTGCTCCCATCTTTCCTCCAATGCCATCCCATTCCATTCTTCCCTTCTCACAGTCGCTCTGTTCTATTTTCTATTCCTTAAGAATGTCGAGCGCATTTTCATCTTAATGGGTTTTGCCTTAGCTGTTTTCTCCTGTTTTTGCAGGGCTGGTTCTTTTTTTCTTTTTTTTTTTTACCATCGAAGTCTTAACTTAAATGTCCTTGACCATATAGTTTAATCTAGACTCCAATTTACTCTCTACCAGATCATCTCGCTTCATTTTCATATTACTTATACTCTTCGTGATTTCATGTTCATATTTTGTTTATTGTCTATCTCTGCCCATCTAGAATGTCCAAGTGTTGTGAGAATCGTCTTTTTCTTTCTTGCCTATTGCTATAATACCTATACCCAGAACTGGTCATGATAAACTATCAGTGAATAAATTAATTTATCCTCCCCTGGAGATAGATGGAGAGGATATAAAAACATGAAGTCAGCCTACCCTCTTGAATCATACGTCTCTGTAATTGTTTGAGTAGTTAAAAAAGGGTTAAAGTTGATGATTAACTGAGAAATCACTAAATAAAGGCAACATGGAGTGCACTTTTTAAAAGAAAATTCATTATATGGCATCCTCCCAATAAAGCACAGAGCTCTCCAGTGCCTGGCTTTTCAGCTTACTTTAGGGTAAGTGAACCATAACTAAGTTGGGAACATCATTATATTTGCATGGTTAAAAGCACTGCCACCTCCAATGATGTGTTTTAAATAAAAAGCAGGCTTCCTGGATTTAAAATCTGCACTAATATATCCCATGGTCAGGGACTAAGCTGAGTTGGAAAGGAGCCAGACTCATCTCCCTCCCTCCTCAGTTGCACATGGCAAACTTTCCAGGCATAAACTGTTCCTTCCATCTCAGAGATCCATTGACCAGCACCAAGAGGGTCTCTGTTTTCTTTCAAGAGTGCAACCAGATAGAGCAATCAAAGAAAGAGGGATTTCTGTAGATAGAATATAGTTAGCAGAAAAGGACATTTTAGAACTTGTTTCTTAAATATGTAACATAGATTTGGTACTACTCAAGTTTAATTTTCACATAGCAATCATATGTTCAGAAGGGCTAATCTTTGTGGTCTGTATATAGTGCACTTCAAGCTTTGCCTGCCTGTCTCATGGAACACAGGGACTCCAGTCTCCATCAATATCCTCTTCACAACCAGTTGCTAGTGTCTTCCACCCTCAGCCCCAAGGAGGGACCAACTATGACAAATCGCTATGCTATGAATGGAACTTAGGGGGCCTTTGGGTCCGGAAATTCCATCACCTTGAGATTCTGTCATTTTTCATCACCATTTGATGATGGGAATCCTTTTATTGTTCATCATTATTTCATTATCTATTTATGTTGTATTGTTATTTTATTGCTTATTGTTATCTATTGTTTCTTTTACTGTTGCTGCACAATTCAATCCTGCACAGATCTTTTACACTCTTGCTACTTATGTGTGGTCCGTAGCCACAGTTTGGCATTACTTGGGAGCTTGTTAGGGATGTGCATTCTCAGGTCCCACCCTTGACCTACTAAATCATAACCTGCATGTTACCAAAATCCCCAGGTGCTTAATTGTGCCTATTGAAATTTGAGAAGCACCTTTAATCCATTAGGACTGCCCCACACCATGGAGATGGCACTGCAGAATAGCAGACCACCAAGGCCGCCATATTGTACACAAACTTGATTCTAATGCCTTCTCCATCCTCTGCTTCTGACTCCGTGGCTTGTCTTTTTTTACATGGCCTCAGTGTTTATGTGTGGGGTCTAACACAACTTACTACTATGGATTTGGCCTTTTCTTCCCTTCTTAAACAGGATGGGGAGTCTTCCTCTGGTTCTACCACCAAGGGGAGCAGGGGCAGATGGGAAAAAGCAAGGATGCTGAGAGAGCACCAGATAGGTGAGGAACAGAAATCATTTTAAAGTACTTCAGGTACAAATATCTTATTAGAGAGCTGCAACTTTCCTGGAAATCAAAAGAAAGTTGTGTCCCCAGGACTCAGAAACCAGGGCTGTTCCAGAGCCCTCAGCAACAATGATTTGTGGACATTTACACCAGTGTTCCATTGCCGATGGGCTTCAGCTACCATCTAATTCAGCTGCTGTATTTCTTAGATTAAATGGAGAGAGTGGGGAGAGAGAAAGAGAGGGAAGGGGAGAGAGGGAGAGAGAGAGGGAGAAGGAAGGAGAAAGGGAGGAATAGAGGGAGGGAAGAGGAAGAGAGAGAGAGAGAGAGAGTGTGTGTTTTATGGCTCCTGGAGTGCTTCTCTGTGCATCAGAGGTATCCTCAGGACCGATCCAATCAGCCGCGGGTCAGGGTGAGTGTGCCATGCACAAATATGGCAGCTGGCATTGGGAGTGAGACAGGTTCTCCTAAATGGGCAAGTGGTTGGGGGAATTAGCATCTCTCACACAGAGTAAGGAGGTTTATGCTGAGCCCTGGGGTAACCCTGACTTCTATAGATCAGCTGTGCTACAGTATATCCTTAGAATTCCAGGCTCACTAGAACATGATGGCTCCTTTAACGTAGATCCAGATGTATTTATAATTGTCTTATAAAACAGATTTTTACCTTCAGTCGTGCTAAATATATCATTTCTTAAGACAGCTAAAAACATCATACGTAATGTAAATAATCTATAAGTGACCCATGGGAGAGATTCACATACATTTAAATTTTAGTTCAGTTTAGCTTTAACTCATAAGCTGTTGATATTCCAGTTCCAAGGTTTTAAAATGAGCACAATTCTGGATCAGTCTGTTTCAGTAGATGTTTTGTTTGAAACTTCTGGTTTAGTGAAGAAAAAATTATATATGGGTTTGGTTCAGTGTTCCACAAATAGGGATGGTTCATTCCTGTTTTTATAAACAGGATATTCCATGCAAGTTCTAGACGTGTTTATAGTAACACAACAGGCCTTAATTATAATTCTCTAAATGGAAGGGGAGAAACCTTAAAGACTTTCTTGTTCTCCCTCTTGCCAAATTGGCTTCTAACTAAATCATCTTGATTAATGGGTTTTTGTGATATTTTAAAACTCTTTCTAGTAATAGAGATGGCAAACTGCCCTTGGTTAGACCA
>NW_011888850.1:1894994-1898455 GCF_000151845.1 Pteropus vampyrus | reverse complement strand
CACCAAGGCCGCCATATTGTACACAAACTTGATTCTAATGCCTTCTCCATCCTCTGCTTCTGACTCCGTGGCTTGTCTTTTTTTACATGGCCTCAGTGTTTATGTGTGGGGTCTAACACAACTTACTACTATGGATTTGGCCTTTTCTTCCCTTCTTAAACAGGATGGGGAGTCTTCCTCCGGTTCTACCACCAAGGGGAGCAGGGGCAGATGGGAAAAAGCAAGGATGCTGAGAGAGCACCAGATAGGTGAGGAACAGAAATCATTTTAAAGTACTTCAGGTACAAATATCTTATTAGAGAGCTGCAACTTTCCTGGAAATCAAAAGAAAGTTGTGTCCCCAGGACTCAGAAACCAGGGCTGTTCCAGAGCCCTCAGCAACAATGATTTGTGGACATTTACACCAGTGTTCCATTGCCGATGGGCTTCAGCTACCATCTAATTCAGCTGCTGTATTTCTTAGATTAAATGGAGAGAGTGGGGAGAGAGAAAGAGAGGGAAGGGGAGAGAGGGAGAGAGAGAGGGAGAAGGAAGGAGAAAGGGAGGAATAGAGGGAGGGAAGAGGAAGAGAGAGAGAGAGAGAGAGTGTGTGTTTTATGGCTCCTGGAGTGCTTCTCTGTGCATCAGAGGTATCCTCAGGACCGATCCAATCAGCCGCGGGTCAGGGTGAGTGTGCCATGCACAAATATGGCAGCTGGCATTGGGAGTGAGACAGGTTCTCCTAAATGGGCAAGTGGTTGGGGGAATTAGCATCTCTCACACAGAGTAAGGAGGTTTATGCTGAGCCCTGGGGTAACCCTGACTTCTATAGATCAGCTGTGCTACAGTATATCCTTAGAATTCCAGGCTCACTAGAACATGATGGCTCCTTTAACGTAGATCCAGATGTATTTATAATTGTCTTATAAAACAGATTTTTACCTTCAGTCGTGCTAAATATATCATTTCTTAAGACAGCTAAAAACATCATACGTAATGTAAATAATCTATAAGTGACCCATGGGAGAGATTCACATACATTTAAATTTTAGTTCAGTTTAGCTTTAACTCATAAGCTGTTGATATTCCAGTTCCAAGGTTTTAAAATGAGCACAATTCTGGATCAGTCTGTTTCAGTAGATGTTTTGTTTGAAACTTCTGGTTTAGTGAAGAAAAAATTATATATGGGTTTGGTTCAGTGTTCCACAAATAGGGATGGTTCATTCCTGTTTTTATAAACAGGATATTCCATGCAAGTTCTAGACGTGTTTATAGTAACACAACAGGCCTTAATTATAATTCTCTAAATGGAAGGGGAGAAACCTTAAAGACTTTCTTGTTCTCCCTCTTGCCAAATTGGCTTCTAACTAAATCATCTTGATTAATGGGTTTTTGTGATATTTTAAAACTCTTTCTAGTAATAGAGATGGCAAACTGCCCTTGGTTAGACCACTCCAGTATGTTTTTCCCACGGGATGTTCTTCCATATAATTACCTGCAATTCTTCACATGGTAATTTACGTTCTTAGCCTTGTTTTCAACAGCTTAGAAGAATAGCTGGCTACTGTCTTCTGTCCGTTGAGTAAATGAAGAAAGTCAGCTTTCTTAAGTCAAAGATAAAGAACTATACTTTTAATTGAATACTGACGCCTACAAGACAACAGAAGCTATAATTAACTTGTCCTCAGTTTGACACACAGGTGGCCTTAGTAAGGCCAAGTACAAGGTTTAAGTAAATCTGATAGCCACACCTTAATATAACATTGGGCAGTCTCAAGGAAGCTGCCCAGCACACACTTAGCAAGCTGAAGACACACAAAGCTTTTGTCTTTATTGAAAGGATATTGCTCTACCTGAATGAGTTTCTGAGAAAATGGAGATAATTGAGCATGACAAATCTAAGACGATCTAAATCTTCATTGGCAATAAAGTACATTTTCCATACCCATTAGGGGGGTTGCAGGTAAGCACATTTATAAAAATGGAGAAGAAAAGACAGCAACATAGGACTATATTGACTTAGAATTCATGAAGATTTGGACAGAGAAGTTGACATTTACCTTCAATTACCTATGAAGAAAGGAGAGACATTTCAAAGCACATTGATAGGATCTAGAGAATTTTAGGGGACACGTTTAGCTCGCTTAAGAAAATAAGCAGCCTGATTCTTCACGTCTGATATGCAAATCTTAAATGATCCTTCTTTATTTCTTAAAGCAACTTTGCCAGGAATTTTATATTGGAAACATTGTTAACGATGAACTAATAATAATTCTGTGCTTAAAAGTAATTGAATATTCTAATTCAGATTCTAATTTAATCTAGTCTTTCCAATTGCTTTATTACTTAGACTTTACTGTATTGATGTTCCTGAAATAAACACTTAGAGACAGAGAGGTAAAAAAAATCTTTTTTAGAAAATATAGCCCCCACTAATAGGGAGTACCCTCACAGCCTGATCTTCAAGCAGAATGGAATAAGTGAACATATGCAGCAAGCTGGGAATACTTTACATTGAGCCAGTTTGGATTTAGGCAAATTAATGCCACCTTTCTCAGTTATTTACCATATGGTCTCCACATTTTGGAAAAAGGGCAATGTCTAATCTCTTAAAGACTAGCTGGATTTCTTGAGGGAAGAGGGCAAAAGATGATACACTGAGACAGTTTTATTCAGAGGGATGCATCGTGAAGCTGACAGAAGTGGCATTTGCTGTCAAGGCCTTCAGAAGCAACTCTGAACTCACTCTCACCCTGCCCTCACTCCCCTGGGAACACCGGTGTCCTGGCCTGAGCAGTGGCCCCGTGTGGTCCAGACCGGCTCAGGCTGCAGCACTGGCTCTATTCTGGCATGAGAGAAGGCTCTTGTAATTGTTCTGCTCAACGTGGAAGAGCTTTAGTGTAAAGATGTAACAGCTCGCAATGGGGAGCAGAATCCTGGCTCTCTAGGGGGGCTCATCTCTGACCCCAGGGCTTCATCTGTTGAACTGTTCAGTACCGCTTACTTTAAAAGCCCAACTAGCAAGATTTCAGCCCAGTCTGCCTTGAGGGATTCTCTTTAAAATGCTATTTATAGTACATAATCAACATAATCCTATTTGCAAGTATAGTATCATATGTAATGAACCTTTTGATTTGCAAATTTACTAATGCTGTTAATCTGACAATTTTCGTGCCAGGTCAGACAGCCTGAGCTGGCTGCCTTCATTAATGAAATCTTAAGGCTGATGCCTTGGTGATTTATTTCAAGTGTACTGATGTGGATTATAGAAAGAGAATATTCTAGGAGGAGGGGGGTTCTTTTCTGTACACTTGTGTCAGGCCTTTTGTCCCAGCTTGTCAGAGTCATCGAACGGCAGAGCATTAGGTGTTGGATGACAAGGTTCTGTTTCTGATTTGGCTCCTACATGTCTGTGTGATTTTAGGCCAGTCAGTTCTGAGGGGATTGGGCTAATTGGGCACCACATGATCCTCTCCTCCAGG
>NW_011888850.1:1886398-1894899 GCF_000151845.1 Pteropus vampyrus | reverse complement strand
CTGAAGTTATTTACAGTATGGGTGCAAGCTCTGTAAGCTCAGGGACTAGGTCCTATTCATCTTCAACCCCCTAGCACCTAGCAAGTGACTGGCACATGGTAAGGTCTCTGCAAGCTATAAAAGCCCATGATTCTAAATTAGGATCTAGAGAAATAGTCACTATTCAAGAATTTCAGAGAGAAGTCAAAATGGGAATACATTCTGGTCATATGTGCAAGTGCATCCGATCATCAATGGTGACCAATAACTACACATTGGAATCATCTAAGGAACTTAACAAATTAATAAAGTCCCTCCTCCCCCAGAAAACAAAGTTCTGATTTAATTGGTCATCGTTTTCACCTTTTCCTGCAAGATAAGGATAGTCATCACCCCCAGACCCTTCTTCCCGGGCATTTCTGTGTGTAGCCAGGGTTGAGTAAATCTTACTCACTGGTAAGGTAAACCTTACTCAAAGTGGTACCAAGCTATTACTATCTATTGGAGTTTTTAAACTTCATACATAAATCATCAAGTAAGTAACACATACTCATTGTATAAAAAAGAAAAAATGCATATGAGTAGAAAGATAAAAATACCTGTAATTTTACTATTTAGAGGTAATCACTTTTTTACATTTTGCTATTTATCTCCTTCCCAACATTTTTCTGAGAAAAATGCACATTCTATTTTGTAACTTGCGTTTTTCACTTAGGAGTGTATCGTAAACATCTTTCTATGTCAATAGAAATATTTCTTTACTACTACTGATTAATTTTTCATGGGCAGAACAATTGAATTGTGCCTTTTTCGACCTCTTTCTTTGCAGACCTAGGTAAGGCATGATTTTGGATACATTTAGAATTTAGATTTGTTTTGAAAATAGTATTGATTTCTTTAACATAGCAAACAACCATTTCTCACAGAATGCATCTAGTAAGAAATCTTTTCTACTTTGGAGTATGTATTTGATTGTATGTATAGCTTTTTGGATACTGCAGGACATCTAAGGATAAATGATCACACCAGATTGGATTTCTGTAGTGTGTTAACACTAACCAGCCTGCACTTAGATGCAAAATTTCCTTGGGAGATTTTTCAAAAATGGTTTGAATCCTGTACATTGGATATACAAAACAAAGGTACTCAGGCACCAAATGGTAGAAAATTTTATATGTAAAATTTACACAAACTTAGAGTTTAACCTAAATCGTAGTCTAGAAACAGAATGTAGAAACAAGGTTGCAACTTATAAAGAGTAAAAAAGAAAAATGAAACAATTTTTTAAAAAATCACCAGAGTTATCCAACTATCCAACAACCTCCCAAATGGAGCCCTTTTTCCTCCCCCGTGGGACTCTCTCCCTCAAATCAGAAGTTCTCGGAACTCTGGAAACCACATGCTGGACGGGGCCTAGGCCACTGTTACTCATACACACACTCATAACCGTATTCACACAGCACTAACACGCAGCGGATTTAACCCAGTCTCTCCCAAGGTCACCACCTGCTCTCCTGGGGAACAAGGGAAAGTCCATGGATTTACTGGACTTACCCAACGCTGGTCCTGTGCTGCAATACACATCGACCTTTGCTTACCATCTTTAATGCATTCTCGAAAGCTCTGCCCCTGAGTGAAAAGTTGTTCATGAAAAAGCATTTTCATTCATATCAGTGAGAAAAAAAAAATATATGATCGATTTCATCCCAATCCGAGATACCTAATTACATTTCGCTAAATGACAAGGAAATATTTCAGTTGAATGATCAAGACAAATTTATCTAAGTAATATACGACAATGCGAAAAATAAATAAAGGCAGTTTTTGTAGATAAAAAAAAGCAATAAATGTTTAGCAAAGGAGGGAGAGAAGCCTGATAATAGGAGAGTGGAGGAGGGGTGCAAGGCATGGAAGGTTGGGTGACCCACGCAACGTTTCTGAGGCTCAGGAGTGCACTCAAACTGCGTTTAACAATAAAATTAAAGCACAGAAAAACACCTTTATGGCAATATAAAGGTGAGAGGCTTCGGAAACATGGAAATGGCGCATGCGCACCACAGGCTGAGGCGCCATAGAAGCTGCTACCGTCTCATACCTGTCACTTGGTGTACGAACCGAAGCAAAATATTTCAGGTTCACCTAAACACAGTGCGCAATTTAAATTTGTTCCACATGCTCGCTCACTCGAATCGTTGTACGGAGTACATGCATGAGTGTGTTTTTGACTGAAACCGTAATGTCAAATATGCACTTCTCAAGGTGTTTATTTAGTGTGATTTTGAATGAAAAATTATTATACCAAAAAAAGAACATTTAGAAGGCATCATTGCCTGAAAACTGGTTTAGCTTTTCAAAAGCCATTACGGTGAACTGTAATTAACAGAAAGTCTGACAGGTAGGTCTGGAAAACGATGCCTTAGACAGAGACGTGTTTTGTCCCTTTAGAAGTGTGCAACGTAGTTCTGGATCTTTCTTTTGCATGGGTCATTTCACTCATCCAGATAAAGTCCAAGATTTCTCATAATGAGCCTGCTTTTTAATTTTTCTAATTTTAATTTCCATTAAAGAGACAATTTACTGGTAGTTTAAAGATTTATATGAGTACATGATGGATTTAAGATAATTGTGGAAATGTATAATGAATACACAAAAAGATTATAAAAAGGCACATGACAGTTATCACATTTTTCAAGAATAGTTGAGTCTTACCGAATAGTAGCAATCACGCTCTTTTCCAGCCCGTTGCTATGTTAACAGCTTGATTATATTTGTGGTCATTTCCATGTTTTCAGTCATCAGGCATTTCACTTTGTTAGAACACAGGAAACTTTTGACATTAAGAAGTAAACATTCATTAAATATGATTTGCTAGTTGTTTGACATTAGCTACTAAGTAATCAAAGTGGCACTTTTAGTGAGAATCAAGGATAAGGCTGACTTTCAGAAGACTAGGCTACATTTTCAAAGCAAAGAATAAACATTTGGCCTTTTCATTTAAAAAGTATGATTACTACATGTTAACCAAGTTAGAAACAGAATGAAGCAGCAAGAAGTATTTTAATTTTGCCATTCAATATGTGGGAAGTAGGAAATAATATATCTCTATTTTTTTATGAGAGGAAAACATTAATAAGACTCTAAAATAAAGCTTTTTTTTTTTTTCACAGTTCTATAAGCAACGTACCAAACCTCCCACAAAATTCAAACTATAGCTACAAGAAGGAAAGAGACGTCCAGTGATTTTGGGGGGAGAAAAGGGGGATGAGGCTTCTAGGGCAGAGTATAATGTAAGTGTTGTCTTGCTACTCTCTGCTTTTTTACCTTGAATTTATTAGCTGTGTGCTTTTCCTTTCTGTAATACATTATGCACTCCCTCTAGTGTCAGAATTTGTATATGATCCGAAGCCCAGTTTGACAAAGTGCTGCTATAAACATTAGAGTAAGGTTCAGGCTCCTAATTATGCCATATTTCAAAGATATTAAAGGCTACCTACTAACATGAAGAACAGCCCTGCGTGTAGTCGCTCTGGCTCCGAAAAGAACGCATATTTTAACCTGTACTATGAAAAGAGCTCTCCCAAGCCTTCCTTTCCTCCCCAAAGTGACCTATAAATAAGCTTAGAGCTTTATTAAAGCTTTAAATTCCTTTTATAATATAAAGTACTTATCAAATTCTAAATTCTGTAACTAAAAAAAAACACTCCACATTAAAAAAAAAAAAAAAACTGACCAGAGATGAAAGAAAACCACAGCTAGAAAGTAAAGCCTGTGGGAATACACCATGAAACGTGTTGTCATCAAGATTTTCAGAAGTTTATTAGCTATTTTCTTTCCATATCTCTTTTAGAAACAGGAAGTTATAATGGCCATCACACCCCATAAAGTCTGCTGCTGGTGGCCCATCCAGCAAGATCACCCTTTTCTTCTCTCTAACACACCTCTATGCCCATTTCTTTCCCACCCAGCCCAGCGGCCTCTGCAGGGGTGACCCTGAGTGACTTACAGGTCATCCCAACTTCCTTCCCAGTGATGGCTCAGTAACAGGCATGCCACCTAATTCTGGCCAGTGAGCTGTACCGAAGAATATTCTTCTTCAGTCTCCTGAGCCAGCTTCTAGAAGTGACGCTTTTCTTTTGGATGCTGGCACGGGCTGAACTGCTCCCGCCATTCTGTTACTCAGCACGAGACCGGGGCTGACGCTGTGGGGAGGGTTAGAGGAAGGAGAACCACAGGGCGATGCAGCAGGTGCCCCTGGACAAATCAGCTCTGAGCCACTCTATTAATGGGTATCTAAGTATGGGAGCTAATATGTGTATACTTATTTAAGCTGGTTTAATTTGGAGTTTTTATTACTTGTAGCCAAAATGGTCTCCAAACTTACAACTATTGTCCCACTTAATTAAACAATCTTCCTCTACTGAAAACCCAATTACATATAAACCCAATTTTACATCCACTTTCATGCCAATTCATGCAGAAAAACACAATGTAATGGCCACTTAATGAGGACTGTATTTATTATCTAGAGTTACATAACAAACTGCTCTAAAACTTAGTGACTTAAAATAATGATAAACATTAATTATCTGTCAGAGTTTCCATGGGACAGAAATTTGAGAGTAGGCTAGCTGGGTGGTTGCGATCGAGATCTCAGCTAGGGCTGCACTCACCTGAAGGCTTGACTGGGGCTGGATGATCTGCTTCCAAGAGGTTCACTGACATGGCTAACAAGCTGCTGCTGGTGTTGTTGGAAGGCCTCAGTTTCTACCCACGTGAGCAGCTTCACAGGCTGTCTGAGTGCCCTTAGGAGAAGATCTCTTGTTTTCCCAAGAGTGAGTGATTCAGTTAAGAAAGTGAGAGCCAGGTGGAAGTCATTCTTTTCATGACCTAGTCTCGTAAGTCATATAGCATCATTTCTATCACATTCTAACCACTGGAAGCAAATCTCTGAGTGCATCCCTCATTCAATAGGAGGGAAATGGGTTCCACCTTTTGAAGAGAAGAATGTCAAAAAATGTTAAAACCACCATTAGTATACTCATCTATAGAGAATATACTGGGAATTGTCATTGAGCTGTATCTTCCTTGGGTCTCTGGGAATACAACTGGAACAGTACAAACAGCCACCACATTTTATTATCTGCCAGGTACTCTTTAAAGAGCTTTACATATATTAAGCCATTTAATTTCCATATCAACCTTATCTGTTAGATGCTGTTATTATTCCATTTTACAGTTATGGAAACTGAGTCACAGAGTATTATGTAACGTGTCCAAGGTCATATAACTAGTAAATTTCAGATACAGAATTGAACCCAGGCAATCTGGCCCTATAGTCTGTGTTCTTAAACACTTCATGATCTCTGCATGCTAGCCCATACCTATAGGTACCTATATTTCCCTGGCTCTCTGCCTTCTCATGCAGACCTTAGACTCCCACATAGTCTTCCCAGACATTCTTGGTAGTTGTCAAGGGCTGTATTTTAACATGCTTATGGGAGACTACGATGTGGAATCCGCCACGCCTTCCCACTCTCCTCCCTGGCATCCTTCTTCAGGGTATCGTGAGATATCAGCATCTCTGTCTCCAGGGTCACCGTGTAAAGGGGCATCAAGCTGAGCTGCTCACCGCCAGAGCCTCAGACAGTTTGTAATGAAACAACCCTTTCCAGTCCCACTTCGGTAGTCTCCCGTCCTCCCTCTACCCAACACGTACATGTGTCCTTTCCCTGTGCTCAAAGCCCATTCTCCCAGGGCCTCTCTCTCCCTCGACCCTGCCTCTTCCTGTTCTCAGGAAAAGTTCTCTCCTTGGAGGCTCTGCAGTCCTCACACACGCCAACCTGGCGGACTTCCTCTCTGGTTCGCCAGACCTGTCCGACTGCCCGAACCCCAGTGATGGACAGAGTCGAGACCCAACCTGGAATTCCCACCACATTAAAAAAAGAAAAGAAAATGCCACAAGATAAAAATCCAACTTTAAGAAAATGGGGGTGTAGCTAAACAATTCTCAACTATAAATAACTCATTTCTTTACATTTAAATAAGATTTCTCATTGGATACATTAGATATTTTAGATATGTCAGTTGTTACCAACGTTCCCATGTCTAACACATGCTCCTGAGGCTTCCTCAGTCAGAAATATTCATTGAGCGGCTACTGTCTCCCAGGCAGATCCCATGCACAAGGGAAGCCAGCTCCAAGCAGACACACATGGTCCTTGCCTTTATGGAGGGTTAGCAGACTGGGGTGTCATGGAATGGGGACCACCCTGTACAGACCTTACTGCTAAGGTGGGGACTTGAGACTTCGAACACGTGGTCGAAAACTTTTACCGTCTAGATCTGACACATGCCACCGAAGGGAAACCAGGAAGCTCTGGAACGAGGCCCACTGAGGTCTCGCCGTCACAGTCCTAGCATAGAAGCCCTGTACACTGCGCAAGGCCATCAGCGCAGAAATTATAGGCAGGCTTTTTTTAAAGAAAAAATAATAACTGAGAAGGAGGCATAGATTTGTCTTCGGCTGAGGAGATAAACAGGCTCCAGCCCACGTCCCTTTCTCCCCGTCGAATTTTTAGTGTTAATCATCTACACCACAGTATGTAGCACCTGGTTACTGCTCATTCATGCACTGTCTGGTACAATTTTAAATGGCTTCAAGTTCATCCATGCTTTGGCTGCCCAACAAACGGGCTAGTTCCTCGAAGGCAGAGATTACCTTTCTCCCTGGAGCTGACCTCAGGCTGACCCTGGGGTGCATCCACAGTGAATATAGCTGTAAGCCGACACCCCAGCAGGCCACACTGTGTCTCAGGCTTCCCTAGGGCATTCCTACCCCTTTTCTTCTTCAACCCCATCAGTCCGGATTTGGCCTCTTTGCCCCGGCATCCTCGTCTTGCCTCCAGCCTCTTGGGATCTGTTTTTCTGTTATCGTCTTTTCTCTATTCCCTCCTCAGTTGAAAGGCACGTTTACAGGGCATTTCTATGTACCAGGCACTGTGCTAGGTACTAGGGACAGAAAGGCAACATGGCTCCTTGCCTTAAAGTGTTCTGCAGTCCCATGATGGGAGAGACTTCCGTAAATCAAGAATTATGGAACCTAGGGGGAAAGCACCAAGACAGAAGTAGTTGCAGGGTACTATGAAAGCCCCAAGGAATGACAAGTAAATCAAGTGGGAGATTAACTCAGACTTTCCAGGGGCGAGAGGAAGGGGTCGAATTTTAAAGGAGCAGCACATGATCAGCAGATGAGCCTAAAATATCCAAGCTGTCAGAAGCCTAAGTAATCTAATCCAACCCCCATGGTTACAGATGAGGAGAGAGACCCGGTGAAGGGAAGAGCCAGGCCAGCGGTTCCACCCCCTGCTGTCAGCGAAGCCAAGGCCAGAGCTGGGACTGGAGTGCAGCCAGATTTGGTGGTGAGGAGGGTGCTGGAAAGGTGACGGTGCTACCATCCCAGTAAAAATGGAAACAGTGATGCAGTTAGGGCGATCACTCACTCAGGAGAGAAACGAGAGATGAAGAGATGAGGGTGGCGTGGACCAGTGGAGGAGGTAAGAAGTGCTCCGATTCCACCTGCATTTAAAAGGGAATGCTGACGGAATTTGCGTATGGTCTGGTGCGTGAAAGAGAGAGGAGTTCAGAATGGCGTCGAGGTTCGGGCCCGAGCAATTAGAAGCTTGGCGTTTTCAACAATTAAGAGGTGCAAGATGGTCGAAGAAATAGAGGGAAATAAAGTCATCCGGAAGGGCTACTCTTCCCAGAAATGCCAGTTCCTAGAAATGGTAAGGGGCACGCCTGTGAGCATGCCTTCCATGTGCAAACTAACCAATCTAGAGGCCACACCCCCGACCACCTCTTCATCAGGCTGTCACATTCAGGGTCACTACCAACCTACCCTAATCACCTGAGGTCCAGGTATCAGATAACTAGAAAGAGACCCCAGGTCCCAGAGTCCACTGAAATTATTCAAACTAGCCAGTCCCAAACGGGCTCACCTTTTTCATTTGTCACTTCCAATGAGAACCACAGTGAAGGCTCCTGAACACCACCACTCCCCGGCGTGTGGCCCCTTCCCTTGGGATCTGTGACCGCAACAAATTATCTTTTCAATGGCAGTCATCTCCTGATCTGTTGACCTCACCATCCCAAAGAGAATAATAATCTCTACATTCTAAAATGCCAGGATCGTGTTTTTTAGTGAAGGAGTGAGTATAAAGATGGACCGAGGAATCTCGGCCGAGGAGGGAGGAAATTCAGGACATAAGAGGGTAAAGGGACAGTAAAAAGTCATAGCGTCAGTAGACTGGGCATCTGATGGGCTGGAGAACGATTGGAATCTGTGTACTGGGAAGAGGAGAAAAACAGAAGCTGGTGGTCAGACGGCGGGATGAGTGAAATTGAGAATATGAAAGGAGTATAATTATTGACAATGACTCAGCCTAGGAGGTGGCCATGAGAGCGGATGATTGACAGGGGAGGGTGGGGGCGGGACATCATCAGAAGAGAAGAGGTCAGGGATG
>NW_011888850.1:1883325-1884928 GCF_000151845.1 Pteropus vampyrus | reverse complement strand
GATTTTCTTGCAGATTAGATTTGAGCTCCCCAGGACTGGATGGCACCAGTGGAGGCCCCGGACAATTTATTTGTGTCCATGTGGAAGTTTGGACTTGATGTGCACTGTTGTTCCTTAATTACCACTCCCTGAGAAGGTTCAGAACATTCTTTTGTAAATGTGGGGTTTTTCTCCATTGCTAAGGAGCCGGCCAGTGGACATTCCTCTAAGCTGGTAATAATGAGGCTTTGGTGCCAGCTGCCATCACTGCAGCAGATCATTGGGTCACTGGGTCCCACGGTCACTCTCTGACCCTCAGTTGGAGTCTCATGATGAGAAAAGAGCTGGCAGAGGGACTGAGGATGGAGCAGCATAAGTTTAGACCTGAGTCCAAGCCACCGAAGCCCCACCATCTTAGCCTATGCTCTTAGACTTGGGTGGGGGTGGTCCCTGGTTTGTGCAGGATACATTTGGTTTTGAACACTTACTCCTTTTACCACATATCTGACAGGGTCAAGCACGGCAGGCAAAGTGTTAAAGCAGAGCACTTCTGGGAGTCAGAAAACCTCAAGACCTGGCTCTGATACCAACAGGGCGGTTGTTGGACAAATACCTTAACTTCTCTGAGTTTCCACCTTTCATCTACCTCACAGAGCTGTTATGAGGGTCAAGTGAAACTTCATGAGGGCTCATTCAGTTACACAGTACATTTATTACGATGGTAATTGTGTATGCTTGAAACACACAAAAAGATCCTGTCGTTCAGCTTCTCTTTGTGGACAAATAAATGTCAAGCTGTTCTTAGGGATTGGCTAGATGCACACCCAGGGCCATGCATCATTTCTGCCACACAATTCCTACCATATTTATTATTTGTTGAATGACAGAATACAGGAATAACATTTTCAGAGACATAAGTGTGTGGGGTTAGACTTCCTGTGTCCTACAGGTAGGATGGATGGACTTTCATAGAAGTCAACAAATACTAATACATGCTCACATCTTTCATCGTTTCAGGGTGTCCCTAGGTGCTGTGAAGGGCATAGATGATCCCAGCTGACGAGTGCCGTGACCAACCAGGGACATGAGGCTACTTGGAGGGGTGCCTTGGGCAAGTGAGGAGTGGGGAATGCTGTGAGAGGGAGACTCTGGCAGCTTTTGCCTGGAGCTGGCCCTGATCCTTCCTTCTTGGAATGGCTCCAGTTATTTCTAGGGTAGCCAGGGGCCTTGCTGTGCCAGGAATATATGTCAGTGGGAAACACGTAATCAGGGATGGTCTCTGATATGGCCAGAGATGTGAAGCCTTTAAATCTCACTTTTTACTCGGAGGACAGAGGATTTCTTTTCATATTCAATACATCAGATTCTGCTTACACCTTGGACATAGTAGAGCGGAAGAGAACGTCACTCCTTTTAACAAACAAAAGCTTGATAAATGACAAAATCATAATTCATTCGAAGCCAATAGATGTCTGAGGTTGTGGGCAACCAAATAGCCTGAAAGACAGGAAAAGACAGGGCCTTTCAAGGAGAGACGGCAGGACAGCACTGGCTCAGCTGTGCCCAGCGTGGGTGGAAGAGATGCCAGGACCACACAGGCAAATAAGAATCATTCAGCTGAAAC
>NW_011888850.1:1873978-1879105 GCF_000151845.1 Pteropus vampyrus | reverse complement strand
CAGCAAGTCCACGTTGCAACAGAAACTCCGTGGGTGAGGGTAGGTCAATTCCTCCTCGACATAAATCCCTCGCCCCCCGCCCCGTTGGTAAAACAGCTGCAACCACAAGAGTGTTGCTCGCAGCAACGAGAAGGAGGACTTGAAAAAAGATTTTAAAAGATAGGTCTATAGCCTAAAATCAAAATACGAAACCACCTGTAGTTATTAACAGCATTCCGTTCACCTCTGTCCCCTAACCCCTTCAGGTAACGAGTTACTACCCTTTCAGAGATATTCCATGCACGTGTGAGCATATGTATGTATCCTTTTAATGCAAATGGTAGCATATTATATACTCCTTTCTTCACTTTGCTTTCTTTTGATTATTTTAGAAATATGCCTGCCTCATCACAAGATACATTTGAAACACTTTATTACATAATACATATAAAATCATGGTTGAGGAAAGTAAGACTAGGAAAAAATAGAACTAAGCCAGGGATTCTTTTAACACAAAATATTCATCCCTGAAGACGCTGTACATTCAAAGAGGTAGGCTACTAATGTTACTTTGAGCTTTCTAGAAGCTAATAGAAAGGAAAGCACAAGCGATTCCATGGCCAGAGTGTCCATAACATAAAAACCAGCAGTGTGCTCTTTTATCATGTCCACGTATTCCCCCTATGATTATTTTAAACTACTGAATCAAAAATAAAACAAAAGCAACACCAAAAACGTTTTTAAAAATCACTAGTTGGTTTTAAGAACCGAGTGAAATTTCTCCCATGAATCTACTTTTTTAAAAAAAGTAATGGAGTGTAATGGAAAATTCTCAAAATCCTCACTCCTCCTAGGTTAGAAGACCAATCTATACCTCTACATAGAGCTGACTCACTCTTGGGAAGCCGTGTGGAGCCCATGGCTACAGAGTACTCTGTCGTACAGATGTACCGTGATTTATTTCTTCAGTCTCTGATTCATGGGCAGTTAGTTTTCCTAGGATTTTGCTCTTTCAAACCTTGCAGCTCTGAGTTTCCTCATGCATGCATCATTTCACACATCTGCAAGCATATCTGCAAGGAAAATTCTTACAAGTGGATTTGCTGGGTCGATGCGTATGGCTACTGTTTATTTTGACAGCTATTGCAAAATTGCTTTTCTTGGACAGTGTACTGATTTATACTTTCCACTCCCACATCTGACTGTGCCAGCTTCCCCATGCCTGCTTCCTCAACCCATGATCCTTCTTTCTGATCTTAAAAAACAACTATTATGCATGAGATTGAGCATCATCCTGTATGTTTAAGCGCTTAATTTTTTTCTTTACTGTGACCTATCCATTCAGCTCCCTTGTCCACTTTGTTTATTCAATTGTTGGTCTTTCGCTCATGGGTTGTAGAAACACTTTGTATATTAAGGAAATTGTCCCTTTGTGCTACCTGTTGCAATTTTTCTCTTGTATGCTATTTATCTTCTGAATATGTTCATGGCACTTAATTTGCCACGCAGAAAATTTTTATGTCATAAAATGTATCCATACAGTAGTTTCTCTTGTGGTTTTATGGATTTGATGTTCCATTTGGCAAGGCATTCACCACTCTAAAAAAAAATCCACTGCTTTCTTCTATTTCTTTTGTTTTAGTTTAGAATTTATTTCGTGTAAAAAATTAGGATAGGGCTCCAAGTTTATCTTTTTCCTGACGGCAATGCAGTTATCCCAGTGGTGAATACTTCACCCATCCCCCTGATTTGAAATGGTGATGGGCAGCTTCTTGAACTGAAGGAACTTCATGGTAATCTGCAAACTCTTCCTTTGCAGCAGCTGTAACGTGCAACCGCTGCTTTTGTACACCTTCGGGAGCAGGAGAAGGAAGGCCTACAGGTGAGGCCTTCGAGAAAGGCCAGTTCAGCCCACACCTCTTCCTCACCGAGCTGGACATGGCAGAGACACTTCAGCTGTCTGACACCCTTGGTATCTGGCCATGACTATGAAGATGCTGCACACTCCTGCTCTCAGTTCTCATGATGCTCTCTGGTCGGATTTCAAAATACCCTTGTTCTTCAGGGTTTCTCCAGAAAATGCAATCTTCCCTAGGTGTTCCACTAGAGGGCGCTTCAACTATGCTGATTTACATGTGCCGCAACATGCAACCTGTTGTCAGTGTGGGCTGCGCACACACATGCCATGCAGCTGCTTTTTCGTTAATAATTTATGAAATGGGAGTACGACTGGATTTTTCATTCTCTCCCATTCCTTCCACACACGATCGCATGGCCTTCCCAATGATTCACTCTCTTCCCAGTGAACCCAAGGGTGTGGGATATACGGATTTACTCAAATTCAAACTGTTAGCAATGACAGAAAAAAGGAGCTCATGAGTTGAGTTTCTCTCCTTGCTCTCTTTCTCTGGAAGAGATATTGGGGGAAGATTTGAGCTTTGGGGAATTCCTCTGAAATACAGGGAAAGAGGGAGCTAGAGATCAATTAAAAGTCGTAGGTAAGTGTACAAAGCCCTTGAGTTTACTTTGCCATGGGAGAGAGCTGTGAATGGGTCGATGGTCCTGTGAGGTGAGTAGGGGTCCTTGGGGACTGTGGGAGGTGGGGTGAAGGGATAAATGTCACCAGATAGGTGGGCAGATGGGGATTGGCAATCGTGGGGGAGGAGCTAAAAAGGCTGATTTTTAAAATATTTTTCCTTTTAGGAAGGGAATTGCAGAAGTGGATAAAAAAGATTATTTTTGTCTAAATAAATAAGAAACCTGGAAACGGGGAGTTTGGTGAGAAGAGCCTGAACTATTACAAGAAGATGACGATAGGGTCTCGTAACAGACTTCGAAGATAGATAAAGGAGGCAACTATGGGAGACAGTAAACAATGGTCTTTAAACTGTTGCACATTGTTAGAAGCATTTGGAAGATTCTAAAAATAGTCTCGTTTCTGGAACTGGATCTCATGCATAAGCATTTTTTTTTTTAAGTCTCTCAAGTGATTCGATGTTCAGCCAAGTTCAAGGAACATGGCCTAGATCAGTGTTTCTCAAACTTGAGTATCAGAAGTGAGTATCCTGGAGGACTTGATGGCACACAAATTGTTGGACTCCACCTCCAGAGTCTATGATTCAATAGGATTGGGGCGGGTGCCCAAAACCTAGTACTTGAAATGTGATCAGTCCAAATTGAGATGTATGGTGAGTTATAAATATACACCAGATTTCAAAGACTTAGTACAAAAAAAGTAAAATATTAATTACGTATTAAAATGAGAATACCTTATATCTAATGAGTTAAATAAAATAATTATTAAAGTGAATTTCACCTATTCCTTTTACTTTTTAAAATGTGGCTACTAGAAAAGTAAAAGTTACACATGAGCTTGTTTATATTTCTATGGAAGTGGGCTGGTTTAGATTAGCATTTTACAAACCACCTGTATGAGAACTACTTGGAGTGCGTGTTTATAAGACAGAATTCCTAGCCATAACCTACAGATTCAGAATTTCAAGGGTGGGGCAGGGAATCTGCATATTAAACGGCTTCTTGGCGAAGCCTGATACGCATTTAATTTGGGGGAATTGCTTGTTTAGATGAACCAAGAAAAGGATAGAGAAAAATCAAATTTTTTCATTTAGGATTTGGTGCAATCATGACATTGTTCAGGGCCAGTGAGGTATCAAGAGAACACTGAGGATGCCCCATCTTCATAAACAAAGCCCAAGTAAGAGTATAATCTGTCTGGGGCTGGTTGAGTTGGAGAAGCAGAAATTCGGACGCTGTCTCCTTGCCACTGAAAATATGGCCCTTGCACCAACAGCATGAGCATCCCTTGGGAGTTTGTTAGGAATGCAGATCTTCGGCCTCACCCCTAACCTACTGACTCTGCAATTTGATGATTCAATTGCCCCTTAACAATTTTTTAACGATCTTATTGAGGCATCTTTTACATATTATATAATTCACCCATTTCAAGTGTGCAATTCAAACATTTTTAGTGAAATTAGCAAGTTATAATGCAGCCATCACCATAAATCAGTTTTAAAACATCTCTATTACCTCAAGAAGATCCCTCAGGCCCATTTACTGCTGACCCCTGTTCCCACCTCTGTCCAAGGCAACCACTGATCTGCTGTCTCTATAGATCTGTCTTTTCTAGAAATGTCATATAAATGGAAGCCTACACGGTATGTCCCTGCTTCTTTCATTTAGCGTGTTTTTTGAGGTTCACTTGTGTTGTACAAGTATCAGTTCTTCACTTCTTTTTATTGCCAGATAACACTCCACTGTATGAATATATCTTATTTTGTTTACCTACTCATCGTTTGATGGACATTTGTTGTTTTTTCTAATTTTCTGGTTACGAATAATGCTGCTAAAAATTTGTGAGTCTTTGTGTGGATACGTGTTTTCATTTCTCTTGGGTAGCTACTCAGGAGCGGAACCCCTGGGTAGGTGATAATGCACATTAAAATTTGAGAAACACTGTTCTGGGGCATTTCTGTGTGTGCCCCATGTGGTGACTTCCCGTGTAATAGAATGTGCATGGGCTTGGGGGTTGTTCAGGTCTGGGTGAAGCTTGTTCTGTTACTAGCAACTGTGTGATATTGAGCAGATAACTTTATTTGGTCCATGAAAGAAGCTTATAGTCCCTACTGCACAGGGTTACTGTGAGGATTAATGAGAGGGGGTGCATATACAGACATTAGAGCCAGGGGAACCTTGGTCGAAGGTTGATTTTGTTACCATTTTATGATCTCGGGCAAGTTATGAAATTTCTCAAAGGTTCAGTTTCTCTATCTGTAAGTGGTGGATAATAATATATTCTTTGTGAAGTCATTGTGAAGCTTAAGTAAAGTAATTCATATAATAATCTCAATACAATAAATATTAGCTTCTAAAATATAAAGCAGCTAGCTCAGAGAGGTGCTCAGGAAATGGTGAGTCACTAAAAGAGGTTTTCTTCATCTTATATGTACATCTTTCCTGAAAAAGAAATAATGAAGAAGAAACACACGTGCACGCACACACACAGCTGTTATTTTGCTTTGTGCGATAGAGTCAGGAGTTGCTCATGAGCAAAGTTAAACATTCTTGATGAGCTCATGTGTGATTAATAGACATTCGACTTCCAAGTCCAGGAGACATGCCTATGAA
>NW_011888850.1:1869215-1872158 GCF_000151845.1 Pteropus vampyrus | reverse complement strand
GGAAACCACTGCCATTGGAAAGATACCTTGTTACGCTCACAGATCCCCAGAGGACGGGGCACGTGGGGTGGCACCAGGTCAGTCAGGAGGCAGAGGAGTGAGGGGGAAATGTGGGAGAGAGCCTTTACTGTGGTTTCTGCAGGAAGGAATGGGCAAGGCAGGGCACACACAACCTGAGGATTAGTTAATCTGAATAATTTCAGGAGGTTCTGGCACATAGGGCCTGTCCCTGACTGTCTGGGACCTGGCCCTGGGGTGAATTAGAGCTGGTGGATATTAGTCCAGAGTGTGAGAGCTGGATAAAGGAGGTATTTGGGTTGGTCGGTTTGCATATGAAAGGCATGCTGGCAGTTGAGTTCTTTATTATCTCTAGGAATTAGCTAGCTCTGGGAGGGGCAGTCTCTCCAGGATCATCAAGGCTCCAGATGTCAAACCATCAGAAACACATAGTTAATACACAGAGTAACGAGCTACTATATGGGACTTACAGCTAGTCTGGGGCAGAATGACTATCACATAGCAAAATGTAGAGGTTTCTGGTCCCTAACTGTAGAATTGGTTTCAAGCTGAGGGAGAGACCTCAGAATCATCTTACCTTTTTAGAAAGATGAGAAAATTGGGGCTCAGAGAGGGCGAGTGGCCACCTCAAGCTCACCAGGCATTCATGACTTCATTCTCCTCTGCTCAGTCCCTTTTCATAGCATCCTGCCCGTTCCACTGCTTTTTAAGACTCTGGACCAGCACAGACATGTTCCCCCACCTCTGTACACATGCGCATAAGGGGAGGTTTTCTCATTCCTTTACCCAGTTTCCTACATATGTGCCATGACACAAATCCATTTGGTTTTGGACCAATATCAGAGCAAAAGAAAATAGTTTGTTGGAAGAGATGCTTCATCAAACCATGCCGGGAAGCTCTGTTTTAGAGAAAGGAACTCTCTACTCGAAATTAACAAACCTTGCGTTAAGAGAACCTCAGCATTTCTTTTTTTCATAAATTCCCCTCCGAGACCTTATATCTTTTTCATAATATAGCCTCAAGCCTGTAATTTTTTTCTTTGGTTCTGTCCCAGTAACAAGCATCTAGTGTCTAGAAACTTCTTTTTCTACCAAGGTGAGAGAATATAACAAATTTTACAATTTTAGTCCTCGACTGAGTTCAGATTTATAGCATGAGCCATTTTTTCTGAGCTCAGGCTGCATGGTCACTGAACAGCCCACTAAGTGGTTCTCAACCTTAGCCGCACAGTACAGTCACCTGGGGACACTTTCAAACTACCAATGCCGGAGTCTCACTTGTCCACAAATCTGATTTAATAGATGGGGGGTGGTGATGGCAGGAAACGAGATATTCTTTCATGCTCCCCAGTTGATTCCAATGTGCAGCCACAAATGAGAATCACTGAATTAGAGCAGGGGTCCCCAGCCCCCTGGCCATGGACTGGTACCAGTCTGTGGCCTACTAGGCACCAGGCCTCACAGCAGGAGGCGAGCAGCGGGCATGTGAATGAAGTTTCCCCTGTATCTGCAGCGCCAGCATCACTACCTCAGCTCCACCTCAGATCATCAGGCATTCGATTCTCACAGGAGCATCCGTTCCTGCTGCCAAAAAGGTTGGGGACCACTGAACTAGAGGGAGATGAGTGTGACTGACAAAATCAACCAACAGTGAGAGACAGAGGTGACAATTCAGATTCACCTAACGAGACCGAGTCATAGGCCTGAGATACAGAAACCACTAAGCAACTGGTCTTCTCATTTCACACAGAATCCCCCTGGTCTTGCCACTCAACACAAAACCTGATGACATAACACTCCCCCTTAAAATCCTTCGATGGTTCTCCATTGCCTGAGAATAAAGTAGAAAATCTGTAGCATAGCTGGTCCAGTTACTACTGCTCCATTACAAACCATCCCCAAAGTGCAATGGTTTTATTATGCTCACGGAATTTCACGAGTCAGAATTTGGACAAGGCACAACAGGGATCCAGGGATAGCTTGTCTGTGCTCCATAGTCCCTGGAGTCTCTGCTGAGAAGACTCAAGAGCTAGGAGTGACTTGACAGCTGGGGGCTAGAATGACCTGGAAGTGTTTTTACTCATATGTCTGGGGGCAGATGCTGGCTGTCTGCTGGGACCTCAGCCTGGCCAGCAATTACATGTGGCCTTCATGTAGCCTGAGCGCCAATATGGTGGCCTCAGGCCAGTTGGACTTCTTAGCTGGTGGTTCAACACTCCAAAAATGAATGTCCCAGTGGACAAGGCAGAAGTGACATTACCTTCACCAACCTAGCCTCGAAAATCACATAGCATCCTTCCACTGCACACCATTCGTCAAGGCAGTCGTGAGCCCATCCATCCTGATTCAAGGGATGGGGACATAACATAAAGGGTAGGCAAGGTCACATTATAGAAAAACAAGTGAGATAGGGGACATTTCTGGAGCTATCTTTGGAAAATAAACCTGCTACGATGGCACACGAAGCCCCTGCGATGATTTTCTAGCATCACATTATCTTCCTCTTAAACAGGCAGCCTCCTGTCAGGCCAACGCCCATATTTGCGACTTCCAGAGGAGACAACGATCTTCCAGACCACCTTTCCCATGTTTTCCCCTTTCTCTACATGGCTGTCTCCCCTGCTCAGGTCACCCACCCTTATTCTCATCCGCCCTATGGGGCTCGACGCGAGCATCGCCTCAGGGAAGGTGTTCAGGATGTGCCGCGTGCTCCTTCTCTGCGAGGCCGCGCCTCCCTCTGTTCATCTCAGATACGGTCCTCCCCTCGCTGTGGCTGTCTGGTTATTCTCATCTCCCTCCTCTCCAGTAATCTCTCAGCTTCCTTCAGGCAGAGTCTCTTTTCTTTTACTATCCCTCATGCTTAGCAATGTTTGGCACATAGTAGGTGTTCTAAATATAGTAGCTCTGATTAGGCAGTTCTTAATA
>NW_011888850.1:1861599-1869165 GCF_000151845.1 Pteropus vampyrus | reverse complement strand
GAGTCTCTTTTCTTTTACTATCCCTCATGCTTAGCAATGTTTGGCACATAGTAGGTGTTCTAAATATAGTAGCTCTGATTAGGCAGTTCTTAATATGGGGAACACACACCTTATAGAAACTAAGTTTGGGAAGTGAGCCTTGCCTCCCAGACTTTCAATATTTCTCCAATATGTAAGGAGGTAGGAAATCCTGTGGGGACCGGGACTCGCCAGAAGTTATCCTGCTCCGAGCCACGGCACCGACTGGTTCCTTAGCCCTAAGCATCCATTTACGTCTCTCTTGGCCTCTCATTCCCATTGCAAAAATGCCTCCCTTGAGTGTTAGTGAATAAATTTGTTAATGTTCAAGAAGTGCTTAGTACATGGAAGGAGCTGTATGTGAGCTAGATATTATTAATAATAATGGAAGTGAGATTATTCATTTCCATGGCACTTTTATTCAGTCTGTGCAAAAGTGGAAATCGGTTGTGTTAAATTGGCTTACCTGCTTCATTTGGCCCTGTCAGGAAAATCAGTGTGACACACATGAATATTCTCCTATGTACGTGGCCATTTCCGAAGTTAGATAATCATCAATATTTATTGTAAGCAGTTATGGAGAAAATCGATGAATATGTAATCCATGAGAGAATTTAAGTATTGTTAAATGTACTTGGCCAAGCAAATTTTGAAGCTATATTTTGGCTTTAACTCACGACAACAAAAAAATCCATATTTTTAATGAGATCCATGAGCATGTTTGAGAGGCTGTCACTGGAAAAGTCTCTGGAATCTGAAGACAGAGAGCAAGCTCTCAATGGCAAAAGCTGCCCTCTGTCCTGACACCTACCCAGAAGTTCCAGGCACTTGGAAGACATTTCTCTTAGAGATTTCCTGGTCTGATTGATGAAAGACATCCTAATGTCAGAAATGGGAAATGGGAAAGACATCCTAATGTCAGAAATGGGAAATACCTAGCTTAGAATTACCCAGGCTTCAGTGGAACCCAGATGCCCCTATGTTAGGACTGATGGCAAACTCTGCAGGAAGGGACATTGTCCCTGGATAGTTTGAAGGAGGAGATGCTGATTCCAAAGGCATCAGAGAGTCCATGGAGCAGGAGGCTCTGGGAAGAGCATCGACGTAGGAAGTGAAGACAAATGGGTTCTGGTCCAATCTCAGATACTACTAACCAGCTGTATAGTCTTCATCTCTGGAGGCCTCTGTTTTCCTTAACTATAAGATTAACTAGAAGTTCTTTAATAATTTGATTTTAACAATCCTCAAAAAAAAAAAAGTCTCTAGTCTGGACGTCTGCTGAACCTCAGGCTTTGGTATTCAGCTGCCTACTTGAACCTACCCTTGGAGGCTCAACGGACATCGCGTATCTAATGGGGCTCAAACCAAGCTGATCTTCTAAACCTCTCTGTATTAGTTCCCTGGGTCTCTGGAGCAAAGTACCACAAACTGTGAGGCCTAGGGAGCATAAATGGGTCGCCTCACAGTTGTGGAGGCAGGAAGTCTGAACTCAGGGTGTCCTCAGGGCTGGCTCCTTCTGAGAGCTGCTCCAGGCCTCCCGTCACCCCCAGTGGCAGCCGGCAACCTTTGCCACACCTCGTCTTCACATAACGCTCTCCCTGTGCATGTCCGTGTCCAAATTTCCCCTCTTAAAAAGGATAGTAGTCATATTGGATGTGGACGCATCTCAACAAATTACACCTGCAACAATCCTATTTCTAAATAAGGTCACATTCTGAGGTGCCAGGAGTTAGGATCTCAACCTATGAACTGGGGTTCGGGGAGACACGATTCAACCCATAACACTCTTCAGCCACAGCCTTTTCCATCTCAGCCGATGGCAACTCCATCCTTCCAGTTATTTAGGCCAAACAAACATTGGAGTCGCCCTGGAACCCTCTTTTTAATCGCCACACCTAATATACATCAACAAGTCCTACTGGCTCTGCCTGTAAAATGTACCCAGAATCTGGCCATTTATCACCCGCTTCGCCGCTCCCGCTTGGCTCCGGCCGCCCTCGTCGCACTTCGTGACAGCTGCGAGAGTGTTTAACTGGCTTCCCACTTCCACTCCTGCTGTCCACAGGCTAGTGAGGAACGCTCACTTACACAGCGAGATCCGTCCATGGCAAACGTCATCCGGATTACATCATTCCTCTGCTCGACGCCCTTCAAACGGAGTAGCATCCATTTAAAGTAAAAGCCTAAGTCCTCACAACGCCCTACCAGACGCCGCACTGTCCGGCGCCCCATGACCTCTCCAGTCTTCAGTCTCAGCATGGTGACCACCTTGCCGTTCCCTTAAGGCACCAGGAACTTCCACGCCTGCAGTTCCTTTCCCAGGGCTCACTCCTCCGTCTACTTCAGGTGTTCGCCAGAATGTCCCCTTTCAGCGAGGCTTTCCCCTAACACCCTGACTAAAGCAGCAGTTCGTCCCCTTGTTTTGGAGCTTATGGCAAAAATGAGCCATGGGATACTTGTGCCCAAGACATCCTGCTTTCCGGCGCAATTAACTAACCTCTCATATGAAAATTATTTAACATAATTTGTCTTCAAACCTACCTGGTTTGTCCACGAAACAAGCAGACACAAGCAAGTGCTCAGATCAGGTAAATTTTTTAACATCTCAATTATTCTTCCTTCTGGAGTGAGCCAGTTCAAAGCTGCCAGCATGGACCGCCATGAATTGGCAGTAGCCAATGCTGCAGGAGCTCATAAATCTTGCTCAAGGGCAAGGCAGACGGCTCCGCAAGCTCATGCAACATTCATGGAATCCGGGCCATTTCCAGCCTGGATAGTGCTGTGGCCAGCGGGGACTGAAGAGTTGGTCTTAAAGGAAATTAATGTTTTTCCACCCTGATCTCGTAAACATCCAAATCTTTGGTGTGAGTTTAGCGGTAGAATGCTGCTTGCAGCATGCATTTCCTCTAGCCTTTGGCAGTTCGGTTCCCTAACACTCTAAATATTCTGCCAGAGGAGGAGAAAAAGAGAGAGCTCACTGCTCCAAGCCCTGCAGAATTTCCCACCACAGGTCCTTACCCTCACTCACTCCTGGGGCTGGCGATTGCAGCTGCTGTTCTCAGGTGCCTTGCTGGGCTTTCTAGTCAATGCCTTTGCTTCTTCAGCAGCTTTCTCTCCTGCTCTCAAGTCTGCCGAAGATCCTGATGCTTCCTTCTCTCCCTCCTCCCCCTGTAACTCCCGAAACTTCCTAAGACCCTGCAGGGTTTGTGAATGATGGAGGTTGTCTTCACCTGCTTGTGTTTGGGGTTTGGGGGAGTACCTTCTCGTTGGCTTTGTTGTAACCGTTGTTTCCCAGGTAACCGTCCTCTCTCCAGAACCTCCCTCTTTCATAGCTAGGGTAGGATCTATTATCCGAAGGATAATTCAAATCCAAGACAGAGAGGAACTTGCCCGGGGTCTCAAAGCTGTGAGCAGCGGATCGGGGATTTGAATCCCAGTCCGTTTGACTCTGAATGTTTTCTTTTATGTTACTCAAAACCACATCTCTTGTCGAGTTGTCAATATTGTTATTAGGAACAATGTCATTTACTCTCCCTGGGAAGATTATTACTCTTCCTGTTTATCCCTTTAATCCTTAACCCGATTCAGTGCCTTCTGTTGTGCTCTATTTCCATTTGCTTTTTGAAGAAACACATTCATTTGGTGATTTTTTTTGTCAGTCACTTCTGTGAAATCTTTTGAACTATTCTCCCACTCTCCACACGTCTTCCCTTTAATCCCGTACCCCAGATCTTACATTGCCTTCGGGACATCAGCATGGAGACTTGACTATGACCTGTCTTAGAGTCAAATCTTTAGGAAAAACGAAAAAAGAAGTGACATTGGCCAGCCCCTCCCTTTCCCAGGCTCTTTCACTCTATTTCTACTTGCCTGCTCGATTTCACACCATCTGCTCCATTAAGGGAGAGTTCTCAGCAGAGTTGTCACAAGCATTACAAAGCGTTAGCAACAGCTGGTTAAGCATATTTATGCTACAGTAGAAACATGAGGGTTGGATACAATAGTACAATATGGACTCTTTTTTTGGGGGGCAAGGAAGAGTAATGGGCAACAGATGTGGTACATGATGTTTCAGTGCTAGAGACTAGCGTGACCTGGGCATATCTCAAAGGCAATATAAACCCAGCTCCAGTCATGTGGAAATAAAAATCGGGGCCTGGACAATGGCAGCTCTGGGAAATCGGGTGGGATGATAAACTCTGGGAATTGGGTAAGATAATTAGATGTAAGACACTAAGAAAGGCACCAAACTTCTCTGTGCCTCTGTTTCCTTGTCTACAATGCTGATAATAATAGCAGATACCTCACAGAGTTGTAATTTTAAGTGAGACGGTGAATATAAAGCTCTTAATTCAGTGTCTAGCACATAGTAACAACGAATATCAGGAATTATTATCATTTTTCTTATCATCATCCACATGTTATATGAGACTGAATATGTCCACTGAAGTTTGTGGTAATTTGGAAGAAAAGTAAGAAGCAATGAAGAAGAATGGGTTTTATTCATTTATTCACCCTCCTAACACATATTTATCAAGTGTCTCTCCTGTGCTAGGCACAGTTCCAGCATTGAAAATACAGCAGTAAACAAGACAGAAAAACTTCCTGCCCTCATGGATGCTTTGCTCTGACGAAGGAAGGCAGAAAATAAGCCAAGAAAGAAATAAAAATCAGAATGTGACATGCATTCTGTAAATAATGAAAACAAGTTGCTCTGAGAGTGACTAGGTGTAAACTTTGAATGATAAACAAGAAACTATCGCATGAAGCTCAGAGAGTAGAGCATCCTGGACAGAAAAGACAGCAGTGCAAAGGCCCTGAGGTAAAAAGAAGCCGGCGTGTCTGAAGAATGGAAAGGAGGCCAGTAGAGAATACATAGGTGGGTAAAGAGGGGAGTGGTGCTTGATGGAGTCAGAGAAGTAGGCAGGGGCCAGAGCAGATAGGGTTTTATAAACCAAGGCAGGCAATTGGATTTGATTTTAAATGAGATAGATAGGGTAACCAGAGTAGTTGGCACCAGATTAGTCTTTTTGTAGTAAACAACTATATTACAAAAAAAAAAAAAAAAACATGAAACAAATGACTTTCAGACATTAGATAAAAGACAGAGCAAAATTTTGATTCCTGAGAGAAGAGAAATGCATGAAGTGAGTCCCCTGGTAACCTTGGCTTTCTGTGTGGATGAACTTTCTAGAACATAGTGTAAAGAATTAGAGCATGAATAGAGCCCAACAATCTCACTGAGCTGGGAGGCAGAGATCCCAGTTTGGGGATGCCGAGGCAGCTGGGATTTTACAGCGCAGAGTATCAAAACAGGAAGGATCTATGCAAAGAAAGAATTCCAGAAATCGGCGTAGGAGTCCTCTTAAGTCTTTGATCAAATATTAAGACACACATGCAAAGGGTAAGGCTCTATAAGATCTGCCTGAGAACAGCTATTGGGGATCTGTGAGCTGAGCAGAGATTTCAAAAGGCAAACAGTGCCCTGAAGGACAGATTAGACACAGTATAAGAAAAAAAAAAAAACAATAGAATCTAGTTAAACTGAAGTTTAGAGAGAAAAGTCTGGGGGGAAAAAAATGGAAGAGAGCCTGGATATGTTAGACAACAGTTTAAAATGTGTATAATTGGAGTTGCAGGAAGAAAAGAAATATTTGAAGAAATAATGCTCCAAAAGTTTCCAAATTTGATGAAAAATATTAGCTCAAAGATTCAAGCAGCTCAAAAAAACAAACAAACAAACAAACAAACAAACCACAAGCAGGCTAAACACGAAGAAAATTATACCCAAGCAAACGATGGTCAAATTGCCAAAAAGCAAAAATAGAGGAAATATTAAAAACAGCCCAAACAAAACAAAACACATTACATATGAAGGAACAATCCCACTGCAATTTAACAGATATTTATTGAACACCTCTGTGCAAACTGGGCCCTGCGTGTTCCAGACTAAGGTGATAAAACCGTGAAAAGCCAGAATACTTCCTTGTTCTCAGGACGTCTACTGTTGAATGAGAGCAAACAGACATTAAGCAGATAATCAATGATAAGCATTGACTGATCATAAGCAGATAAGTGATGAAAACTGCATTAATGCAAGGGAGGTACTTGATAACATAACATCACTGTGGAGATTTAGGGCAAGAGACCCCGAGGAAGTGACCTTTAATCAGAAGTCTGAAGGTAGGAGAGGAGAAGCTGAGTGAGCACGAGGGAGTGAGCGTTCCATGCAGAGAAAGTGCAAAGACAGACTGAAGGCAGGAGTGGGTTGCAAACAAGCCCATGAGGCTGGAGTCGGGAAACAGAGAGAGGGGAAGGAGGGAGAAAGCAAGGGGGACAAGGGGGTGGAGGGAGAGAGGTTAAAAGAGGCTGCAAGACTAGGTAGGAGCCTGATTATGAAGGGATTATTTTGTGTGTGTGTGAGCAGTGGAACAGTGGGAATCTAATATAAAGCTTTAAGCTTTAATACAGTACATTAGCACACTGTACTAAATACTTGATTAAAACACTGTATTTAATACAGGCATACCGCGGAGATATTGCAATTGGTTCCAGATCACTGCAATAAAGTGAATATTGCATTAAAGTAAGTTGTACTCTTTTTGCTGGTTGAGGATAAGAAAGTCTCAGAGACTGATTTCTTAATTTATTGTTGCAGATCAAAGTTTGAAATGCATTCCTCCTGGGCTTTCAGATTCATGGAGAATCGCCACAGAGGACCAAAGTCCTGGGGTCACCCTTGCTGAGGCAGAAGGCTAATGGTGACCCTCACTGAGGCAGAAGGCCAATGCTGGAATGGTTTGGGGATGCTCTGGCTCCCTTATCGCAGGAGCCACCTGGGAAACAGACTGCACTGTCCATTATTAACACAACATCTTCTATCTTTGATCCAATTATTGAATTAGAAAGGGAAGTGTTTAAGATGAATGGAAGTTTTTAACATTAATCATCATTTAATGATGGCACAGCCTGGGAGATGTCAGGTTTTATTTGATAGATTTATCCTGAAAGTGATATGTACACTGACAGTTGAGGAAATTAATGGTTTGACTTTATGAAGGACTGTGAGGATAAACTGACTCTGACAGACTAAATTAAGAAGAGGTTGTTACAGAGCATAAAAATGCCAGCTTCATATTTCGAGTGTAATACAATTTTTGATACTGATTTCTAAGCCTCGCACATATGTTTAAATAATTGAAAATTCAGGAGAGGACGCTGTCTTTAAGAGATGATTTATAGCAGAACAATGAATAAATAATATACAAGAGGCATCTTCAACCTTGCACATTTTTTAAAAAATTCACAGATTTGTAAATAGAATCTAATAAGGTAAAGCAAAATGAACCAATTTTAGGCTTATATTTTCAATTTTAGTATGTTTGTAAATTCCCTGAGGCAGAAATCTCTCATGCATCTTTGTATTTCTACAAAGTATTGAGTACATGTATTAAGTATATAGCTAACACTCAATACATGTGAATTATAAAAAATGTGTGGCATATCAATCAGTATTAGTGATTAGAGATTGTGTATGTGCGCGTATAT
>NW_011888850.1:1852715-1858119 GCF_000151845.1 Pteropus vampyrus | reverse complement strand
AACCAGTCTCCCCTGACCCCTTTGCCTTGCCCTCCACAAAATGTCTTTTCCACACTGCAGGCGAATGACCCCTTCGAAATGTGAATTTGACCCTGACTTACCTCTGACCTCCTCTTCCTCGCTTCTTCATATTTTTAAACTACTTCCTGGTTTTAGGACAATACGAACTCCTCAACATGGCCCAACTCGTCTCAGACCCTCTCTACCTGTGCATCCACACTGCCCCCACAGCACCCTTTGTCACACTCTGGGATCCAGACACACGAAACGCCTTTGGGCTCCGGTCTGTACCATGTTCACTCCTACCCAGGGCATTTGCACAGGTCGTTCATTCTGCCTGGGAGCCCTTGCCTCCCTCCCTCCCTACTTCTGCTAACGAAGGCTCCAACTCTCCCAACTCATTCTGCAAATCTCTGCTCCAGAACTGCACCATAAGGGAAGTCTTCCCTGGACTGAAACCCATCAGATCCCCCCTATCGACCCTCACTGTCCCAGGCCCCTCTCCCTGTAGCTCGCAACACAACTGCACTGTTCTAATTCCTTGTGTGGTCACTGAATGAGGTCTGTTCCCTGCCTCTTCCCTTGTACCCTGACTCCCAGCCCCCTGAGGACAGGGAGCATACCTGCTTTGGCTCACCTGTATCCCCTGCTTGGAGCATATTGCCCAGCAGAGTAGGTATGGCAAAAATACTTATTAGACAGGTCTGTGAACAATCAGCAGTCACAGAGAACTCTTAAAAATACCTGGGAAGGCTGAAGATCCTGGGACAATGGCCACCTGTACACAGCCAGCCTGTGCTCCCCTCCCAGCTCCAACATACCTGCCTTCCCTAAGCCAGGAGGCTTTGGGGGTGCTGAATGCTGGGTGTGTCTGAGTCTGCAGACTCTGTGGGGATCCTGAGGATGAGAATCAATGCAGGGCGCTCTCCTTCGTGGGCTGGTGGAAGCTGGAGACTAGTATCAGAGAGCTCCGGGAACAGGGCTAGAAAGACACGATTTTCGGAAAGAGCTTGACACACAAATTCCTAACTATTTGCTGCTCCCTGTGAGTGTTCCCGAGTCCCGATCACCAACATGTCAAGGAAGAGCTCAAGGGCACAATCCTTCTATCATTCCCTTACTCTTCTTTATAGTTGTATCATAGATGTATAAATCATTAAATATTATGAGGTTAATTTCCCTTTTTTTTTTTTTTTTAACTTTATAAAGAGTATCAAACTCTAAATATTCTGTAACTTTCCGTCTTCGTTTTCTAGGGCTATCATAACAAACATCCGAGACTGGCTGGCTTAAATTAACAGAAATTTATTTTCTCACGGTTCTAGAGACTAGAAGTCCAAGATCGAGGTGCCAGTGGGTTCATTTCTTCTGAGGCCTCTCTCCTCGGCTTGCCGATGACTGCCTTCTCTCTGTGTCTTCACACGGTCACCTTTTGATCTTTGTGTTTGTCTATGTCCTACTCTCTTTTCCTTAGAAGACCCCAGTCATAACGGATTAATGTCCACTCAAATGACTTCATTTTACCTTCAATATTTCTTTAAAATCTCTGTCTCCAAATACAGTCACGTTCTAAGGGACTAAGGGTTAGAACTTCATAGGAATTTGGGGGAAACACAATTCATTCAGCGCCATAACACTTTCTCTTTTCATGTATGATAACTGTGTATATTAAGGCACACGGTATATTACTTTTTCCCTGCTGTGAAATATTTTGTCATACGACTATACCAAAATTGATTTACTTATAATCTGCATGGACATTTGAATTGTTCCTAGCTTTTTGTTGTAAAAAAAAACAGTGCTACTTTGACCACTCTTGAACATGCTCCTGGCATATATATTTAAGCATATACCTGAAAGTGGTATTTCTGGATGTTAGAGTAAAGGCATCTTCCGTTTTACTCAATAATGTCAAATGGAAAACAAATTTCTGAAAGATACCCTATACAATGCTATGGGAATTGCCTTTAGTTGTTAACGTTTTTTGGTTTTTTTTTTAATCATGAATTTTTTTGAATTCTATTGAAGGCTTTTTCTGCATCTATTAATTTTATTTAATAAATAAATGTACACAGCAAATGCTATAAGTGAAGCACTGTGCTCACCAGTTACAAATTCATCTATTGGCATGATCATATTGTTTTCCTTGATTCTGTTAGTATAGTAAAGAGTCTGAGTAGATTTTGTAACATAAAATTCCCTTGCATTTCTGGAATAAACTCTACCTGGTCATGACGGATTATTTTTTCATAGATCGCTGGCTTTGGTTTGCTACTGTTTTACTAAGGATTATTGCATCTATGTTCAGGAGGGAGATTAGCCAGTAACCTCCCTTTCTCGCTTCGTCCTTGTCTAGTTTTCAATATCGAAGTTGTCGTAGCCTCTTAAAACGAGACTGGTGGGAGAGGCTCCCTCTTTTTCTTCCATTGGGAAGGGTTTGTGTAAGACTGAAGATTATCTGTTCCAATACATTTTGGTAAAACTAATCTGTAAAAATAGAATTGGTGTTTTCTTAATCGTTTAATAGCTTTGATATATGTGGTTTTTATTTTTAATTTTATTTATTTAAACATCCCTTATGTCTTTAACATATTCATTGTGTAGTTTAATTTTCCTTTTTTTAAAACTCTATATACGGTATCAAACCACAAAAATTTCATAACTTGCTATTTTCATTTTATGTTATGTGTGTGGAAGTTATCCATATTAATTTTCCAGCAATTCCAATATTTTCGTTCTCTGATTTCATTTTTTTTTTAATTGCTTCTGCTGGTTCAGCTCCTAGTCTTATTTCCTCATATTTTTACTGTGACTTTATCTTCACTGGAACTTAATTTGGGAGAATTCTTTAAGGAGTTGAGAGTGCATTTCTCTTGAAAGCATTTTTGTTTTTGTCAGACATCCGAGGATAGAAATCCATTTGAAGTTCTTACTCTGCAGTTTTTTCGACCATGCCAATAGCATAAATTTGGACCTGGAAACGACACACTGGTCATCCTACAGCCACACATTCTCAAAAGAGCTTTTTATTCCTCCTTCACCCAGAGTCAAGGCTGAGACAGATGTCTCTCTCTCTCTCTCTCTCTCTGCCTTTGTGCAGCGAAAGTTTTCTAGTTTTACCCTTTTCTTGGGCTTATACACTTTTGTGGCCGGGGCTTCCTGACGGGGCTGTGCTCACATCCCCCTACCCTGCAGAGACCTGGGCTTGGTCTTCTGTCTCCACTGCATGTGGTGGATAAACAAGAAGCTCTAGCCCTCAGGGTTAGATTGTAGCCAGGGGCTTCAGAGTCCACTTAGCTCTGATTTGTGAACTCACTTTGCTTCTGCCATTGAAGGAGTTTCTCGTGCTTTGTTGCAGCTTAGGCCACATTTAGGTATTTTTAATATTTTACCTAATATTTTTAAGCTTTTTATAACAAGAAGGTTTCAGAATATCTAGTTTACCATATTATGTGAAAAGAAAGTCAGACTTTTTTTTTTTTAACCCATCTTTAATCCAATTGACAGCGTCTGTGGCTAACCATAGTTTCCTCTCCTTTTCATCATCCTGTAACGGTTTCTTCTTGTTTTCAGCGAGAGACCTTTCTTGAAAATTTTCGAGTGAGTATATGGGTGATACATTTTCTGAATTTTGCCTATTTTCAAATAGCTTTCTTTTACCTGGAAAGGAGATACTATCTCAGGTAGAAATAGATTTCCTGTGTTTTAGACTCTATATGATGTTGGTATTATTTCACCATCTTCTGACTTCCTATGTTGCAAACACCAGTCTGATAATTTTTCCTTTTGTCATTTATTTATCACTTTTGCCTAAAAGCTTGTCAAATTTTTATTCAAATCATGTAGCTCAGGAATTTTACAAATCTATACTTACAGCAGTGACATTTCTCTCTGACCCTGCTTGGAACTTGATAAGTGGTTTCAATATGCGAGTTACTCTTTAGTTAAGGGAAACTTCTTTTATTACAGCAAGAGCCCATGATACTGCAAATCCTTATGGCTGCTTAATATGACTGTCCCCTATCTCAAACAGGAGTGGCCTAAAATGAGAATGCCGTATGTGGCAGAAAGAAGGAAAGGTGTGGAAATGACAACAGTACAGCCAGGTGGAGAAACTGCAGCCAACTTCATCTCAGAAAGTGGGCCCGGTTTGCTCCTGGGCCAGTCTCCCCAGATCGGGTTGATGAAATGAGCATCAACTGGATACACGATTCCTGGAACTGCTGCTCTTGACTTAGAGGTCCCAGCCAGTCACAGCACCCAGAATTGTCCCCATTGATATTTAAGCTGATGCAGAGAGCTGTCAGCAGGTTGTGCCAGACCACAGCTGGGCCCTGTATGACTTCGAGTCACTAGGGGATTCCTGGATGGCAGTCCACACAGGCTCCCCCTCGTCATGCTTGAACTCATGTTAATGATCATCTCACATTTTACAAAAGTCATCTCACAGGTGACTTTTTGGACCCCGCTTATCCCACTGCCGTGAAGTTTAACTGTATTGTTGTTGTTGACATTTTTCCCATTTCTTTCTCTCCTTTTGTTACCTACACATTCAATTTCCTGGGTCAATTTTCCAATAGTCTTTACTCAGAGGGTTTCTACCTGTTCGTATTTTTTTCGCTCCATGCTTGGAAATACTACTTCCATGTGTCCTTGGACATTAATTTCCATCCTAACACTGGTTCCTCTTTTATTTAATTAATCCACTACACTATTTATTTGAGAAACCGCCATCTTTTAACTCCAAAAAGTCTTTTCTGTACTGCATGCTAATCTTCCTGGATGGTCCCATTGTTCCTTTTCTTCGCTGTTCTTTTCTCCTTCCTTTAGCTCTGTTTGTTGAGCATGATTCTGTTTGCTCTGGTCAATATTCCCTTTTTGGCTGCTTGGCCCCCAACTTGGCCCCCTTTTGGCTGCTTGGCCCCCAATTGTTAAAATTCTCTAGGCTGTAGCAGCTCTGCAGTGGTAGAAGGAAAAGTGTTCTCTGCCATGTAGGTTGGCGGTACAGAAAGCAGACAGGCTACCAAGCCCCTGATGAGGCATGGAGTGGAAGCCATTTTGACTGAAGGGCTCTCTTCATTCCCAGGCTCCAGCGTGCAAAGGATTCTGCCCATCCCTTGAGCTACTCCTTGATGGGCTGGTGATCAGGAACTCTGGAGCACTCACCGGAAGCAGCAAATAATTAGAAATCTATGTGCCAAGCTCTTTCCAGAAATCCCATCTCTCGGGGGCTCTCCAACGCTAGTCTCTGGCTTCTGCCAGTCCATGAAGCAGAATGCCCTGCATTGATTCTCATCCTCAAGATCCCCACAGAGTCTGCAGACTCAAACACTCCCAGCATTCAGCACCCCCACAGCTGCCTGGCTTAGGGAAGACAGGTGTATGTTAGTGCTGGGAGCTGTGT
>NW_011888850.1:1849304-1852665 GCF_000151845.1 Pteropus vampyrus | reverse complement strand
CATGTGTCCTTGGACATTAATTTCCATCCTAACACTGGTTCCTCTTTTATTTAATTAATCCACTACACTATTTATTTGAGAAACCGCCATCTTTTAACTCCAAAAAGTCTTTTCTGTACTGCATGCTAATCTTCCTGGATGGTCCCATTGTTCCTTTTCTTCGCTGTTCTTTTCTCCTTCCTTTAGCTCTGTTTGTTGAGCATGATTCTGTTTGCTCTGGTCAATATTCCCTTTTTGGCTGCTTGGCCCCCAACTTGGCCCCCTTTTGGCTGCTTGGCCCCCAATTGTTAAAATTCTCTAGGCTGTAGCAGCTCTGCAGTGGTAGAAGGAAAAGTGTTCTCTGCCATGTAGGTTGGCGGTACAGAAAGCAGACAGGCTACCAAGCCCCTGATGAGGCATGGAGTGGAAGCCATTTTGACTGAAGGGCTCTCTTCATTCCCAGGCTCCAGCGTGCAAAGGATTCTGCCCATCCCTTGAGCTACTCCTTGATGGGCTGGTGATCAGGAACTCTGGAGCACTCACCGGAAGCAGCAAATAATTAGAAATCTATGTGCCAAGCTCTTTCCAGAAATCCCATCTCTCGGGGGCTCTCCAACGCTAGTCTCTGGCTTCTGCCAGTCCATGAAGCAGAATGCCCTGCATTGATTCTCATCCTCAAGATCCCCACAGAGTCTGCAGACTCAAACACTCCCAGCATTCAGCACCCCCACAGCTGCCTGGCTTAGGGAAGACAGGTGTATGTTAGTGCTGGGAGCTGTGTCCAAGTGGCCATTGTCCCAGGATCCTCAGCCTTCCCAGGTATTTTTAAGAATTCACTGTTATTGCTAATTAATTGTTCATGGACCCATCCAACAAATATTTTTGCAATGCCTGCTCTGCTGGGCAATATGCTCCAAGCAGGTGATACAGGTGAGCCAAAGCAGGTATGCTCCCTGTCTTCAGGAGACTCAGAGTCCAGTGGGGAAAAACAGACATCATTTAATGACCACAAAAGGAATTAGAACAGGCTAGCTATTTTCTTGATTTCTCACATCCCAAATTGCAGGCTCAGATCATGTAGGAAACTGATGGGGAAGGACCAGGTGAACATTTACTTGTCCTGCAGTGCCGCTAGAGGTTCATATGTTATCACCTCAGGGATGTTGGCTCAGACATGAGTCAAGCCAGAGTTCATGATGTCCATTTGGACACCAACCACCTGAATCAATTTTCCCAACCCTAGCACCCAATCTTGCTTTTCACCCTCATAGTCTTCTTTCCTAATTCATGAATTCACAATTCACAGTCAGGTCCACCTACGTTATAACTTCTATTACCTCCCATATAGACCGTGGCAAGAATCTCATAATTGGTCTCCCAGCTTCTAGTCCTTTCCCTCTCCAATTTGTCTTTCAGTTGCCATATATATCTTTTTGAAACCTAGCTCTAATCCAGCCTCTCCCCAGCCCAAACACCTCTAATAGCTCCCTATTTATAGAGCAGCGATTTTCAGACTCTGAACGGCAGTGCCTTAGGGGTTCACAGAGACGGGAGTGAATGTGTGAGCTGGGATGCCTGCTCCCCTTTGTCCTACCTAAATGTACCTATTTTACATATCAGCCCCTGGTGCATCATTACAGACTTTATAAAGTTGGAATTCATGATTCATTATTTTCTAGAGACTAATGTAACCAGAAAGCAAGGCCCTTTAAAGTTTAAGGTCGATTACGTTTTAGGCCATCTTTTCCGCTGCTCTCTTTTCTGTACTTCCTTGCTCGAGCTAAAAGGAGCTGTTCTTTTTTTTTTTTTTTTGCGTTGATTATTTTACTGCATTGAAAATTAACTTCTTTGACTTATCGTATAAGGTCGGGCTCTAGAATCTGACAGACATGTGTTGAAATATTTAGATTTATCATTTATTTATCATGTAGCTGTGTAAAACTAGCCTAGTTACTTAATATCTCTATGCCTTAGTTTTCTGATCTGTAAATGAGAAGTGATATTAGTGCTACCCTCATAAGACTGTTTAAAGGGTTAAGTTAGATACTGTATATAAAGTCAATAGCACAGTGCTCCGCTTGTGGTAAGCAATGAATTACTGTCATGTTATTATACAAAATAACATTTAATTTGAATTAAATCCAAGTGTGTCAGTAAAATAAAAAGCAACCTTAACTTTTCTCAACAGTAAATTTCAGTGAGAGGCTGCTTTACATTTGAATCAAAAATTATGTCGCCTATGTCATCCAGTGATTTTGATTTTTTGTTTTTTTTTTTTTTTTGCATGGCGAGAAGTGACCAATATAATGAAATAAAAGTTCAAACTTAAAATGAGCTATTCTTAATACCTTTCTGCATTTGCTCATGTTATGTTCTTCATTTAAAGTTCCCTCCCATCCCTAAATGTCCAAATTCTACCCATCTTTTAAGAATCAAAGTGTCTCTTCTCCATCAACTGTTCCTTGCTTTCTCTCAGTTGGAATCATATCTCCTTCTTCTAGATTCTGAGGGCTCTGTATCTGGCTCTTATGTAATTTAACTCCTACTTCATGTTGGTACTTCTTTGTAAAATGTACGACTGACAATACTGCCCCAATTTGGGGTACCCAGAAATTCATGGGTCTTTCAACAAAAAAAGTTTGTTAAGCATCAATGATGGGTTAAACACAATTCTGGGGAAGCACCAAACCAAACAAAACCAAACAAAACAAAGCCCCGGCCTTTGTAGAACTTACATTGCAATAGAGGTGAAAGGTGACAAACTAGTAAGTATGTAATGTCAGATAGTGATTAGTTCTACAGATAGAAGCAAAGCAGAACGGGAAGAGAGAGTACTGGGAAGGGGTTGTGCTACACGGTCATGAGAGGACCTCTGCGGGAAGAGCGTTTCTGGCTTAGGGATCAGCGAGTGCAAAGGCCCTGAGGCTGGAGCATGTTTGAGAAACAGCTAAGAGGCCAGCCTGCTGGCCGCTGAGTGGGTGTGATGAGACGGACGAGAAAGGAGGTCAGAGAGAGCTAGGGGTGAGAAGTTCTGGAATCAGTGCACGGATTTTGGCTTTTCCTCTTTGGTTTATCTAATTAATTGCTTGAGTGCTCACATGCTTCTGTTAGCAGAAAGTCTATTACCTCACCTTCGAGGCCTCTCTCCTACTCCAAATTGTTCGACAACTGGGGACTTATTTAGTTCAAAGGGATTAGTTCTGCTTCCAGGTGCCGAGGGGAAGAGGTCATTGTGGTCGGTCCCTTACCACTGCTGCTTCGGCTGTTCCCATGGATTCTCCTGGCAGCCTGATGGATGCGTTCCCACTGCTGTGGCCATGACCTAGCTGGTCCAAACCCCTGCCCAGGTCACCACGAGGCCCTGAGCTTGAGCTAAACAATC
>NW_011888850.1:1823803-1844636 GCF_000151845.1 Pteropus vampyrus | reverse complement strand
AGTTCCCAGGGGGCAATGCACAGACACCCTAAAATCTCACCCTCTTATCATCCTCATCTTCAATCCACTCCTCTCTCTTGACACTTTTTCTGAATGGCACATGAGTGACAAAGAGACAGTTTTAGGGGTAGGACAATTCCTATGCCAGAGTTATAAGTGTAACATCTATCTAGGCAGGAGGACGTAATATCTGGTCAGTGTCACCTCTGGCCACCACTGACACACTGAGAATCATTATTGAACTTGAATGACAGAAGTACACTATAAGCGGCTTCTACTTAGTCTGGTTAGAAGGGTTTGCTAGCTCCTGAAATGATGTAATATGTTGCCTTTGTTTAAGTGTGTCTATGGCTGACGTATCCACCAGGACAGTGTGCACAGTACCCAGGGTCCACAATTTGGGGCCCCGCTAAAATGTTTTAATTTCTTTTAAAGTCAGAAGAAAAATATAAATATAATCCAGCTTGGATTATACTCACCTTTAAACTCCCATATTTATGTAATCATAAATATTATTTTAATTTTTTTATGAAAGAAGGGGCCTTTGTGGGCAAAAGTAGCTAGGGCCCGTGAAAGTCATAACACAGCCCCTGAGTCTGTCACTTCTAGTTATTATAAGCCCCTCTGAACAACAAATCACACACATAGAGATGACAGCCTGTAATGCTAATAACACAGCATGAGACAGTAGCTTATAGAACCAGCAGTCAGGGTTGAGTATAAAGCTATTTGTCTTTCTAAACAGTATGTAATTTGTGTGTGTGTGTGTGTGTGTGTGTGTGTGTGTGTGTGTGTGTGTGTGTGTGATTTGATGAAGATCTTCAGCAAAGCCACATTTCCATATCCCTACTCTTGGTCAACTAGCTTGCTTCTAGAATCTTTCTGGGAAATTAAGAATTGTCCCTTATTTCTTGAGACACTCAAGAAACTAAGTTGGTCATTTCTCATTATGAAACAGGTCATGTTCCCAGCTCCTTGGAAAGGCTGGGAGGATGCTTTTGAAAGCTGGCTATTTTAGCTAAAAACGTTAATCATGCTGATTCTGCTGTCGACCGAGGTTACACCACCTGATCTTCCATTTCCCTTGTCATAATCATTTATGCTCTACCCCTTGACATGACACATAAGTCCTTTTTATTATATTACACATTAAATACACCAGAACACGCTAAGAACTCTGTTATCCAGTAAAATATAATATAAAGTGGGTCCGTCTTGATCTCCTCTTAAAAGCTTCTAGATACTGAAGTGCCTAACGGCTCTGCTTAAGGTACTTTGACCTGCAGGGCACTGAGGAGGCATGAATTCCGCAAAGGCTGTAACAAAGCTGCAAGAAAAGGATCCAGCTTTTTGCAGAGGGAAGGTTCTGGGCGACCGGGTCCATTTGGTATACAAAAGAAAGGAAAACAACAAAAAAATTGAAAATGCCCACATGCCATGTCCTATGCTGTATTCTTTACCAGATTCATTTCTTTGAGCCACATAATCTACCTGTTATTTTTATTTTACAGGTGGAGAAACCAGCTTTCACAAAGTCAAGTGACTTGCCCTAAGTCACACAGGTATTCATAGTAGAAATAGGATTTAGATCCAAGTGTGTGTGAGACTGAGACCCACACTCTTATCACCACACCACGATTCAGCAAATGTTTTCTGGGCCCAGTATCGACTGCTCAGCATCATTGTTACAGTATGGAAGCAGCCATAGACAGTACGTGAACAGATGCGCATGGCTGTGTTCTTGTAAACCTTTATGGGCAAAAATAGGCAGCAGCTACGTTTGTCCCATGGGTTGTAGCTTGCCAACCTCCTCTTTACAGTATGGTCCTAAACCCTGGCTGCCATGGGAATCACTGGAAAGCCTTAAAAACTCTTAATGCACAGGACTCACCCTATATCAATTAAATGAGAATTATTTTTTAAAGCAATCTTCCCAGGTGATTCCTACAAGCAGCCACATCGAGGAGCCCTTTTCTATAGCTTGTTCACAAATAAAGGCAGCCAAGCCAAAGATATAAACACGCATGCACGCACGCACTGATGAAATTCACGGATCATTCTCTTTATCTATCCAAATCTACTTCTTCTTTCAGGAGCCAGCCCCCTCAATTACACCATCTTTGTCTTGATCAGAAAAATTAAACCCTCTCTTATCTGAACTCCTATCAGGTTGTATTGCCAAATCCGTCCTATTGCAACATATTTTGTATCATTGTCCCAATGGCTCTTCAAATCTTCTATTACTTAAAATTCCCTGTGGGTAAACCTTGTCTTTTCAAACAGCCTGCAAACTCTGGCTTTATGGCTTTACTCACAATGACTAGCACAGGACTAGCTACAGCATTCTTCAGAGGGACAGAAATAAGAAACGTTAGAGACTTGAAAATGGACTTGAATGTCGTTTGGAAGAATTCAGTAATTTTTCTTATCTTCCCATTCTCCCCATGTCTGCTCCTTCTTCAACTTCCCCACTGTAGTCAACATCACCCTTAAAGATCTTGGAATCGAGCGTGACCTTTCTCCTTTTTCTTATATCCACATCGAAATCAGATAGCATAAACTGGTCGTTCTACCTCCAGCATATGCACATAATCTGATCATCACTTACCACCTGCACTGTTATTACTGTCCTGTCCAAGTCTCCATCTCCCACTGGGCTTGCTGCCAAATCCTCTAACTGGTCTCCCTGATTCCGCCCTGGCCCTTAACTCTGCCTATGTCTCAACACAACGTCCAGAGTGATCCTATTTGAAAAGTTTAACTGTTTAAAATGCTCCAGTGGCTTTTCATTTTCACTCAAAATGAAACCCCAACAAGGCATGCCATCATTTCTCTGACCTCAGTTCCTAATACCCTTTTGCTCACTCTGCTTCAGCTCCTCTGGCCTCCTTGCTAAATCTTGAATAAACCAGGCGTGTTTCCATCTCAGGGTCTCTGCACATGCTGGTTTTGTTTTTTTGCCTGACCTCTAATCCCCTTTTCTGCCTGACCTCTAATGAGAATATATATATATATCTATCTCACTGACTTCAAGGCTTTGTTCAGTGTCACCCAGTAAAGCCTTCGTGAGCACACAAACACTGAATCTCCCTTTCTCCTCTGAAACACTCTGCACCTCTCTCTTGCTTTGTATCTCTCTGTAATGCTTCCCACCTTCTGGCTTACTATGTAATTTACTTACCTGCTTTGTTAATTGAGTATCTCTCCTAACTAGAATATAAGCTCCACAAAGGTGGGATCTTTGCCTTTTTTTTGTTAACTTACATCTCTAGTGCCTAGAACAATATCTAGCACACAGTAAAGGACATTTGTCACTGAATAAAGGACAGACTCTCATCCTGATAGGCAGTTTCCTGTTGGTGTGATGGGCATCTGTGGTTTGGGTCCTTTAGGCACCATTCACCTCTCTTAGAGTAATAGGAGCCTTCCATTCTATGAGATATCATGTTGTCTGAGTGGTGTGATTTCCTCCCCGACCTGCGCTCCAAGAGTGGGGACACGATTCTGGCCGTGGGTGCTTCTTGGCTACAGTGACTAAAGTGACTAAAGTTAGCGGCTGAGCATTGAGCATGGATAACCCAGGACAATCCAAATATGTGCTGAGAGAGTGGGGAAGATTATTTTTCCACTGAGGTTGCTAAGTTGGTACAATAAGGGTCTGGGGCCATTTCTCACCATGTGGCAAGAGCCTATTCAAAAGATAGAAAGAGAAATAAACCTTGACGCTATTGTTTAAAATCTGGCCTCACACATTCCTAAAATGAAATCTGCCCTTGTGTTTTAGCTGGGTGACTAAATAAACTCTTATTATCACTTAAGCACGTGTTTCTGTAAACTGACGCTAAAGGGATCCTGAAAAATAAATTTGGTATGTAAAGACTCGATCTTATTGCTAAAAACATTTTTTTAACTTGTTCAAAGACTACTTTAAGAAAACTGAGGCAATACAATGAAGATTGAATACTTATGTAATTTATGAAAATATAGAGATTTCTCTTTATTCTTTGGTGGAGAATGATATCTAATTTTTTATGATTAATGAACATATTTAGCATTATTGTTTTAACTGAGCTTTAAATAAGTAGATTAATGCATGATATAAATTAGATTCTGGAGCCCAAATGAGGAAAGATACAAAGGGCCTCCTTGTACTAGGCTGATTGCAAAATAAGTGGAGAGCTTCTACCTTAATGCATCGCTCATTTCAGCATCGCCCTTACTTAGTGTTCGGCACATAGCTGATGTTCAGGAAACTTTCACTCAGTAAATCAAAGAACAATTGAATTACTGAGAAAGTAAGTTGTTCTTAGCATCACAGATTTCGACGGGAGCTATTCCCCTGGAAAAATGCTCACCTATGCATTTAATACACACACACAAACACACACACACACACACACACACACACACTTTGCATAAAATCTCTGGGTTTTGCAGCGTACTTAAAGCACTTGTAAACTTGCAAGGTGTCTATGAATCCTAGTTAAGAACTGTTTTGAAAAATCCCACTGTAATAAATGACCCAGCCAGTATTTCAAACTAGAATTTCAATATCGAAAAGGCGATAAACATGATTAAACACGGACTATTGACGCAGGTTATCGGATTGGCAGTTTAGTGCTAAGTAGCTTTGCAGTTAGTAGATTGCCTTTGCCAATAAATACACGTATGACCTAAGGTAACTTAATTAACCTCTTTGGGCTTGCCTCAAATAATAATAATCCAATCTCCCTCATATGTTTGTAGCAATGACTAAGTTAATACTGCATGTAGAGTAATTAGCACAGTTCCTGCTATGTAGTAAGCATTTAATAAATGTTACCTGCTAATGGTATTAAAACCATTTACAAAAAGTAATATTTTAAATAGAGTGAACTTGTTTTGTCTACCATAGCTCAGATGGGAATGTTGCCAGCCATTAGCGAGGTAACTATGGGATCTTTCATAGCTGCTTTGGGTTATATCATTTGTGACATGAAGTTACATTTTCTATACATTATAAAAAGTTGATTTCTACAGGATATTGTCTACAGACTACAGGCACTCCTTCAATCATCAAAGTATTTATATAAGTAAAAACTCTTGGACCAGCCAAGGGTTAAAGGTTAAAAGTCAAGTTAGTTAAAAGTTGACCGTGTAGCCTTTGGAAGACACAGCCAGAGTTGCCATCTATCCAATTCCTAGGCTTTCTTTTTAGTGACTGTCAAGAGATTCATGTGCTGATAATAAAACTGGTTATATTAATGTTTCAAACCACAGGGGCTTTATCTGCTTGGACAAATTTCGTAATCAAAACAGTGCTTTTACGTCATTAAAAGGAATATTTAAAATGTTTATTGAAAACACAATAAGATGATTTCAACTGGCCAATTAAAAACCATCGTTAATTCTTTGCTCTGTCCTGCCCCTCTTCACCACCGATTCATTCAATGATATATAGAGAAGATCTGTTATGTGCCGGGTACTGCTCCGAGTCGGTGGGGGTTGGGGGAGGGTGATAAATACCTGCACCTCGAATCAAAAGAGTCTTTTAAGAGTAGACTCCCCACTCCCTTCTCTAACCCATCGGTACCTGAAGATTTTGTTGCTGATGGTAAAGAAGAACGTCCCCGTGTCAAGGCTCAGCACCAAAGCCGAGTGAAGACAATCCACTCTTCGTCCTCCCCATCCTAAGAGGTCTTGCTCTGAATCAAGTCTCTCACACACAAACGCCTTCAGGAGCCATGGAGAAGGCCTAGACATGAGGGAGGCGAGGTTTAGGAAAACCAGAGTTGTATGAGTCTCCTCTGGAGGCATTCAGATTTGTTTTTTAAAACATGGTGCTCGCAAAAGCAAACTCATCTATCAGCCACCAGTTTCTAACCATTTAGAGTTAATGAAACTCTAAACAGAGAGGAATTAAATCAGGAGTCAGCAAACTTTCATCAAAGGCCATATCGTAAGTATGTTACAGTCTCTAACACAACTAGTCAACTCTGTCACTGGAGTGTAAAAGCAGCTTTAGACATACACAATAAATGAGCATGGCTGTATTCTAATGAGATTTAGCCCATTGGCTACAGTTTGCCAACCTCTGGGCTAAATCATATCTAACTACCTCTTTTCTCAGAGAAAGAGAGGAAGTGGATCATAGTCATCTTCACATCCTTAGAACTAAGAAGTACGCAGCACATGGCAAATGCTCAGAAAATGTTGGTAGATCTAACAACTTCCATAGAAGGTGTATTCTTTTTTTTTTCACATTTATCGTTTTATAATTGGTATAAAATTGGTATAAAATACTATAGAAGTTTTGGCTGTACAACATTATAATTTGACATCTGTACACACTACAAAGTGGTCACCACCAAAAGTCTAGTTACCATTTATCGTCATTAGGTTGACCCTCTTCGCTCACTTCGCTCACCCTCCAACCCCTGTCTCCTCTGGTAACTATCAATCTGTTCTCTGTATCTATGAGTTTTTGTTTTGTTTTATTTGTTCTTTTGGTTTTTTTTTTTAGATTCTACATTTTAATAAAAATATATGATATTTGTCTTTCTCTGACTTATTTCACTTAGCATAATACCCTCAAGGTCCTTCCATGTTGTCCCAAATGGCAAGATTCCATTTTCCATTGTGTATGTATACCACATCTTTATTCATTCATCTATTGATGCACACGTAGGTTATTGGCTATTGTAAATAATGTTGCAGTGAACAAAGGGGTGCATATATCTTTTTGAATTCGAAATTTTGTATTCTGTGAATAAATACCCAGAAGTGAGAAAGCTGGGTCATACGGTAATTCTATTTTTAATTTGTTTTTATAGTGGCTGTACCAGTTTACATTCCTATCAACAATGTATGAAGCATTTTTTTCCCTCCACATCCTGTTCAACACTTGTTATTTCTTGTCTTTTTTATAATGGCCATTCTAATAGGTGTAAGGTAATATCTCATTGTGGTTTTGATTCGCATTTTGCTGATAAATTAGAGATGTTGAACACCTTTTCATATGCCTGTTGGCCATTTATATGTCATCTTTGGAAAAATATCTAGCCAGATTTTCTATCTATTTTTAAATTAGGTTGTTTGTTTTTATGCTGTTGAGTTGTGTAACTTTTTAAAAAAATATATTTTGGGTATTAATCCTGCATCAGATGTAGGATTTGCAAATATCTTCTCCCTTTGGTAGGCTGCCTTTTTGTTTTATTGATGGTTTTCTTGGATATCTAGAAGTTTTTAGTCTGATGCAATCTCATTTATTTTTGCTTTTATTTCCCTTGCCTTTGGAGTTATATCCAAAGAAAAATCACTTAGACCAATGTCAAAGAGCTTACGGCCTATGTATTCTTTTAGGAATTTTATGGTTTCGGGTCTTACATTCAAGTCTTAAATCCATTTCGAGTTAATTTTTGTGTGTGGTATAAGATAGTGGTCTTATTTTATTCTTTTGCACGTGGCAGTCCAGATTTCCCAACACAATTTACTAAAGAGACTGTTCTTTCTCCACTGTATGTCCTTGGCTCCTTTGTCATAAATTAATTGCCCTTATGTGTGGAGTTTAATTCTGGGCTCTCAATCCTGTTCTATTGATGTATGTCTGTTTTTATGCCAACACCATGCTCTTTTGATTACTATAGCTCTATAGCTTTGTAGTATAGTTTGAAATCAGAGAGCTTGATACCTCCAGCTTTATTCTTTTTTCTCAAGATTGCTTTGGCTATTGGAGTCTTTAAAATCTAATAAATAATTTTAGAATTACTTATTCTAGAAGGTGTATTCTTGTTGATCAAACTGATGATCAGAGCTCAAACCTCTCTCTCAGGAAAGGGCTGAGACAAGTCTGTAACTAGAGGCATTCTTCTCTCTGAGCAAAGTCTGAGGTTGGACTAGATGAGCCTGAAGTTCCTTTTAAGCTAGAAAAAAAAAAAAAAAAACCTTAAAGACAAGAGGCAAAAAATAAAGTCTCTTCAATGTATCCTGTATCACAGCTCCCACCTACAAGTTTAAGCAAATTAGGAGACTCCAATTATCCAACTAGGTTTTGCACATTGTAGAAGACCTACTTCTTTCACTGACTTGCAATGGCCTTTCCAAGGCTGGAACATGATTTTGTTTCCTGTCAAAGCCATCATTAAGCTGCCTTGGCTAAAAAGTGCTGCACCATGCCCTGTGCGATAGTTTAAACAGCTTAAACTGTAAGCTTCTCTCCAAGTAGAATGTAAAATGATGCCCTGAGCAAACCACCCATTACTGCTTCTGACTTCTGTCAATTCAAGTGAGCAGCTGTCCCACCAGCCAGGTGAGTTCCAAAAGCCAAATATCAACATCACAGTCTGAGCGTGGCTTGTTTAGAGAGTTTAGATTTGTACAGATAAAAAGAAAATGCCTCATTATGTTCTTTCTAGGGAGGAAAAAGAGGAAAGAGAAAAGCCAAATGGAAAAGCCTCGCAATCCTCTGGTTTTTTAAGCCAAGATACCAAAAGATGATTTATACCTCTGTCATTACTAATAAAGGAGCCTGGGTCTATTTCAGAAAGACCTTAAAAGCAGAGAAGGTGACCGATATGCTTTTGCAGTTTATGTTTCCTTTTTATTTCCCTACATGTAGCACTCATGAAAAAAAAAAAATCTTCTAAACAGTAGCAGCCCCGCCTGTTTGCTCGGCCAAGGTCTCTTCAAAACTTATAGAAGGAACAAGAATTGCCTTTGAGAGGAAAATGAGTGTTGGGGTTCGAAAACACACCATTTTATGCAGTCCACTGTCTCAGTTTTATAGTCCCTGGGTCAAAAGGTTAGGTGAGGATCTTCCTTTTCTGCAGGTGGATTGTTCCAGAATAAATAGGCTAGGACACAAATACTGTAGTCATACTGCTTGACCTCAAACCAGCTCTGCACCCATATCCTTGGGCAAGTAACTTATGTACTCCATGCTTCAGTTTCCTCATCGATAAGATCAAAGCAATAACAACACATCTCATAGAGCTATGTGTAGATTGGCAACACAATTCAGCATTAACAGAGCCTGGCATATGTAATAGATACTCAGTAGATGTTGATCTCAGTCCTTTGGCTGAAGTTTTATTGGTGAGTAAGATGCATAATAATTTCAAGAGATTTCTCTTAATTTACATTTTGCTCTCCTACTTCTAAGAACAAAGATTCTTTAAAGTTTCATATTTTAATTCACGAATACATACAAAGTTAATTTTTTCTTTTTGGTCAACCACTAAGGAAATCCCCCCCAAAAAACAAATTTATGTTCTTATGCTACCAGGGCCAGAAATGCCATGTTTCAACAAAATGGCTTGGACAGTAGATGACAATTTGATTAAAAACTTCCACTGGAAAAATTACCACGTATAACTTCGGGTCCCTAAAGTACAAGCAGAACAAGCCAGGTGGTGACCTCCCTCTAACTAATATAAATGACACAATTGTTTACTTGGTGCAATTTTAATTCGGCCTTAAATCTCTCTACAGTCAGTTCTGGTACCTGATCCCCTCTAATAGAAGATTAAGTGCCTCGGGGCAAAGAAAAAAAAGAAATTTATTTTGATATCATGAGATCAATAAATCCTGGAAACACTAAATTACACAGTGGCAAGGCCTTAAATATATTTTAAGATGTATTTTTAGATTTCAGGACAAAGTCTATTGCCATGGTTTAAATATATTAAAGAAGTTAATATTAGCATGTGAGAAATCACACATTTATTTTATTTTATTCTTTTGTCTGGTTTCAGGACAATATTTATTTGCTAAATAAGTTTTTTTAAACAGATAAAATTGAATTAACAGTAAGATTTTAAAAAATGCTTTGCTGAAACATCGGTCATTTAATTGTGCCATTTCCACTAAAAGCTCTTAAATATAAGCACTCATCTAATTTTATAAATTAATTACTGATCCTACGTGCTTTCATTGTGCAGCCAAAGACCACACGAGTCCACGTTTTCACTGAGAGACAGGCATTGTTTTTTCAATAGTATGCACCTTTCTCTCCGGGAATGTTGCCTGTGCTGGAATCTGAAAGCTGGATTACTATTCTATACACTATGTTTGGCTCAGGCCATTATCCAAAGGTATACTTGGATTAAAAATGTCCTTCTCTTCCTGCGGTGATGAGTATGTTGAGAGACCAATGGTTTCTATCTCTCTTTGGGGTAAGGATAATAGCAGGGTCTGGAAACTTCCCAGAAATTAGGTAATTAACGTTTTAACCTCACATTCTCATGGTTGCTACAGTTCTCCACATCTCTGTCAAACTTTACCAAGTGCATCAGACAAGTACTGCACTAAGTGTCACACCCTTCAATACACCCCTAGTTTTCTTTTTTGCAGTCCCTGTTATGGAAGACAAGCCCCCTGACTCTCCTTTCTTAAGCTGAGCACGCTTCCTCTCTAAGGGTCGCCGGCCAGGAGAGGAAATGGAAGAGCAGCGACCTTTCCTTGGCATTTTTAATATTAGGGCCTCTAAAATCCCAGCTTCCTGTTGACCTCATCTCTTTTGAATCTTATGAGGTGCAGAGAAAATAATGGGTAGTAACTACAAAGAACAGGTCTAGGCCCAATAATTCCCCAAGGTAGACGTAATTAAACTGTAACCAACCTGGATTATAACAGACACCTACCCTGTTGCCGAAATGGGTAGCCCTGAATCCCCCAAGAGAACAGATTGTAAGAAAACTGACCCTATGTTGAGGAATGGTTACTCTCCAAACACTCTATCTTTCTGACCTCAAGTTTTAGAAATCTTCACACTCTTATTTGTCTAAATATGGTGCTGCTAAACAGCCATCATATCCATGTTTAACTTAAGCAAATGCTTGAGAGAGAGAGAGAGAGAGAGAGAGAGAGAGAGAGAGAGAGAGAGAGAGAGAGAGACTGTGTAATATTCCATCTATTCCACTCACTGAGTGTTCGCCCCAGGGTCAGGATGAGATGAAAGCCTGTTATTCACTCGGTGCTCTCACTTCCTGCTCTAACAGTGGGAGCATCTTGCTATAGAGTATAATTCTAGTGTTTTAAAAAATATGGCCACTAAAACTGAACCAACTACTTCACTGATGCTCAACTAAAGAGACAGCAATCTGTCTGCTTCGATGCTGAAAGGAAAACTGGTGTTGATGATTACTAAGAGACCAAGATGGTCTCCAATGTGGCTCTTTCCTAAAGGATTTTTAAGAGTAATCGTGACTACAGGCAATGTTTGCTTTACATTTTCTTCGGAATGGAGCTATTATATAAAATGCTTCTCTCCTATATTTTTCTCTGTAGCCAGTTTTCAGGAACTAAGGCTGAGAGAATATATTCACTGCTCACCTTTGACTAATCAAAGGATGCATTTATTTATTTGGGCTTAAAATTACACAGTTCTCATAAGTTGCATTAGGGGCAGAGCTACCAGCTACCCTATATTAATCACATTATATAATTTTGGGGGTACAGATCTGGTTCTATCCTCAGAAGCATCTCCCATGAGAGTTAGGGAAATTATAACAGATAGAACAGCTGTTGGCAATGATTGATGAACTCCTGGATAATGCAGCCCTAGCTTGTTTGGCATGTGTATCCACGCTTTGGCTGAAAGTTTAGAGGGCACATTGATTTAATTTGTGGATGACAGGAGTCTGGAAAGGATAGCAAATGCAGTGGGTGAGATAAAGAGCATCGAAAAAGATCATGACAAGCTGGAGCAATGGGACAAATCTAACTAGATGGATTTTAACAGTAATAGATAGAAGATCCTGAACTTAGATAAAACAAGCCAGGACTTATGGTACTTTCCAGGGAACTTATTTATATAAATGTCCAAGTTTGAGATAATTAAGTGAAGGTACCCAGTGTACATGCGTGGTGGGGGCAGGGGGCGGGGAGTACGATTTAGCAGTAGCAGGTGTGCAGAAGATTCAAGGATTTGGGCTGAAAGCTAGTTCCAGATGTAGTTGCCAAAATCCAGTGGGATCTTACTTTGAAGATACAGAAATGAAAACAGTACTTGATTGGTCCTGGTAATGGTGGGCCTTGGGGCAGTGGGAAGGTGGAGTGGAAGGAGGAGGTCAAGAATGTCTTCTTTTTAGTCACCTTCTGAGGTCTGCCAAGGTAGATGCCATTTGTCTACTTTGTCGCTGATGTCCCCTCTCCTACTCTCTTAGTCTTTGTGGGTGTGTGTACCTTTAAGTCTATGATTTTAGTGGATTTGGCAAGAAAAACACGATTTTAGTGGATTTGGCAAGAAAGACACAGAGGCTAAATCTGTCTGTTTAACAAGAAGCTCCATGTAAAATTTGGTGGGTTTTTGCAGCATGTTGCAGAAGTTAAAAACTGAATACCACAAGAAGACCCTCCAATTAAGGGAGTTATAGAATTCACTGTGGTTCAACCACACCTTGGGGTACTAGGCAATCATTAGAATGAGTTAGTTATATCTAGATCAGGCTATTGGAGGAATTTCCATGATATAGTGTTAAGTGAAAAGCAAGGCATGTATAAAATATGATTCCATTTTTATAGAACAAATGGCAAAATCCCTGTAAATGTAAATATATATTTGTAATATTTTTCTGTTAAAATTGATTTCCTAGTTTGGGGCAGTTGGGGATGGGGAGAGGCTGAGGAGAGTGAGCACAGAAGGAAAAGTAAAAGACTAGAATAAAATAAATGTGTTTTTAATAAAAATACTATGTATAATATCTTACTGATGCAACTTTACCTGTATATTTACACATATGTACAAATGCATAATTTAAACATTAATGGTGATTTACTCTAGATAATAAGAGTATCTTTGTATTTTTCCTGCATGGGAAAAGATCTTTAAAAGATCAGAGCTACCCAAAGATGAAAAGATCTACGAATGGAGATAGCAGAGTTTATTCCTGGCATAGTGGATAAAGTCACAGGCATTGTAGTCAGAGAAGTTTTATTTCAAATTCTGGCTCTAACATCAACAAAGCCATTTAGTATAGGTTTAAGAGCAAGGGTTGCCTAAGGTTTGAATCCCAGCTCCACCATTTATTGGCTGTGTGATTAAGGCAAAACATTTAACTTTTCTGTGCCTTAGCTTTCTCACCTGAAAAAAAAAAAAAAAGGATAATGATACTACTTGACTCATAATATTGCAGTAAAGATTAAAATAATTAATATTTATAAAATGGTCCGAACCCTGCCTGGCACATAGTAAGTGATGCACATGCTTGATTTCTTTCTCTTTTTCTACCTTCTCTGGTTTTAATTCATACATATTTATATGATTCCATTTTATCTCCTCTTATTACCATGCTATTTTAATTATTTTTTTCAATGGTTTCCTAGAGTTTATAATAGATACTTTTAACTAATCAAAGTCCCCTTTCAAATAACACTATAACTTTTCACATGTAGCAAAAGTATCTTATAATGGAATATTTCCAGTCTCTTCTACCCTTGTGGCATTGTTATCATTCGTTTAATTTATTATATACAGTTAACTCTTGAACAATACAGGTTTGAACTGGTCAGGTCCACTTATACAAGGATTTTTTTTTTTTCAGTAAATATCTGTACCATTTTTTATCTGAAGCTGGGAGTCTGCAGATGTGGAGGGCTGACTATATGCATGGTTCTATACTACTTTACATAGGCACTTGAGCATCTGTAGATTTTGGTATCCTCAAGAGGTCGTGGAACAAATCTCCCACAGATACTGAGGGACAATTTAAGTTTGGGGGGAGTCAAAAGTTATACATGAATTTTCAGTTTTGGTGGCGGGGGGGGAGGGGTCAGTGGCCCAACCTCCATGTTATTCAAGGATCGATTGTTTTTTAATCACCTAATATATTGTTACTTCTTTTTGCTTTAAACAAAGTTATTTGTTAGATCAATTGATTTCCTGATACTCTTCCTTTCTTTATGTAGATTCAGTTTCTGACCTATATCATTTTCCTTCTGCCTAAAGAACTTTTTTTTAAACACTTCTTGCTGCTATAGACTAAATGTTTGTGTCCTTCACCATGTTGAAACCTATTCCCTGATGCAATGAAATTTGGAGGTGGGGCCTTCGGGAGATTATTAGGTGATGAAGGTAAAGCCCTCATGAATAGAATTAGTGCCCTTATAAAAGAGGCCCTGAGTGCTTCTTTGCACCCTTCTGCCCTGTAAGGTTACAGCGAGAAGACCGAGATCTATAAACCAGAAAGTGAGCCTTCACCAGAAACCAAATATGTTGGCTCCTAGACTGTGGGACTTCCTAGCCTCCAGAACTGTGAGAAATAAATTTCTGTTGTTTATATGCCACCTAGTCTATAATATTAAGTTATAGAAGTCCCCCAAAAAACTATGACACTTGCAGAACAAGTCTGCTGATGAGGAATTACCTCAATTTTTGTTTTTTTCTGAGAAAGTCTTTATTTCTCCTTCACTTTTGGAGGATAATTTCACTAGATATAGAATTCTAGGTTGGCAGAATTTTTTTCTTTCAACATTTTAAAGCTTTCACTCCGCTCATCTTTCTTGCGCAGTTTCTGACAAGAAGTATGCTGTAATTCTTACCCTATTCCTCTATAGGTAAGGGGTTTTCATTCCTATGGCTTCTTTCAATATTTTCTTTTTATCCTTGATTCTCTTTAATTTGCATATGATATTCCTAGGTGGTTGCTTTTTGTTTTGTTTTGTAATTATCTTGTTTGGTTTTTCGGACTTTCATGGTCTGTGATTTGGTGTCTTTCATTAAGTTTGGTAAATTTTCAGCCTTCATTATTTAAAACATTTCTTCTCTCTTTCTTCTTCTAGAATTCTGATGACATGTATATTATGCCTTTTGATATTGTCCTGAAGTTCTTGAATGTTCCATTTTTCTTTTCCTTTATTACTTTTCTCTTTACGTTTCATTTTGGAAAAGTTTACATTGACCCATCATCAAGCTCACGGATTCTACCCCCAGCCATGATAAGTCTACTGATGAGCCCATCAAAGGCATTCTTCATTTCTGTTACAGTTTTGATGTCAAGCATTTCCTTTTGACTCTTTCTTAGACTTTCTATCACTCTGCTTACCTTACCCATCTGTGCTTGAATGTTGTCTAATATTTCTACTAGACCTCTTAACATATTAATCATAGCTATTTTAAATTTCTTGTCTGATAATTCCTATATCTATGTCACATGAGAGTCTGGCTCTGATGACTGCTTTGTCAATTGATCCCTCTTTGTGTTTTTTCTTGTCTTTGACACACCGTGTAATTTTTTGATGCACATCAGACATATCTTATTTAATGGTTACTGAGGTAAATTTGCTTTAGGATAATGATTTACGTTAATCTAGCTAGATGCGAGCTATATTTAATATTTGCTGTAGCTATAGGCTAGAGGCTTCAAATTCCTCTGGTTCCTTGCTTTTGTCTCCCCTGTTGATTTTGGGCTTCCCTAAATACTCCTCCTAAGAAAGAGCTATATGAGCTGCAACCCATTGTTGTTATACTGAAACCCTGTTAGTATAATAGTAAGGTATGGAGAAGAGGTAGCGTTCTGTAATCTTCAGATTAAATCTCCTAGTGGGCTTGTGTTTCTGTGACCTTCACAGCTGCTTCTCTCTGCCCCTTCTCTCCTTCCTGGCTATAGCATTTCCAATCTATTTCCTTTAAGACCTGATCCCTGTTACCTGCAGTTGTTGTTTCTATTTTTGTTTTTTTCCTTAGGAAAAACAAAAGACTAGAGAGAGCTGGAAAGGGAGGAATGCCCTTTCCCCAGGTGGGATAAGACTCGGGCAGACTGTTTGCCCCTGGAGTGTACTATGGAGAAGAATGCTCCAGGTGTATTTCACAATGATTATGCTTTTCCTGCCATGAACAGATACACAAGGGGATCTTTCTCTGATCTTCGCCTTGAGTGTCTGGTCGAGTTCTTGAGGTAAGGCCCATATAGAGAGCAGGGACCCAAAGAAATTATGAACCCCAATAGATTCTCATTCTCAAGCTAGTCTGCCCTCAGCTTCCTGAAATTTGTCAAAATTACTATTTAAGTGTTCTTACCAGTTTATGGCTCTAGTGGCTGCTGCTCCGGGTAAGCGGTTCTCAGCAGTATTCTCTGTATTCACCTTTATCTCCAGATTTTGGGGCGGCAGACGTAGATTTACCCTTGGTAGGGATACAGTGGAGGAGATTCAGTGTCAAAAGGGTAGTTGGGGAGAAAAAAAAAAACTTTAAAAACTTTTTTATCTCTGAGTTTCTGTAGTTCTCTTGCTCCTAATTCCCAAATCCAGTCACTATGGAGAAGAAAGTTAACAGAATAAGCAAATTAAAGAGCAGTTATAACACTAATTAACATTTTCACATCAACAGCTAGTTCAGCTCTGTACACATGTAAATCAAGACATCAGTGTTTCTGCAGCTATAGAACCTCACACTGAGATGCATAGAAATGAAGACTTCTGAAAGCCTCTTTATCTAAGACGGTGTCCTAAAAGGTTAATACCATGCTCTCTGATAGACGGATTATGAATCTGAGCTTCATCAGAAGACTGGGTGGAGGTGGGAAACAGTAGCCTTTGGCATGCAGGCAGGTAAGCCCGTAGAGCAGAGGCCTGCGTCACAGGGTTTAATGCGGTAGATTCTTCTCCTCACCCCTTACCCCTTTCGATCATATAAAACTAAATCTGTACTTTTTAAAAATGTGGACAGACCGTATTTTGCTTTGCTTTGCTGGTTGATAGTCACGACTTGTTAAAACAGCTCTCCAGTGGGCAAGGCGATTGGGTGGTTATAATTCCCCGGGAATGGAGTTGTGTCCGTGAAGGAATTGCTGCACTGCCATTTTCCCCACCCCCAACTCCTTACGATGAGTTTCTATGCAGCAAATAATGTATCTTCCCAAATATGCTTTGCACAGCACTAACTGAAGACACACAACCTGAACTGCCAGGCATAACAATGGCTCTTTGTCCTTTATCACAGAATAGACTCTGGAAAGAGAGAGCTAGAAACTCTTAAAAGCCCCACATTTGCCATTATGATAAGTTTTATAGAGGCCCAGATATATTTGCCTCTTAAATACTTCCTCTAGCTACACTTTCCTACCTTCGCTAAAATTTTTGTTCTGATTCATTAAACGAGACAAAATTCTTGATTTTAAAAATTAAAATGTGCAAATGCATGGACTCTAAGTTCTTTCCTGTTCCTTTTCCAATCTGTCATATTTTAATTATTTATACCAGTTAAGAATATTGAGCTGTCATTTACAGCTTTATTACCAGAGCAACAAATTCTCAAGTAAAATAAATAACCAGAATTACTTTTTTGCTGTTGTTAGAGATTATTGGCTTAGTCAGTGTCTTTGTAGGAAACAACTTCTGACTCATATGGTTCAAGACACTTTCATGAAGGAAAAACTTATAAAGGCGCGAGTAAGGTTAAAGGAACCACCAAGGGAAGTTGGGGTCCCCCAGAGAACAGTAACAGTGGAGAAACCACTTCCAGTTCTAGGCTGGAAGGGCCAGTGAGTTCAGGAGGGCTGGGGTCCTGGAGGAGGCTGCCCCGATCCCCTCACCTGGCAGGGCTGTAGCCCAAAGTAGGAAGGGAGAGGAAGTGAGTCTCCAGGTGAGCAGGCCAGGTCTCACACTCAGGCTCAGTGGTGCAGGGTTACACGTGACAGTCAAGGCCTCCTCCATTTTTGTGCCTCAGGGGCTTTGCCTGCCTCACCTAAGTCCTGGCTGTCTCCTTGGCCAAAGCCAACAAGGACATCCACAGGAGAGACTGGGGGATGCACTCGGCGGGACTCAGCCTCCTCCCAGCCTCCTGGGGCACAGGGCAGGGCTCAGAAAAAAAGACAAGGGGTCTTGGGGGCAAGAGAGAGTCACGGAGAGTAACAAGCACCATTATTTTCACAGGTCGTGGCAACAATTTCTAGGTCTTAGGGCTCTTACAAGACCCTTTTATTCATATTATTTTCCAAGGACAGATTTTTGATAAAGGAAGAAAATAAGTTGGTAATAGTCATTCACGCACAGAAGCAAGATTGATATTCTTGTGATTACTTTCACTTTAGTGTTTCGCCGAATTAGAGTCTTGGAACAGTTTTATGGGAAAAAGATCTCTCCCTCTGTAGAAGAGGAGAAGGGAAATTCTTTCATCTCTTCCTATGACTCCTCTGTTAATTATGAAGACTTTCATTTTCAAGGCCAGGCTCTGAAATTTCATTATTCAGCATTATAAGCAAAAACAGAAATGGACAAAGAATATTCATTCTTTGTTGATGTTTTATTACTACTGGGGAATTAGGGAGCATGTAGCTTTATTCTTTCACACACTTGACACACCTTTTTTTTTTTCCTCAAAGAAACAACATTTTTAATGTTTCACTGCAGATCACTATACGTGCAGTGATGAGGAAAGGGAAATCGGCCCCATGAACCCTCCTGGCTGTCCCAGGAGCTGCTTCCTAGGTGGCCAGTTGACAGGGACCCAAGAGTGTACTGTACGTACTATTAATTCTATGTGTTCCGCTGACAACAATTTTGACATATAGAGATAACTCAAAAGGAAATGCTTTTAGAGCAAAGCTCTTTTGTGTAAAATCAGCCTCAGTGCAGAAATTGCCTCGGGGAATTTTAGTCTCTTCAGTAATAGTAGCAACAGCTAAGAAAAATTATGTGGTAAGTGTTGAGTACCTATCTATGTCAAGCCTTGTCAGGTCTGTTGCATTAGCTCACTTCATCTTGTCACAACCCTCTGAAGGAGACCCTAATTTTCCTTTAGTGTTTGTTTGTTTGTTTCTTTGTTTTTAAGATGTAGAAAGGACCACAGCTCTCATGAGGTGATCTCAGCCTCTCTATCTTCAGTGCTTAAGTTCCCAGTCACAGCCACAGGCCTCTTAAAGCAGGCAAGAGCTGACAAACCTTTCTCATTTTATTTAATTTAAAAAAAAAAAAAGTACTTAGGAAAAAGTATCTTTTTCGAGTAAATTTAAGTACCTTTTTAAAAAAAGACTTTAGTACAATAGAAACCTTTTGAAGAAATTTTGTTTCCTTCTTCTAATGGAAACAAGATATACAATCTTTCCCTTTTTGTTTTTGAATCACTTGTGAAAAATAATAATAAGAGAGAGATCGGAGAAAATGGTACTTGACAGACGGGGCTCCTTGAAGGTGCTGAGGATTCAGGAATGAGAGCAATAGACATGGTTTTATCCACATGTAGAGTCTAGGGTAGTATAAAGATCTTTATGAAATACTAATTGAAAAAAGCAGGTCATAAAATGGTGTGTAGAGTATGAGCATGTTTTAAAAAGATAAAACCTGTGTACGTCTTAGTCTATCAGGCTGCTATAACAAAATAACATAGATCAAGTGGCTTATAAACAGCAGAAATTATTTCTCACAGTTCTGGAGGCTGAGGCATCTAAGATCGAGGGGCTGGCAGATTCAATGTCCGGTGACGGTCCACTTCCCGAGTCATAGATGCCATCTTCTCGCTGTGTCCTCACATGGCAGAAAGGGCAAGGGGGATCTCTGGGGCCTCTTTTATAAGGCACTAATCCCCTCCATGAGGTCTCTGCCCTCATGAGCTAATCACCACCCAAAGGGCCCACCTTCAAACACTCTCACATTGGGGGTGACGATTTCAATATAGGAATTTGGGGGAAACACACTTAGTCAACGGCAGCATTTGCCTGTAACTGAAAGAATATTTATCAAAATATTCCCTCTAGCAGATAAAACGGAGATGATTTCAGGCTTTGTTTAATTTGCTGATATCTAATTTCTGAATTCTCTAGAATAAATGGCCACGAACTCTCAAGTCAAGGTATGGGTCTTATTCTTCTTTGTAATGGCAACATCCAGCCTGGCTCTGGGTAAATTGGGCAGTTGGGGTATGGTTGACCCAGAGAATGGCCTGCAATTTTCAATGACCACAGGCTCAGAAGGCACATTCTCCAGTGTCCATGTGGTTGAAGCTGTGTACAACGTCTTTATTTATTTTCCTGGCTGGTTTGTTTAAGTGTTATGGGCGAATTTGTTGTCTGATTCGGATTTAAGCAGAAGAGAAAATTCTCATTAGCACATGAGGCTCTGACTAGGTTGAATCTTGACATGACTGCTTGGTCCCCAGAGTTTTGAACTCTTTGACTTTCACACTACTGCGACTGTTAAATTCTGCTGAGATCTGTTAGGTGTTCTCAAGACAGGGAGATTGCATTGGACTAATAGGAATGGTAATGAATTTTGTTGCTTTGTTGAGTTTCTCAAATTACACTGTTGGGTATAGAACATTATTTAGAAATTGTTAAAATGTGTAATTCTGGTCCATCGACTTTATATTATCCAACCCATAATTTGTGTTATGGATTTGTTTTGTTCATGTGCAGGCTCTTTAGACTTTGGGGACGGCGATGAACTAAATGCTATATACGTACTTGCTGGTATGTGAAGGGCTGTGAAATTTAGTTCTGGCTTCAGCAGATAAGCCAGTCCATTTAAGTAATATTAAATGAATTCACTTTTTCATAGAGCTTTAATTTCAGGCTGGTTAGAAAGGGGCAGAGATGATAGAGTGAAATTTAAAATCTATAACAATTTCTTTTTAGGACATGATTTTCCAGATTTGGGTTGGTAGGCAGCGCATGATAATCTATTACTGTCAGTGCTTTGGGGTTAAAATAGAATCTCAGCCATTTACATCAATTCCAGACTTTCTCCTTTCCAAATCAGGCTTTACCTGGTGTCCTCATATCTAATTCCTATGAACTTTTACGAAGCTTTTCGTTTTTAGACTTCATTATTAACTTATGATCCACAAACAGAAAAAGAAATGGGCAAGTAAGTGTACAGCTCAATTAATTAACCCAAAGTAAGCACACTCACGTAACCATAGTGC
>NW_011888850.1:1814406-1823753 GCF_000151845.1 Pteropus vampyrus | reverse complement strand
GTACTTGCTGGTATGTGAAGGGCTGTGAAATTTAGTTCTGGCTTCAGCAGATAAGCCAGTCCATTTAAGTAATATTAAATGAATTCACTTTTTCATAGAGCTTTAATTTCAGGCTGGTTAGAAAGGGGCAGAGATGATAGAGTGAAATTTAAAATCTATAACAATTTCTTTTTAGGACATGATTTTCCAGATTTGGGTTGGTAGGCAGCGCATGATAATCTATTACTGTCAGTGCTTTGGGGTTAAAATAGAATCTCAGCCATTTACATCAATTCCAGACTTTCTCCTTTCCAAATCAGGCTTTACCTGGTGTCCTCATATCTAATTCCTATGAACTTTTACGAAGCTTTTCGTTTTTAGACTTCATTATTAACTTATGATCCACAAACAGAAAAAGAAATGGGCAAGTAAGTGTACAGCTCAATTAATTAACCCAAAGTAAGCACACTCACGTAACCATAGTGCCAGTCGAAGTACATAAGTTACCCACACGAGCCCCTTCGGGCCTCCTCCCAATCACCTGCCCGCATATCTGCCCAAAGACAACCATTATTCTGACTTCTAACAACACAGAATAATTTTGCCTGACTTTGAAGATAAACCTATTCGTCGATGCGGCTGTGTGTGGCTGTAAGTCATTCACTTAACTGCTGAAGAGTATTCTCCATTGGTGGATGTTAGGCTTATTTCCAGTTTGGGGCATTATGAATCCTCTTGCATGGACAATCCTGTACTGGTCTGTTGAGTCTATATGCACACTTTCTGTTGGGTATATATCATGTAGTGGAATTACTGGATAATTCAGTGCATTTTCATTCAACATTACTATACGATGCCACACAGTTCTCCTAAGTGGTTCTAGCACTTTGTTCTTCGCCAGTCGTGTATAAGGGTTCCCATACTGCCACATTCTTGCTTAGGCTTGGTCTTGTCCACCTGTTTAATTATAGCCATTCTGGTAAGTTTGTTCTATTTTTTGTAAGTTTAATTTATATATTCTGGATTACTAAGGAGATTGAAACCATATAATACATTTATTGGCCATTTGCTGGGGTCACTTACCCATTTTTATATTGGGCTGTCTGCCCGACCCATTGTCTTATAAGATTCTTTATGTTCTGCACATAAGTTACGTGTGTTGCACATAACTTCTCTTACTCTGTGGCTTTCCTTTTCACTCTCTTAATTGTTCTTCTTGATAAATCAATGTTCTTAATTTTAATGTTGTCCAGTTTATCAATATTTCCATTTACCATTGTTGCTTTTTGTGTCTTCTTAAAGAAATCTTTGATTACCCCGAAATAAAATATTTTCCAACATTAGTTTCTTAAAACTGTATTGTTTATTTTAACTTTTTAAAATTTTGATCTATGACCTATGAGATAGGATTCTATGAGCCTTGTCAGGCTTTGGAAATCCTGCAGCTAAATAGAAGCTTGCCTTCTATCACTTAGAGTTTTCATTTTATATCTCCTGGAAAAGATCTTGTAGATATATACCTAGATTTTAAAATCATATTTCACTCTCATGTATCCATAATAAGAAAAATATAAGCCATATGTTGGTTAGTGTGTGGATATCCACTGCTTGACTCTCTGATTCACTTGCCATGCTTTTTGGTCCTGTTCTAGGCTCCAGGAGGCTGGACTGTGTAGGCTTAATGAAAGAACTCCTTGACATTTGGGCTCTGGTTGGTCCAACAAATGTAGTGCAGCGAGAGGGAGATCAGAGTGTGGAAGGTCTGTAAGGTGGAGTATTTATTCTCCCAACTCCCTCTCTTCCAGGTCCCTTACTTCTTTCAGAGACCAGCTCCTGCCAGCCACCCACACAGCTACCTTCTCGGGAGTCTAAGAACCATTCTGTCGCCTTGCCCCTTCAACCTAAGGAGTGGTAACCGCTCCCTATTCTTCTGGTCCAGAGGTACTCTGCTGTCTTTTGCTGGTTGTCCTAAGCCATGCTCATGCCTTTGTAAATTGCCTTTTATTCAATTTTCCTCAATTCCCTCAACTTGAGTGTACTATCTGGTCCTTGCTGAGATCTTGAATGACGCAGTGATGGTATAACTAAAACTTCTTTACCTACTGAGAATTCAACTCTCCTGGATCACTTTTCAACTTCTAGTCATCAATGTCCATGTTTTCTACCATAATCTCATCTTTGAGTCTAGGCCACCAAGGGTATTAGTGATGTTGCATTTTTTAAATGAGAATTCCACTATAGCTTCTGAGATTTTCTTAGAAGCTACAAAGACCATTTTGCAAGTTTTGATGCACAAATCATGACAATTATATCATAACGACTGACTGGCCAATAACAGAATGCGTCTTGATTTCAGAGATATTAATTTTTTTCAATATGTATCTTATAATCAATGAAATACTAATTGCAATAATGATGATGACTACAAAATACTCTGATTTTTACATATAATATTATCTCCTTTAAAGTGAACGACAATCCTCTAATAGCAGATATTATTGTCCCCTTTATATAAGCAGAGAAACTTGGGCCCAGACATGCTCAGTATATTGCTCAAGATCACACATTTAGGCAGTTGCAGAGCTGGGATTTAAAATCAAGTTTAACGTCAAAGCCTACAGTCTGAACCGCTTACCTACATACCTGTTCAGCCACCTAGAGAAGATGAGAGAGCCTCATGCCTTCAGTGAATTCCTAATGATCTGTCTGATCCCTCCAATCCCTCCCTGAAACTCCCCATAACTCTCACTCCAATTCTAGGTCTTCTACTTTAACGGCTTGTCATCTACCCCAGCAAACAAGCCATCTATGAGAATAAAAAGTGCTTGACCGCGACACTGTTTGCTCCCATCACATGGCCGCCCTAACAGACCCTTCGCCCAGTGGTTGGTAACCCTCAGGCCAGATGGACCCAGGCATGTTGCTGCTTTCCCATGTGTCCACAGTATTCCCTACTTCCAAAGGCAAAACCTTTTTTAGAGCAGACAGCAGTAAAGCAACTGCCTCCCATGAGAATATGGAGCGATAACTGAAACACACTGAAAGTCTCCAAGCATAGATAACCAACATCAGCCCTAGACACACTGTCCTTGAGCAACATAGAGAAGAGCTTCTGCTCCAGGAGTCACAGTGCCAGGTCTGAGGAGATGGCTAAGTACCATCAAACAGAATCAGTACCTTTTCCCCAACACTGATGGTACTCAAGCATCACACTTAAAAATTGTTCTAGTGTCAGTCCTTCTCAAGTCCCCTTGAAGGTCCCCTTGATGTCTCTCTCTTCAGGGAAGTTGGATAATAAGTGCTGCTCAAAATCAGGGCCACGGACCAGCAGCATCGGCATCGCTGGGGAAGTTGTTTAAAATGCATATTCTCAGGCCTGATCCCAGACCTAAGTCGGAAACTCTGAGGGTACGGGCTCGGCAATCTTTGCTTTAACAAACCTCTGGGTGAACTTTGTGTACACCACAGTTTGTAAAGTGTGGGTACACAGTATTCTGTAAAAAGGTGGGGTTCTATCATGACCTTATTGTACTTGCAACAGAGATTTAACTATTGGATTAAAAAGTTAAATATACAGTAAGTCCTTACTTAATGTTGTTCGTGAGTTCTGCAAAGTTAAGCTAAACAACATATAACAAAACCAATTTTATCATAGGCTAAATTGATAACCCAGAGTTAAGTTCCTAGCCATCTCCTCGATGTTATAACATTGAATGAAACAATGTTATTCAAGGACCTGCTGTAATACATATTTATTTTTCCACATCGAATGTTACAAGATGTGTAAAATTGATCATTTTCTCTCCTCAAGTCCTGATCTTCAGAGGTAACCAACACTGACAGTGTGACAGAAGCCATTCACACCAATCTAGTCACACATACACAAACATATACATTCCTATATGAGTTTTTCACTCCTTTCTTTCCACTTTTTTTTGGTTGTTACAAAGATGAGTTCATATCCCAACATACACACTGCTTTACAACCTGCCTTTTTCACTTAATATAACAAGGACATCCCTCCAGATCAATAAATGTAGTTCTAGTTTTTTTTTTCTTTAGGAGTTTGTAAGATATTCCAAAGCATGAATGCATCATATTTTATCCAATCATTTTTTATAGACATTCAGTATATCTTCAGTTTTTCACAGAGGCTAAATTCGAGGGCTCCCACTGTGAAAATAAATTCTGGCCTTGGATCTAATCATAGGCTGAAATGGAAGCTATAAAGGCAAATATATGAGAGTATTTTTGTGCATAAAGAAAGGCCTATAAAGATAGCCTGAGCTCCTCAAGCCAGGCTTCTCTGTCTTTATGCATTCAATAAGCACTTGTGAATTGTCTTTTCTATGCCAGGCATTGCGCTAGTTGCTAGGGATGCAGTGGTGGACTATACAGCCATGACCTTGATCCTCATAAAACACATTTTCCCATGGGGTGACTTATAGGCTCAAAAGTCAATTATAGTGCAGTGTGATAAATGTCAACAGGGGTGCCAATTTCCTGGAGGAGATGGCAGGTAAGCTATAACCTATCAATTAAATAGGAGTTAGTTGGATGAAGGAGGGGTAGTATTAAAAGTAGAGGGAGCAGCATGGTGAGTCAGGAGAAATTTCAAGTAGTATGAGGGGAGGAGAGATAAAACTAGAGGGACAAGCAGGATTCTAGTCATGAAGCCCCTTAAAATTTTCTACATTTTCCTGAAAAGAAGAAGCCCTTTCGACAAAACAGAAGGCAATCTTACCCTTCTACTGTATCAGTACCCCTCATTAGAAATCAGACAAACTTCATTAGGCAGAAAACTGAGGCAGGAAAGATACTTGGACACTTGAAGTTGAATGTTATGCCAGAACTAAACACATGAAATAAGGGACATTCAGTCAATCCAGACATGGAACACTCTAGTCAAGATCATAGACTTAGTTTATACGCTGGTGAAATATGTGCTGATATACCTGTTGATTCTCTCTCACCAAAAAATCTAAAGTCTATAATGTGGGCAATGTACTCCCCACCAATACTCGCTGAAGACTCACTGGGAGTTAGATTCCAAGAATATAATGAGGTACAGATTTTTATTCACCATATTCCATGGGAATATGATTGTCATAAAAAGGACAAATTACATGTCGTGAGGACCTGTGCCATATATATATATGCTTAAGTGTTTGGGGAAGGATGAAGAAAATGTGAGCACCATCTGTCTGGGAGGGAACTACATGAGTGAGACAGGGAGATGAGATTTTAGCAGGTGCCATGAATGAGAGAAGAAGATGGATTTCCAGGAAGTCTTTTGTCAAACCTTCATGCTATCATTTTATGGACAACCACAATAAAAGACGTCTGGTATTTTGTAAGACTTATTAATTGGGCCATTGTTTAGTTACATGAAAAACTGCACTATGCATGGGCCATGAAGGTGACAGTTATGTTTTGGTTACCACACTCTCATTTCTTTAGTTCTATAAGTTTTTTTCAATAATTTTTTAATAATGTAAATTTTTATGTTTGGTATGTAAAGTCCTCACTTGTCCTTTGTCAAAGTTATTTTTAGTAGTTTCTAAGCATAAGGTAAGAGGTAATTTTTTTCAATATTATTGACTATGTTCCTTAAGCTGTACTTTATATCCCCGTGACTATTTTGTACTGCCAATTTATATTTCTTGATTTCTTCACCTTTTTCACCCAGTTCCCCAAACCCTCTTCCCTCTAGCAACCATCAGTTTGTTCTCTGTCTATGAGTCTGTTTCTGTTTTGTTTGTTGGTTTATTTTGTTCTTTAGATTCCACATATAAGTGAAATTATATTTGTCTTTCTCTGTCTGAGTTATTTCACTTAGCATAATACCCTCTAGGTTCATTCATGTTGTTGCAAATAGTAAGATTTCATCCTTTTTATGACTGAGTAATATTTCATTGTATGTATGTACCACCGCTCCTTTATCCAACTGTCCACTGATGGGCACTTAGGTTGCTTCCACATCTTGGCTATTGTAAATAATGCTGCAATAAACATAGGTGTGGCTATATCTTTTTGAATTAATGTTTTGGATTTTTTCAGATAAATACCCAGAAGTGGAATTGCTGGGTCACAAGGTAGTTCTATTTTTAATTTTTTGAGGAACTGCCACACTATTTTCTATAGTGGCTGCATCGACTCCCCAACAATGCTCAAGGGTTCCCTTTTCTCCACATCCTCTCCAACACTTTTTTGTTGATTCATTGATGGTTTTAATTTGCATTTCCCTGATGATTAGTGATGTTGAGAGCATTTTCTCATATGTCTATTGGCCATCTGTATGTCCTCTTTAGAGAAATGCCTATTCAGGTCTTCTGCCCATTTTTAATTGGATTGTTTGGGTTTTTTGGTGTTAAGTTGTATGAGTTCTTTATAAATTTTGAATATCAATCCCTTATTAGGTGTATCAGTGGTGAATATTTTTTCCCAATCAGTAAGTTGTCTTTCTGTTTTGTTGATGATTTTCTTTGCTGTGTGAAAGCTTTTTAGTTTGATATAGTCACTTTGTTTATTTTTTTCTTTTGTCCCTTTGCCTAAGAAGATATATTGGAAAAAAAACATTACTAAGAGCAATGTCAGAGAGTTTATTGCCTATGTTTTCTTCTAGAAGTTTTATGGTTTCAGGTCTTACATTTAAGTCTTTAATCCATTTTGAGTTTATTTTTGTATATGGTGTAAGAAGGTGGTCTACCTTAATTTTTGCATGTATTTGTCCAGTTTTCTTAGCACTATTATTGAATAGATTGTCTTTACTCCATTGTATATTCTTGCCTCCTTTGTCATAGATTAAGTATGTGGATTTATTTCTGGTCTCTCTGTTCTGTTCCTTTGATCTATGTGTCTGTTTTTATGCCAGCGACAAGCCGTTTTGATTACTATAGCCTTATAGTATAGTTTGACATCAGGTGGCATGATAGCTCCAACTTTGCTCTTCTTTCTCAAAATTGCTGTGGCTATTCGGGGTCTTTTGTGTTCCATATAAATTTTTAAATTATGTGTTCTAGTTCTGCAAAAAATCCGTGGATATTTTTATAAGGATTGCATTAAATCTATAGATTGCTTTGGGTAGCATGGACATTTTAGTAATGTTAATTCTTCCTGTTCATGAGCACAGTATATGTTTCCATTTATTTGTATCTTCTTTTATTTGTATCTTCTTCAACTTCATTTTCTGATGTATTATAATATTTTAAGGTCTTTTATCTCTTTGGGTAAATTTATCCTTAAGTATTTTTTTTTTGATGCAATTGTAAATGAAATTATTTTCTTAATTTCTCTTTATGTTTGATGTATAAAAATGCAACCAATTCCTGAATATTAATTTTGTATGCTGCTACTATACTGAATTCATTTATCAGTTCCAATAGTTTTTTTTCTTTTTTTTTTTTTTTTTTTTGGTGGAATCTACAGTTTTCTACATATAGTATCACATCATCTGCAAATAATGACAGTTTTACTACTTCCTTTCCAATTTGGATATTTTTAATTTCTTTTTCTTGTCTGAATGCTATAGCTAAGACTTCCAAAAATATTTTATATGCTTTTTTTTGTTTTCTCTTTCAGATAAATTTTAGAGCTTGCTTGTAAAGATCCCAATGGGATTTATAATCAGTATTTCATTGACTTTAATTTGGGAGATTATTGAAATCTTCACAATATTCTGTGATAGTGACTGTTTCTTCATGGCCTCACCCACATTAAATATCGTTACCATTTTTTCATTTTTACAAATGGATGAATGATAATAGCGTTTTATTCTAATAATTAATGGGTAAAAGTAGGTATTTTTAATTTATTGTTAATTTTCCTCAGCTTTTTTTTTAACCATATGTTAAGATGAAGCATTGTTCTGTAATTAATTGATAGACGCAAAAGACAGGAATTTTACTACATAGTCAGTCATACAGATTCCTGTGCTGCAGAAAACATTTTTAAAAACCAGTTAATTCAAAGACATTGATCCCTAAAAATAAGATCTTTAGCAAACATCCTCCCTCTTAACTCAACATTGCTGCTCCAAAAGGCTCTACTATTTCCTATTGCCTAAATTAATTTTTAATCAGCTACAGGCTGAGTGAACAAGAACAAATAATCTTCCTTCTCTGCAAGCAGGGCCTACAAATGGCAGAGAGCAGCCACATTCTAGTTCTTCTCCCTCTCATAATATTAGCCCTGCGTTCCAGCTCTCTCGTGTTTACCAGTCTCAGGAGGGCAGGAGTGTCTCCACTGGATTCCCTAATCAACAGCCTCTGGGATGGAGGTTTGGGGGCAGAAATTACTTGGCGAGTGCTCTTATGATTGGACCAAGGGAGAAACTGAACTACAATGCAGTCACTGAAAAGGCCTCTACTGATCCTGCCAAGAGTTCTGGAGCTCGAATGGCCCTGCGGAGTTGTCCCAAATTAGGGTAAGGGGCTAGGTATTTTTACCTCTGCATCGAGTAATCATGGGTGGGAGCCACCCACAGAGATGGAACATGACCTTGGGTGAAGCATCTCTTCTCAGCTGAAGAGAGTTTCCATTGAGAGACTCAGCTGAGTCTATCATCTGCCAAGACCTCCAGCACCTAGGGCAATGAGCTCTTTGATCCTAAAGTGGGAATATGGTGGCACAGCAGAGGGCACAGCACCCACTACAGGGTGTTCTTGACCTGTCTTCATACCTCCCAGATTTCCTATGAGCTGAGAACTCAAATAACCTTAAAGTGTATTGCTCAGATTTGGTATTTAAACTTTCACACAAAACTGTCATGTCACACATAGGTAACATTTCATTTCTTCCAAGAACGTCACCAGAATTCACAAGCCAAATATGAGAAAATAACAGCTGCAAAATTTTTTTTTTTACCAATACCCCACATGTATTATTCAAATAAGTGAGAGGAAAAAAAAGTATTCACATTTTTTTAAAAAAGAAAACCTTATATAGGTGATGAACTTATATTTTGTCATGTTCATTTGGCACTGTTTTACATATGGTATACGAAAAAGGTTACAGAGTACAGGGACATTTGGTAATGAGTCGAAAAAGGATTGTAAAATTACTCATGTGGTCTTCAATAATAACATCAGTAATTGCGATTATTATGTGTATAGTGTTTTAGTATTTACAAAGTACTTTCATATTATCAACTTGCTGAGTCTGACGAGAGGCAGGAATCATTACGATTCTGAGGCTCAGAGAGGGGAGGTTACCCATCCTCCATCCAGAGACTGCAATAGCCGTGAATGCTCCAAGTCTGGGTTGTCTCTAGACCTCTCCTCACCCCGCCCCCTCTCTCATCCTTTCCTCTCCAGCTCCACCCCACCCTCACCTGGTCCAAGCTCCATGCTCATTCTCTGTCAATATGC
>NW_011888850.1:1814034-1814356 GCF_000151845.1 Pteropus vampyrus | reverse complement strand
CTCTCCTCACCCCGCCCCCTCTCTCATCCTTTCCTCTCCAGCTCCACCCCACCCTCACCTGGTCCAAGCTCCATGCTCATTCTCTGTCAATATGCTCTAATCGCTCAGACTCCCCAGCCGAAATCTTCCCTCCTGGGGAAGGACCTGAGCATTGCTTCATCTTTCTCTACGTATCTTTATTAAAACTTGTTCTCAGCTGGCTGTCCCTGGGAAAGAGACTCAGAAAATATTTTATACTAAGCTATTAATGTTCGACAATGAGGAATAAATTGCCTTTTATACCCATTTCCAGGTATGTATTATCCCTAGGCGTGTGTGTGTG
>NW_011888850.1:1804380-1813864 GCF_000151845.1 Pteropus vampyrus | reverse complement strand
AGAAAAACTGGATTGGAGCCCCTGCTCTTGGTAAATATTTTGCTGGCCTTGACCTCCTCACTTCCTAATGAGAACATTGGATTGGTGTTTCATTTTGCAAGGTGACTGGAGAGACCAACAACACAAAAATCTCAATGTTATAGCAGTGTTATGGCCAAAATGATGTGTTTAGAAGAAGCTATAGTTGGAGATGGTCCAAGGGTGATGCCAAGAGCTCGTTGCCCCATGGGCCTCACACCACTGGCCACCAGGGTCCAGGACATTCTGCTGGCACATGTGAGCTGCACAGCAGAACTGAGCTCTGTCATCAGCTGATACTGTAACCAGCTCTTCCCCGTATGTACAGTGGTCATTACATGTCTTACTTTGGCTTATCCTCCACTATGTGACAGGGATAATGTCATCGAAATACCTCCTAAGGCATTTATCATCTCAGCAATTAATTTTTTTAATGCCATTAATGCTGTTTTATGGCCCTAGGGAAGGGGAGGGTGAGTACTTCCCAGAACAAAAAAGTAGTAAAATAGGAGGAAATATGACATAGGGGCATCAGATAGTAAGGGCGAGTAGAGGCCATATAGATGAAGTTCAGATACAGGGTTCAGATGCTGCTGCCCTCTGGAGTTAACTCAGTGTGTATGGGGTTGGGGACAATGAAAATACAGAGAACCCAGGGAGAGTGAAGGAGTCAGTAGGATGTTTTTCTCAGACACAGATGTCCAGAAGTAAAAGATGGGGGATAAGGCCATCCTCCTTGCCTCCCTGTGTTCTGAGTATGTCATGGAAGGGATTTGGGAGTTCTCGGGCCACAGGGAAGGCGGCTGAGGCATGCTAGAGGCTAAGTATCCCTGTAAGAAAGGGTTGAGAGGAGGCTGTCTGAGCTGCCAGTTAAGGGAGATTTCACAGCCAGGACTCAGTAGGTCAGCAGCACAGTGACAGGCAAGTCAAGGCTCCATCAGAGGGGACCACTTATGGTTGGAACACTCTAAGAGAAGACATCACAAGTTACTCCAGTCAAAAACACTTCAACAGTGGATGGAGTGAGGGCAGAGGCCACTGCTGCCCAGACACAGTGGAAATGAATTACAGCTTCTTTGGGACCAAGGAAAAATCCCCAGAGAAAGATGGCACTTGAGCCGAGAGTTCTTACTCCAACACCAAGCTTCTCTCTGCACTTAGATTCTATCTTGGAAGGAAGAAGAGAAACCTTTGAAGGAGAAAAACAGTACAGATATGGAGTTCAAAGTTTAAATTGTTTATCTAACTAAAGCGAGGCAGAGGAGATTGAGTTATGTTTAATTGGTAAGTTTAACTCTCCCACCATCAATGGGCAAGACAAACTGCAAGGAAACTTAGTTCCAGTAGGATAAAATAAATAAATTCCTGCCCTGACTGACACTTTTTTATATATCTAAAACACAGTATGTGCTTCAAATAAACTTCTTTACTATCGACGAGAAAAGCACCCAGCATTAACATTCTGGCAATTCCCAATATTAGGAAATGACGTAAAAACTGCAGAAGGTGACTTTTAATTCTCTAGTATAAGCAGTATTGCAACTTCATTGTACTCCTTCAGATGTAGTGGCTCCTCTTTGTATTATGAAAAACCACCCACCCGTCGCCTGCGAGAGACTGATCCCAGGGACTAGATTTGACCATTTCCAACAAGTTCATGATTTGTAAATGCCCTTCTAATGCTGCGTCCTTGTGAAATGGACACAGATTTCATCGGTGTGAAGGGAACAGCCAGGGGAATGGCTGTCTTTCCCCCTTACTGCCTCCCTTCACCCGTTTACAGCTGCGGTGTCAGGGACTAAAGGCTACATCAAGGGGAAATGTCTGCAGTTAGACATGGATTTCTACATGGAAGTCATCACTCTTTGCCAAGCTCAGTTTCAATGAGAATTTAACGCAATGAACTCATTTAGATCTCCTGAGAGTGGCGACAGCCGACTGTTAGTGAGATCCCATAGTCTGAGTCTTGGAGGCTGCGAATCATCAATGTGCTGGGTGCTGCGAGTGAGGGACGAGACAGGCTTTGCATCTTTACTGACCTTTTTTTCCCAAGTGAATCTTTAAGTCCTCCAGATTTCTAAAGGCCAGATTGCGTATGCATCTAAGTTAGCTGCCGAAACTCCTTTTTATCAAATCACCTCTAACTAACAGCATGACAACATACATTCCTGTTCTCTCTGTCTTGGTAGAGGGAGGGAAGTGAAATTTATTTAGCACTTATTATCTGCCAGGTATTTTGCCAAGTACTTTTTACATTCTTTCATTTAATTCTAACAGTCAGGCAAGGTTAGTATTATTATTCTTTTTTTTTTTTCCGGAGACTAAAACTAGGGGATAGATTGTGATTTGCTCGAGGTAATCCAGGTAGTAAGGGAGAGAATGAGAATTTAGCTTCAAAGATTCTTTCCTCTATTCTATACTTCTACAATAGGAGCTAACTTCTCACAACTCTGTGGTTTTGTTAACAACTTGCGGAGGAAATTTATTTACATCTTTATCTCTCTTTGATGGCAGCCTTCCTGATACACCAGTCTAAATATATTTGTTAACTCTCTCACATATATGCCGAGGGATGACTGCCATTTTGTGCACGTATCAAATGTAGCAATAAGCAGAGAATTAAGATCTTTAAGACCCAGTTCAGTAAAAATCAAATACTAAGATGATGCAAACAAACTAAAATACTGAATCAGTGTGTATGTATATGTGTGTGTGTGTATATATATATATATTTTTTTCTTTTAATGCAAAACATAGCTCACAAAAAGAGAGAAGTATTTTCTAGGTATCAGAAATGAACAGTAAACTAAAAGGCAAAAGTCTAAGCAACTGTGCATATGTTTCATCTTCTTTAAGATTGTATTGTAAGTTCAAGTAACCTAGGAGCTTTGATTTCGAGGCCTACGTGAAGTTAGTCGACTTGGCCTTCAACCCAAGTGAAATGGGGAGGCAGAACTGAGTGTTCAATATAAATAGAGGACCCTCAAATACCTGTTTATTGTGGACATGACAAATAATGAAAGGAAGAAATAGAAAAAAACCATGCCTCTCTGCCTAGGCTTTGAATGTGGGGGAAAAGGTTTTCATAGGGACCTAAATCATCAACTTGTAAATCATGTGGGTTGGAAAGTTAGATTTATTGTAACCCCATAATCCAGGAACTACCAACATAAGGAATTTACGTAAACTTTTGGTAATTTCCTTGGGTCACCTAGCAGGTACAAACACAAAACTACTCAGAACAGGCCCCGCCACCCATTCCAAGTTGTATGGAGTTTCTAAAGGGAAGGGTAAACAAAAAAGGGAGTAAGAGTAAGAAAATTCAACACACTGGGGCAGTCGACCATCAAGGACTTAAAATGCAATACAAAACAACATCTGAAAGGTATATAGCGTCGATATATTTAAAATAATTAGAAACAAACTGAGTCAAAATCCTAGGAATATAGTACAGCACTACAAATAAATAGAAAAAAAATCAAAATAAGAAAATAGAAATTTTAAAAATAGTAATTTAAAAATCATAGTCATTAAAATTAAAATGAATAGATGGGGTAAGCAGCAGATTAAATTTGCTAAGGAGAAGGTTAGAAATTAGCAGATTTGAATAAATTATTTAGAATGCAGCATAAATAAAAACAGATGGGAAATAGGTAAGAGGTTTAAAAATTTGGCACATAGAATAAGAAGGCTTATTCAATAGAATTTCAAAACAAAAGAATAGAAAAAATAAGGAAGAGCTAACATTTAAAGAGATAATGACTGTGAATTAATAAAAGAATAAATCATTATATTTAAAAATGTGATAAGTACCTAAAAGAATAAATTAAAAGAAATCCCACATACACCACTGTGAATTTTCAGACCACCATGACAAAGACAAATTCTTAAAAGCAGTCATAGAAGAAAAGATAGATTACCTACAGAAGAAAACCAGTTTGAATGACTGCAGGGTTCTCAAGATCAGAAATGGAGACAAAGAGTCAATGGAATACTAGGTTCAGACTGTTGAGAGAAAATAACCATAGATGTAGAATACTGTATCCAGCTCAAAGTGAAATAAAATACCATTTAAGAGTCAAGGTGAAATAAAGATATTTTCAGAAAGACGATGTTACAGTTTCAATGTCCTGTCTAAAAGAACTACTGAAGGATGTACTTTAGAAAGAAGTAAATTGAACCCAGAAAGAAGGAATACATTGAAAGTAGAAACACTGAATAAAAATTTGATAAACATGGGTAACCACTGACTACATAAAAGAAATAATTTCTATAACAAACAAAATAGTTAGAAGGGATTATTGAACTAGACTTACTCTAATGTCCTTATTTTGTTCAGAAACATAGAAAATATAATATGCAAACTAGTGGGGGAAAAAAGAGGAATAAGGAATCTTGATTTATTCCATTGAAGCCAAGAAACAGAAAAAAAAAAAAAAACAAGAAGAAGAAAAAGCACGGTAGACAAAACAAAATAAGATGATAGAAATAAATCTAAATACATCGGTAATCATAATAAATGTAAATATCATTGATTACTTAGTAAGTGTAAATACCATTGAACAACCCAGGGGTTAGGGGCACCGAAGCCCACATCGTTGAAAATCTGCATGCAACATTTGACTCACCCAAAATTTAACTGCAGTTGTTCCTTGTTGTCTGATACTAAAATCGCAGATGCTCAAGGGTACAGAACAATACATACATTTGTCTCTCTGCTTCTGCCAGTTCCCAACCTCAGATCAAACATACTGTTTTTGATTTGTGGTTGGTTGAATCCACAAATGTGAAACCTAGGGGTACAGAGGACTGACTGTATATTTATTGGAAAAAATCTGCATATAAGTGGAACGCACAATTCGAACCCGTGTTGTTTAAGGGTCAACTGTAGTCTAAACGTACTAGTTACAAGAGCTTAATATTTACATGTTAATATAACTATATTGTTACAAGAGATACAGCTAGACCTTAAAGACTCAGAAAGGTTGAAGGTAAATGGATGAAAGAAGTAAATACTAATTTTTGAAAAGCTAGTGCAACTGTATTAGTATTAGACACACTAGACCTTTAGACACAATGCCTTTTGGGGATAAGGGGGGGTGTCATTGCATAATGACAAAAGAATCGAGTCTTTTCTGATGCCGAAGTTTATCTCGGCAGTTCTTCATGCCACCTATCTCTTACGACCTTAATGATCATATATAAGAAACGCAACAGCGCGTTAGAATTCTACTGAAAGAAACTCGCTGATTTAATATTCCCACAGGTAGAAAGATATAACACAAAGAACATGGGCTGTGCAGCCCACCTGGCCTGGGTTTGCATTCCAGCTCCGCCACTTACTAGCTTCGTTGTCTTGTTTTCATTTCACCTCTCAGTGCCTCTGTTTCCTCATCTGTAAAGAGTGGCCCACAATACCTGCCTCTCATACTTCATATGAGGATTAAAAGAATTAAATTAAATAAAGGGCCAGTCTATACCAGCTTCTCAACAAATGTTAGCTCCCTCATATTCCTTATCACAAAAAAAAAAGCCTGCAAAACATAACTTTAGAAGGCAAATAGCTATTTAGGATTTCAAGTTGAAATCTTTTCTCTTATAAAGAGTTAATTATCCATGAAATTAAATATTTATGCATTCAGAGAACCAATGTATTTATAATGTTACAACATAAAAGTGGCTGGTCTAGAAATTATAAAAAATTCTTAATGTCTTCACGGCTGATGTTTTTCTATCATGGGAATATTTTTAAATTACCCTTTAAAATTATCCAAAGAGAATGGTGTACTGTAAGGTCAATTAGGAAAACAGCATGCAGCATGCAGTTGAACAGTTATACTCAGGTGTGTAAATGCTGACAGCTGGTTGAATTGCTCACTTGTAAGTAGTCTGCCACTCAGAGTGTATTTTCCCTTAAAACAAGATCACAAATGGTGGCTTGTTTCCCAAGTGGGGTGACCAGCTGTCTCGGTTTGCCTGGGACAGAAGTGTTTCCCAGGATGCAGGATTTTCAGTGCCTAAATCTGGGAAGGTCCTGGGAAAATCAGAATGATTGGTCACCCTACCTGGCCAACACCCCAAAACTGATCTGCCGGCATCAGTCACAACTGCTGGACCCCTTCTTGAGACCCTGCTCTGCCAAGTGCCAAAGTTTCTCCTGATGACTGCTGAGCACAACATTTGATCTCTGACAGTCACCTGAGTCCCCAGGTACTAAAGTTACTCTGGGGTCTATCTATGTGTTAGAAATGTCTCTTCTCCGTCATACTTTGTCGCTTAGACCTCAATGAAGCCTATGCCTACAATATCACTTCTTTCAAAAACATGGTACGTTTAGCCATGTGTACTTACTCTTCTCTCACATTGCTACCCAAAATAAGGACCTCATTTTCATGCTAAAAGCATCAGCCATCCTCTCATCCTATCCCCTCCATGGTCTTTACTTTCTCATCTCATCTCCCAGGTACATCAACTCAATAGATGCTCGCTCTGAGACAGACAGCCAATCACCATTCCTCAGACAACCATCTCAGAATCCCAGCTGGAGCTTGCTTAGGTATCTGCTCAGCCTTTTTCCTAGAAATATAACATAGTTAATCATGACCTTGAGATCCACCAAAGAGTGGCCTATTGAACAGTTGCCATTCACCAAGGTCCATTTCAAATGATACTCCTCACTCCCTACACACTCTAGTGGAAATTCTTTCAGCCTCCCCTCCTCTCCCATAGCATTGACTTTATACTTCTATTTGAACCTCAATCATGATCCGCCTTGTACTATGGTCACTTAAGCATGTGTCCAGCTCCTTCATAATTTGTCAGGTCTTTAAGAGCAGAGAAACTGTCTCTCTCTTCCTTATCACTCTTAGAATGTAGCATAGTACCTGTCACAGAGAAACTAGTCAATGAATGTTTCAGGAGTTGATAACATCCTTGGGACTCTTGAAACTCATCAGAGATGAGATGACTCCATTTTAACTTGGTCAATAATTCAGTCTGTTAGGAAAAAGGACTATATTAAATATGTTCTGCTAACATTTCTTATTCTTGCATTAAAATTCACAGACCAGTTAATTTAGTACATTGCTATGACTTGAAAAGAGTTGGCAGTGATAGAAAAGAAATAGGAATAAGACTAAATATAATTCAAAATATTCTGGGCAAACTTTAATTTAAAAAATCATTTGAATGATGCCTTTCTCTCTAATAGGTAATATCCACATAGTAAGGTGCTGCCTAGTGAGAAAGGGTAAAATGTGATTTTTATGTTCTACTCAAAGGCTCACATTTCAACTTTAAATTCCCTCCTAATACCATAGCATAGCAGCCAAATTAATGAATCAAGTCAAATTTCAAATAAACACACTGAACAACTCAAGTTTCAAACTTAATTAACTTTTGGGAAAATGAAGAATCCTGAAATTAGTAGTACATTGGGAATTAAAGGAATCTGTGACTTGTAGATAAGACAGTGTTTTAAAAAGACAAATTCTGTATATGTCCAAATATCAAAATAATTTGCGTAAGGACAAAAAAAATTGTAAGATGAACCCCAGATTAGAGTTGATACATTAGTAATATACTTAATATGCTAATATCACATTCTGTGGCTCCTCTGGGAGCACTCCTTGTCATCATAATCAATTCTAGACTGAACTGACTCTCACTGAGCACCTACCATGTGTCAGGCCACAAGGCATCATCCCACAAAATCACCTTGTCCCGTAACTGTAAAGAGTTTCAATCTTGCAGCATTAGAACGAGTTTAAATTGATAACTATTACTTAGCACATTAAAAAATGAGCCCAGGTGACACATATGATTAATTATATGTTATTCCACTCTGATTTTAAAAAGAGAAAAAAGATTCTGTGCAATTTCACACTGTGCTAATTTTTCTAATAGGCAGAAGAAAGGGCAATCATTTAGTTGTGACAATATCCTAATGCTCCTACCGTGAGCCACAATAAAAGAATATTCCACTAAAACATCTTGTTCAAAAGGCCGTTTTCCTTTATGATGATAGAAAAGGTATTTATTTAGTTTTGATGACACTGTAACTGATTTCGCTGTTCTGCATGGAAGCGAAAAACTATTTTCTCTTGCCTACATAGTAATAAGTAACCATATAAGCATAGCACGTGTGTAGTAGAAAGAGGGGGACAATTAACTGCCACCATAGTTACTTTCCTGTCATCAGAAGGGCCATGGAGCCTGCATGTGGGCCTAGCTTAGACAGGTGCATCAGTCATCTTTACCTTACTTAGCAGGAAGCACTGGACCGTGGTGTGGAAGTCCCAAGCCAGGGCCGATTGTTCCTTCTCGTTATATCTGCTCCTCCATCCTGACCTTTATCTAGACAGGAGAAAGAAGCTGGAAGTTATTGCAAAAGAAACAGTTTGTATCTTCCTTCCTGAATTAGGGAGTAGAACCAACCTTAGAACACTTATTCTCAGGAACTGGTAGATTTGTCTATTAAATCATGGTTAAGAGATCTCGGGCTGAGAAGTCTAGTCCTGATGTGGTTGAATGAAGACTCCCATTCAAGGGGTTGGTTCACCCCCGGAGCCAAGTCTATAGAAAGAGCAGGTGGGAGGGTGGCGGGGAGGGAAGAACGGCCCAGAGGGAAGAGTTGGTGATGGCGAGGGGACTTGATTTCATTCCGAATGGGATTTCCTCTGCAGAATTGTAACTCAGTAGTTCAAGTCTAGCACATGGTCAAATTCAAAGTATACAAACCACAAGTAATTTAAAAACACTCAAAATATGTATTGCTCTCTCATATCTGCATGTCCTCTACCTCCAGTCTCTAATTCTTCATCTGGTGATTGGCTCTTCTCCTTCAAGTCTCAGCTCAAGCATCAGCAGCTCCAAAGTTTGGGCTGCTTCCTCTACTCTCCCCAGCCTGGGGTGGGTGCCACGTCCTGGCTCTTGTAACACCTCGTACCCACTACTTGTTAGGGAGAGAGGAGATATCTCAGCCCCTGTGATCAGAAATAACAGCTGTGAGCATAACGAATTTGAAGGGCCTAAGTTGTCGCCTTGGCCCACAGAGGCTTCTGGTCCATTCCACTATTCTCTTTCCCTGTCTCCTTCTGCATAGGAGGGCAGCTGTTATTCTGATTGATGCTTTAGACCACATCGCACCGTGAGCAGGGACACCGTGTCAGAAGGCGACGTGCATTCCCAAGTGCCCCTTCTATCTTTCCTTCTGATGTAGATGTGGCGGGCTGGCTCTTCTTGTATATGTGGCTGTTTGGGTAAGTGGATTTGGGAGGCTGTTTCACAGAACTCACTATTCCTGTCACTCTCCAGCAGGATGCTGAGATTTGATATGGGAGAACAGGTATTTTAGAGGCTTGGGCCTCGTCCAGTTGCCCTGATTCAGCTTAGGGGAGCCCTGCATACTTGGATACTTGCCCATCTGGCAATTTGTTCACCATTTGGCAGCTGATTCTCATATTTA
>NW_011888850.1:1800127-1802960 GCF_000151845.1 Pteropus vampyrus | reverse complement strand
TTTTTTTTTTTTACTTGATAATGATTATGTTGCTTATGAGCATCTCCTTAGTGAATGTTGTGTTGTTGTTACTGTAACTCCAGTGAGGATTAATATTACTATTTGCAATGACAGGTGGGTAACCTGGTGTGTTTATACCTATTTCAAGAAGGGACAGCGGGCTCACAATGTTTAAAAAATACTACCAGGGAATCTCTTGAAATGCAGCTTCATAATTTTTAAAAGTTTATTATCATTGTATTTCTTAAAGCAAATTCATGTTTATTAGGGATATCTTACTCTGTTTGAGCCGCTATAGCAAATTACCATAGATAGGTGGCTTGAAAACAACAGGAATTTGTTGCTCACAGATCTGGAAGCTAGGAAGTCCAAGATGAAGTCACCAGCAGTTTTGGTGTCTGATGAGAGCCCGCGACCTTGTTTATAGAAAACCATCTTCTCACCATGTCCTATGACAGCTGGGACAAGGGAGCATTCTGGGGTCCCTTTTTATAAGGGCATTAGTCTCATTCATGACAATCTACTCTCATGACCTAAGCACCCCCTAAAGACCTAACTGCAAATAGCATCACATTGAGGATAAGATTTTAACATAGGGATTTGGAAAAACACAAACATTTAATCTATAGCCAGAGATTTATAACCCAGCACAGGAATCATCAAAAATTTCATCCTTATCCATTTCTCTACTGTTACTCACTTGTATCATTATCTTAAACTGAATTGTGATCCCCTTATAGACATTCATGGACAGCTGGGCAGGATTTATTATCCCCATTTCATGAGTGAGAACTCAGACGTTCAGTGCATTTGAAGGTCAGAGAATCTGGAAGTAACTGAGTCAGAACCACAGAGCTCACGTGGTGCGGAAGTTCAGTGCTCTTTCTAGGAAGATGAGGTGAAGAGGTAAGAGATCAAGGCCTGAGTTACAAGTAAAATGTGGGCTGTTTAACATTTAGGCTTTCAGGCATTTAGATTTCATGTAATAAGAGGTTTAAACTTTTGTTTAAAATGAAATTCCTGGATCATCTTCTAATGATTCATATATATTATTCCTATTATCTCTGCTCCATGTAACCAAGAGTTCTATACATAGTGATGAATTTTCAGCCTGTTGGTGCTGCCAAGTAAATCTTCGTGGCAACTTTCTTTGTATAATACTAACTTCAATAAAGAGAATCTCCAAATATATACTAGGTTAATAAAGAACTTTGACATTGTGTGATAATAAATTGTGAGTTCCTAAATATTTTAAGATTTTTAAAAATGCTTTTTTTATATATTAGTATTTAGTTCAAAGCACAAAGAAACAAAATTAAGGAGAAGTTTAGGAAAATTATGGAACAGTTTTTATCTTAGTTTCATTAAAGAAAATTATTCTTTGGAGCCTCATTGTCTTCAATAGCTGAGAAAACATTAGAATTCTTTTATATGGAGAATACTTTATATGCTATAAGATTCTCTAAGTCATGGTGTACACAGGGTTTTCGTAAGCAGTTTTTAAAAATCACATAAAAATATTTGTGCATATTTTTTACAGTGTAGTTCAAAGTATAAATGTAGGATGTGACTTGTTTTCTTTGGTTTAGAAATTACATGTAAGAATCTAATAACATTCACTTTTAACTAAGTGCAATAACCTTTAGCTAAATTGATTAACATACCCTGGGCTGTGTAAAAGGTAGCCATCCGACTCAGTGTATCTGTTTATGACTCACATTCTAAAAGTAGTGGCCTAAGAAAGTGTATGTACCTGAGCTGCTAGAAACATTTGGCTATTTAAGTTAAAATTCAGTAACATTTAAAACTCAGCTCCTTATTTGCACTAGCTACATTTAAGTGCTCAAAAGCCACATGTGGCTAGTGGCTACAGTATTAGACAGAGGAAATATAAGACAGTTTGCAGAAAGTTTTGTTGGCCAAGAACCCTTTCTGCTGACAGAATAGGTGAACGAGGTTAAGAAATATTCCATGTGAATGTGAGAAAAAGTTCAGAAAATTGTTCCAAATCAGCATTCCCCTGCTCGATGTTTCCAAATACTTCTATTGTTACACACGTGCACACACACACACACACACACACACACACACACACACACCCCTGAGTTTTGTTCATCATAGACCATATCTTTATATCTTCCATAGCCACTGCTTTAATATTGGTGAAACAAACCTTGCATCTGCTACTTGAGGGAGACTGGGACTGAAGGAATAACTTAAAGAAATTCTCACTGTTGCAACAACAGATTTTCCACTGGAGCAATTTTGAATGCATGGAACTTTATTTAAACGCACATATATACAAGGACGACACAGGGAAACCGCAGAGTTGAGTACCGCGGCTGCATGCACTGGGAGGACAGGCGGACTCTAGTTTTACAGAATGAATCTGGACTGAAAAATAGGCAAAGACTGGAGAGCAAGTTTCATTTCCCATCACCACATCGAAGGGTCTTCCAGCCTGTCAAACATAAGAAGCAAAGCATGTAAGAGAAGCTTCCCAGCTTCCTGGGAGTCTTGCAAGAGTGAGACATTGCATTCTGAACTGAAAGATGATCAGGAACTGCTGAAAAGGCTCCTGTTGGCATTCTGAATAAGAGGCCACGTAGAATTTCAGAGCAAGAAACAGCGGCATACTGTGCAAAGACCCAGCTGAGTAGCTTTCGCTCATAGTAACGGGAGTCTCGGGCAAATCTCAGAGGGACTATTTAAAAGGCTCTATATTGATCAAAGAAGCCAAAGAAGTCTGCAATATTTCTGAAGATCAAAACCACAGGAATCACACAAAGCTGTAACAAGAAAGTTATTGTTGCTCAACTCTGAATATGCTTCC
>NW_011888850.1:1797717-1800077 GCF_000151845.1 Pteropus vampyrus | reverse complement strand
ATTCCACTATTCTCTTTCCCTGTCTCCTTCTGCATAGGAGGGCAGCTGTTATTCTGATTGATGCTTTAGACCACATCGCACCGTGAGCAGGGACATCGTGTCAGAAGGCAACGTGCATTCCCAAGTGCCCCTTCTATCTTTCCTTCTGATGTAGATGTGGCGGGCTGGCTCTTCTTGTATATGTGGCTGTTTGGGTAAGTGGATTTGGGAGGCTGTTTCACAGAACTCACTATTCCTGTCACTCTCCAGCAGGATGCTGAGATTTGATATGGGAGAACAGGTATTTTAGAGGCTTGGGCCTCGTCCAGTTGCCCTGATTCAGCTTAGGGGAGCCCTGCATACTTGGATACTTGCCCATCTGGCAATTTGTTCACCATTTGGCAGCTGATTCTCATATTTACATCTCCTTGGTCAGGAAACTGCAAAGGGAGGCATGACGAGTGGGAAGGAAGAACCCGACTACATCCCAAACCTCTTTGCACTTCCAACAATGCACTGCAATTATCTGTCTCTCTCATTAGATGGTACATTGCCTGAGAAACTATTATTGACCTTTATATCCCCAGTGCTTAGTACAATGTCCAATACTTATTTGGTGATCAAAAAATGTTAAGTGAACGAATAATAGATAGAAGGATGAGTGGATGAATGGATGGGTGGATAAATAAATGAATGAGTTTGGCATGCTTGGACATACTTCACGAATCCCACCCCTGGTCACTCCGCCTCTGTTCCTGTCTGGTAGACAGACCCCTGGATAGTCCTACACAAGCTGTGGCTGACTCACCCCTGTGTTTAGCCCAGCTGAAAGTCTTCCACTCCAGCTCCATCAAGCCTTTTCCAGCTAGTTCTGCCCACACTCATTTCTTTTTCTAAATGCCCCTTGCACAGTTTAGTACTTTGTTATTCTCTAGTTTTAAGTGTGCCCAAGTTATGTTCTTAACAAGATGATATGTGACCTGGCCTTGACTTCTTCCTGCGAGACAGCATCACACAGGGTAAAGTTCTCAAGTAGGGGAGCTACTGTCTGGTCCCTCTAACTAGGCCTCAGTTTCCTCATCTGTGAAAATGGGGGAAGGGAGTGATGGTTACCTGTTTGAATGTGTCATAGCATTGTAAGGATCAATATAAAAACACAATGGCATTGGCAAAAAAACTTACGTACAATTTTTCTCTCTCAGAATATAGAATAGAATTTGGATCAGAAGGGAACTTAATGAATACTTTTTTTTTTTTACTTGATAATGATTATGTTGCTTATGAGCATCTCCTTAGTGAATGTTGTGTTGTTGTTACTGTAACTCCAGTGAGGATTAATATTACTATTTGCAATGACAGGTGGGTAACCTGGTGTGTTTATACCTATTTCAAGAAGGGACAGCGGGCTCACAATGTTTAAAAAATACTACCAGGGAATCTCTTGAAATGCAGCTTCATAATTTTTAAAAGTTTATTATCATTGTATTTCTTAAAGCAAATTCATGTTTATTAGGGATATCTTACTCTGTTTGAGCCGCTATAGCAAATTACCATAGATAGGTGGCTTGAAAACAACAGGAATTTGTTGCTCACAGATCTGGAAGCTAGGAAGTCCAAGATGAAGTCACCAGCAGTTTTGGTGTCTGATGAGAGCCCGCGACCTTGTTTATAGAAAACCATCTTCTCACCATGTCCTATGACAGCTGGGACAAGGGAGCATTCTGGGGTCCCTTTTTATAAGGGCATTAGTCTCATTCATGACAATCTACTCTCATGACCTAAGCACCCCCTAAAGACCTAACTGCAAATAGCATCACATTGAGGATAAGATTTTAACATAGGGATTTGGAAAAACACAAACATTTAATCTATAGCCAGAGATTTATAACCCAGCACAGGAATCATCAAAAATTTCATCCTTATCCATTTCTCTACTGTTACTCACTTGTATCATTATCTTAAACTGAATTGTGATCCCCTTATAGACATTCATGGACAGCTGGGCAGGATTTATTATCCCCATTTCATGAGTGAGAACTCAGACATTCAGTGCATTTGAAGGTCAGAGAATCTGGAAGTAACTGAGTCAGAACCACAGAGCTCACGTGGTGCGGAAGTTCAGTGCTCTTTCTAGGAAGATGAGGTGAAGAGGTAAGAGATCAAGGCCTGAGTTACAAGTAAAATGTGGGCTGTTTAACATTTAGGCTTTCAGGCATTTAGATTTCATGTAATAAGAGGTTTAAACTTTTGTTTAAAATGAAATTCCTGGATCATCTTCTAATGATTCATATATATTATTCCTATTATCTCTGCTCCATGTAACCAAGAGTTCTATACATAGTGATGAATTTTCAGCCTGTTGGTGCTGCCAAGTAAATCTT
>NW_011888850.1:1794862-1796252 GCF_000151845.1 Pteropus vampyrus | reverse complement strand
GGAACTGCTGAAAAGGCTCCTGTTGGCATTCTGAATAAGAGGCCACGTAGAATTTCAGAGCAAGAAACAGCGGCATACTGTGCAAAGACCCAGCTGAGTAGCTTTCGCTCATAGTAACGGGAGTCTCGGGCAAATCTCAGAGGGACTATTTAAAAGGCTCTATATTGATCAAAGAAGCCAAAGAAGTCTGCAATATTTCTGAAGATCAAAACCACAGGAATCACACAAAGCTGTAACAAGAAAGTTATTGTTGCTCAACTCTGAATATGCTTCCCTTGTTTTCCTGCAAGGCTTTTTATGTAGTGAGATGCTATTTACTGGACTATAAAGAACCCTTTTTAAGAAAATAGCATTTACAGGCAACTTCAAGGCTGTCAAGTTTTATCTCTTAACTACACGTGATTGTGGCTGTCAATCAAGGTGCAATTAACTTTATTTCATACACTAACTGTGCAACTTCAGGCCACAAAACAAAGCACAGCAGCAAGGTTGTAGGTAGGTCTGGATGGCTCTTTTTCTTATCTTAAGTAGATATAGCTCACCCTAAACTTACTGTAGCAAACATCACATGCATTTCCATGCGACGTAAAAAAGCATTTATTGTTTATTATATAAAAAACAACCCTTATGAATTTCCATCTGCTTTCCTTGCATTTGCTGTTTAAATCTGGCTGGTACCTGCAAGGACAAGAGCATTGAGGTTTTATTCCAGTCCAAATTGTTGTTTCCTTCAGAGAAAACAAACCTGACAACTCTAGAATTGCACCTTCACCCAGGCTGGCCATTTCACAAGAGAACAGACAGGCGAGTGGGAGGAAAAGTGGTGACTTAGTGGCTCATCCACTTTATTCTCTAAGGAGAACCCCAATGAAGAGTGACACTCTAGTCTCACTCACTGAGCAAGTGTTCTAGTGACCTCTTCTGGGGAACTTGGTTTTTGCCATTGTCAAGCTCTGGATTTAAGGCAGACAAGCTACCACAGAAATGGACGAACCATACGCTGTGTGATCTTACTGGGGGTAGAGGCTGGAGGCAGCGGACAGATGAGCCAATTATGAAAAAGAAGGAAGATCAGGCTTCTTTTCAGCAGCACTCCTTGTCCAGGAGCCACCAGAGGATCCTGGCCCAATGACTGACACCCGGACATTGGTGGGCACCTCTCCCAAGACAGTGCGCACTCCAAGAAAGCCCTAAGGCTACAGATAAGCCCCTGAGAATAATATGCTGTCCCACACTCATTCGCTGAATGCAACTTTGTGACATTGGCTGGACTAAAATATGTTAAAAAGCAAACAGGAGCACCCTGTGATTTATCTACAGTTTCATGTAAAACCAGGAAGATTGAAGTAAGGCTCATGAGGTATAGTTCTTAGGACATCTAGACACTCCA
>NW_011888850.1:1790843-1794017 GCF_000151845.1 Pteropus vampyrus | reverse complement strand
TGCCTAAATGGGAGTCTTTGTGAACATCCAATGTGAGTCACAATGCTTTGAAAGTGAAAAAATGATACACGAATGCAAGTTATTGCTGTTGAAATTTACCTATTCTTACAGATAGCAACAGAATCTAGGTCTTATATTTTCCATATTTATTTGGGGTACCACGAGCTAAAAGCCTTCTCTCATGCTGTGATTTTCATCTGCCCTACAAATATAAAGGAATCCTACTGGTCTATAGAAATGTTCTTGGTCTCTTTTTCTCCTGTAGTAGGATATGAATAGGACAATATATGAATGCAAGGTTATTCTTTCCTGCCAGGATGGCATATGTTACTTGCTCAAGGTGAGTGAGTACACTGATCACTCCTTTACTCCCTCTCTCCCCCTTTCTTTCTTTCTCACTGCTAAAGAGTCTAACAAATCTATAGTACTAAGTTGTATTTTTTGAAAATGCTATTTCCCCTTTTCTTGGAAAAGGCATTGGACACCAGCCACCACTTTGTTCGCAAATAAAAAATTAGCCTGGCGTGGATTGATTCGCTAATAAGTAAACAGAGACACAAAGCTGTCAGAAGATGTACTCTAACTGCCAATCAAGTACAATTAAATCTAATTCGGGGGGAAAGATTCCCTATTTTTGTTTCTTTGCCAGGACTCGAGGGAAGCAAAAATTGAGCAAACTCCCCTGCTGCCATCATTTGTAAGATTTCCTCAAAGATTTTTTTGTAGTTGTGATATCAGACTGTAGGCTACAGCATATAGTTATTTATTCTGACCATTGGCTGATTTTACAACCTTAAAACTCTTGGGCACCTTTAACTCATTTATCTTTATCGTGTTTCAGTGAATGAAAGAACTGGCCAATATTTTCTTCAATTTACAAGTAAAGAACCTAAATCTATAATAGCAGGATTTGCACAGTCATAAAGTACAGTGCTGTTCACAGTTCTTCCTTCTCTAATTAATTCTTGATTATTCTTTTTCTCTACAATTCTTTAACTTTCAAAGATGGAGTCTCTAGAGGTAAGATTCCCAAACCTGGCTGAACATTAGAGTCACCCGGAAAGCTTTTAAAACCACTATAAAGTCCAAGCCCCACCATCACCCTTACCCCAGGTTCAAATTTAACTGGTTAGGTGTACAGGCCAGCCTCAGAATATTTTTTAACTTCCCCAGGCAATTCCAATATGTGACCAAGATGGAGAAACATCAGTCTAAGGCTGGGTTTCTCAACACAGTGCTATGGACATTTTGGGCTGGATAAATCTTCATTGTAGGGGGCTGTTCTAGGCAAAGTAAGATGTTTAGCAGCATCCCTGGCCTCTACTCACTAGTTGCCAGTAACATCCACCCCTTGTTGTGACAACCAAAAATGTCTCCAGACCTTGCCAAATGTCCTGGGGAGCAAAAAGTCAGCCCCAGCTGAGAACTACTGATCTAGAGAACTGTATAAGCAATATGTGTTAGATCATGCTCTAGAATAAATGATGCTGCTTTCAGAAGCAGTGAACCAGACAGAGTATACAGCTTAGACATAGATTGAATAGAAACAGGGAGGAAAGAGAATATTAATGCCAAATTAAAACATATATTTACAACCGACACTAAAATTTTCAAAAATACCAACATGTACATATGAGTGGGTGTGTATGATGGGAAGGCAATGAGCATACAGAATGGAGATTATTGGTGTAGGTTATAAACCTCTGATGGTTTCTAAGGAGGAACCTATATGAAGATGAGATGGAAAACTCCGCTTCAGGACCAACTCATTCCCACTGAACCTGACTCTCTTCTCATGATACTCAAGTCCCTTTTCCTTATTTTTTATCTCATCAAAGATATTGGAGATCACACTGACTGCTGATGGTGGTGACAACACCCAAGGAAAATCAGTAGGAGGGGGGCTCCAATTTCATCACCCCTAAAAAGTTTTGATGAAATGTTCTTAGTTTCATGATATGTAAAACTGGAGATAATTAACCTTACTTCTAAGCTTTGAGGTAAAGACTGAACGAAATAATGCCTCGAAAAAACATCTGAAATGCTAAAGCTTTATACCGTACAATAGTAAAACTTTATAGCAATCATCTTTGTGAAAATAAGTTCTATTGTGCGTCATGATTGACAAACTAAATAATTAACAAAGGTTTTCATAGAAAAGATAAGAATATCTTTCTTATTTGTTCAAGTTCTTTTCTCCCGTCTATATAGCATAAGCAAGAATCTGAACCAGTTGACTTTCTAATAAGTCTATTAGGATATAAAACATTGTTGCTTTTCACTAATTAAAATCATCAGGCTTCAGGGATCATAAAATGAAACTATTTAATTCTGGTACTTTCATGTATTTCTGATTCTATATAAATTGGGACTTTAAAAAAAAACTTTTCAGGATGAAATAGCTTTTTGATGAAACAAATAAAAAAAACTTTATTTTAAAAATAGAGACTCCACTTTGGATCCTTTCCAACTATTCCCTGACTTGTAAACAATAAAAATATGATAAAAACAAAAATTACACTTTACAAAACATAATTTAAACATGTTAAATAACATTAATGCTTTAAAAGGACCCATAATTTTTCACTTATTAAGGTCATTTGATCTCAGGAATTAAAATAAAATATTCAATGATTTACAACTAAGATGAACCAATTTTGGAAACAAATTTAAAAACCCAAAATAATTGGAAAAATGGCTGAAATGGGGTGGTTAAAAATTGAAGGTGAAAAGAAAAAAAAAATGTGGCATTTCATTTTAGCTTCCTGGGGTTTCAGAATGAAGTTCACAATTTCTCAAATTCCATGTAACCCCTGGATTCATCCTGGAGTGACTAGACCAATGTAAATTTCTAGTTAATAAACCACCAAGCAGGCACTTCCTTTTCAGACCTTCTACAAAATGAGAAAAGTCTCTGCATTTTAGATCAAATGTTTTCTGCTAAATCTCTATTTATTTGGACCAGAATTTTCAAGTAGGGTCTGAGACTTTAAAAAAAAAAAAAAAAAAAAAAAAAGCTGTTTAGAAGAAAAGAAAATAGCTCTATTTGTCTTTCCCTCAAGACTATCGTTCAGTTGGCTCTGGACAGGTTGGAAAATCTGGCAATGTCTTCAGCACCCCAGCTGCTTCTTCCCTGGTTTTTGCTGCTTTTCCTGGACACCCTGCCCTCCATTC
>NW_011888850.1:1782970-1788488 GCF_000151845.1 Pteropus vampyrus | reverse complement strand
TGGCGGGCGGTGAGGGCTCTGCTGTCCCGCGTGCCTCCCCGAGGGTTGAGAGCTGGTGGATGGGGTGTGGAGAGCGGGTCGCAGCGGGGCTTTTATGGCGCTCTCTTGCTGAGGCAGGAGGGGCCTTGGGCAATCACACTCGGTGACTCCCACCCGCCACTTCCCGCCCCCAAGTGGCGAGGGGCGGGAGAGGGGGCTGGAGCCGCAGCCACGAGAGTGCGGGCTTCGGGAGCCACCCACAGCCCAGCTATCCCGCCCCGGGCCTGGCACCCTGCGAGGGAGGCAGAGCGGTCTGGTCCGAGGGCGCTGGACAGCGCCGAAGCCGAGTCGCTGCCCTCCACCTGCGCGCAAACCCGGCTTTCCTCCACTGCCCGGTCCAGAGACAGGAGCAGCCTAAATCATCTTTGTTACCTATTATCGGGACAACCAACTCGTTTGGCGCCAGGGTAGCGGGTACCTGAATCCTTTACTTAGGGGAGCATCGCCGGGCCCCAAGCGGCAACCGCGCCGGGCACAACTCCCGCACGCGTTCGGATTTTCCTGCGCTTCAGGCAGGCCAGAGGCGCCCGCCCGAGTCCCGAGTGATAGGGTCCCAAACGCACCCCAGGGACTGAGAATGGGCTTCGGGGGCTTCGGCCCCTCTCCCCAGCTTGTCTTGCGGGGATACTAGCTCTCCCAAGCACTTGCCCAAACGCGGGAACCTGGCTCAGTTGGGACCTGAACGAGTGTGGCGACTGAAAACTCTCCAGAGGCGTGAATGGTAAATCCACTTCCTCGGGTATTTGGAAAAGAGCCATGTTTCAGGGGTTGAGGGACCCCTTACAGCTCGATCAAACTTAAGGTTTTGGTCCAAAGCGACCAGTACTTAAATGAACAACAATATCTCTTTTCTCTGTTAGTCCTTGTTTAGTCTCAGATACGTTCAACTAATGTTGATTGAAAACGTGGGTTCTGGTCGAAATAAAACGGTTAAAAAAAATCATTAATTTACACATCGCGTTAAATGAATATGAAAGGTACAGAAACTATTTTTACAGGTTCAGGATTTTAGCTAGTGGACTACATCTTAAAATTTCCTGAATGCCCCTCAAAGACTGAATCTTTCTAAATAAAATGGTCCGTTAAGAAATTAAAGTGCATCGTTACACGTTATTTTAATGCTAAAATGACAAGTGATTCTGTTTAACTGATGCTTTGTTTCTGTGCTGTTTCAATAGAATTGACTTAAATATCAATTACTGTGCAGCGACCAATTCTCTGTGTGTGTCTGTGTGTGTATGTGTGTGTGGCAGGGGGCAGAATTTGAAGACTAACATCTCTTTCACTTAGGCAGATGCTTTTCTTTCCAAACTACATAAACATATGCCAGAGACACAAACATCAGAGCTCTCAGTGTTGCTGCTTACAGTGAAGACTCTTTGGTAAAGTCTAAATTAGAGCAAAACACCTTCTAACTTAGAGCCCTTCCTTGATAAGGAGAAGAACACAGTCCACTTTTCAGTAAAATAATCTTTTTTATATCATAGATTCACATTGGTTGAATCCCAGACTTGGAAGGAGCCACTAAATTTGGGAGAAATTACTTCTAAGGAGATACACTACTCTTAGGTGGGGAAGAATGTGTAACTTTGATTAATTTAGCATAAGATAATATCACTGGTACCCCCAAATATGACCTTATTCCCAGAGTTCAGCATTTGGAGAAGAAAACATGGAGCCATGTGCCCCACACGTATCCTCACATCCATAGGTCTTTCCCTGGCCCCAGCTACATTCCCTGGCTTTGGGTTCTCTATATTCTGTCTCCTCTCTCAGGACTTTGCTCCATTAATTACCTCTTCTCTTTCCTATAATTTTCTAGATGTATAAATATATATACTAATAGCTTATAAATTTGCTTGTGTTTGTTCCATAAAAGAAACAAAACAAAAACCAAAATCCCCTGAAAGCAAAACAATGGTCATTCAACCCAGCACATCCTTCTGATTGCTGAACCATTTCTCTCCTTTGTTTCAAAATCGTTTATTTTATTTATTTATATGTGTATTTATTCTTAACAGTTTTATTGAGATACAACTGGGATATATTAATCTACTAATGTTTAAAATATTCCATTGGATATATATTCTTACATATATACTACCTTGAAGTCATCACCACAAAGTAATGAACACATACATCACCACCAAAATTTCCTCATGAGCCTTTGTAATTCCTCCTTCCTGCCTCTCCCTGGTCCCCTCCTCCATTGAACTGCTTTCTGTCATTAGAGATTTGTTTGTGCTTTCTAGAGTTGTATATAAATACGGTTTCATAGTATGTACTCTTTTGTGTGCCTTCAGCATCATTATTTTCAGATCCACTCATGTTGTTGCATGTATCAGTAGTTCATTCCTTTTTTACTGCTGTGTAGTATTCCATTATACAAATATGTATTTAATATTTTTAAGAATCTATTCAACTACTCATAAACTTTAGGTTGTTTCTAGTTTGGACCATTACAAATAAAGCTCCTATGAACATTGGCTTACAAGTCTTTGTATGGACATATGCTTTTACCTCTCTTGGGAAAATATTTAAGGGCAGAATGGCTGGATCATATGGTAGGTATATGCTGTCTCACAGTTTACTGAAGATCTGTTCACTTTTTGTTTTGTTTTGCTTTTTTTCTGTGTGTTTTATTGGATAGTTTTTATTGCTATGTCTTTGAGTTAACTAATCATTTCTTCTTCAATGTCTAATCAATACAAAGAACATGTAGCTTTCATCTCTAGTATTTCAGTTTGAATCTTTATATCTTCCATGTCTCAACATGTCAATCATTTCTCGGGTTTATTGAATATGCACTAATAATAACCTGTCTACTACTTGTCTCATCTGTGTCATTTGGATTGATCTTCACTTCACTTTGGCTTCTATTTTCCTTCCTTTTCTGCTTGGTAATTTTTAATTGGACATCAGACATTGTAAATTTTACCTAGTTTGTTGGATGCTTTGTCACCTTAAAGCTATTCTTGAGCTTTGTTTAGGGACATACCTAAAAACTTGGAAACAGTTTGATCCATTCACCATTCAGGGCTTGCATTTAAGTGTTATGGGTTTTTTTTAGGTGGGGCCAAAATTGGCTTTAATCTACGTTTAATTTTTCCCCACTTCTGAGGCAAGAACCTTCTTACTCTTACTGATAACTAATGCTCCTGAATTGTGAGGTTTTTCCTTCCGGTAGCTGGATCAGGCAGGCACTGTCTCAGCTCTCCATGAGCACAGGACAGTTTCTTCTCATACTTTTGTTTTTGTGTGATTCTTTTCCTGGTCTCAGGTAGTTCCTTAATGTCAGCTGATCAGCAATGCACTAAATACTTGAGTGTTCTCTTTCTTAACTAGTACTCTACCTGTGAACTTCAGCTGACAGCTCCCCACGCTTCCATCTCCATCTCCTCTATCAGGCTCTGTTTCGATTCCTCCCTCTGTGATGCAGCTTGAATAATTTCTTCAGGCAATAAACTGAGATGAGTGCAGGGTTCCCCTCATCTGGTTCCCATTTCTAAGAGATCACTATATTTGTTGACTGATGTCCAGTTTTGGGTGTTGTTTCATATACTTTTCTATGGTGTTTTAGTAGTTTCAAATTGGAGGATAAATCTAGTTCCTCTTTCTACATCTTGATTAGGAGTGGAAGTCTCATAGAAAGTCTTTTTAAAAAAAGATGAAGAGATGAAATACTGCCATTTGCAACAACATGGATGGACCTTGAGATAATTATGCTAAGCAAAATAATCCAGACAGAAAAAGTTAAAAATCACATGATATCACTTATATGTGGGATATAAACCTAAAAGCAACAAATGAACAGGATAAACAAACAGAGACTCGTGGACATGGACTATAAACTAGTAGTTATCAGAGGGTACAGGGGAGGGGGAGGGGGGAAGTAGATGGGGTAAAGTCAAATATGTGGTGACAGAAAAAATATAACTATGGGAGGTAAACACACAGTGTAAACATATATGCTTTACTGTTATAGTGCACAGCTGAAACTTATTGGATTTCATTAAACGATGTCACCATAAAAATTAATTTAAAAAAAAAAGTTATTTCTACCCATTGCCTCTTCTTCATCTTTGGTTTGATCATAAAAACATGGCAATAGATGTTCTGTCTGAATCTAGCAATTGAACCTACTGTCAGTGAGACCTCCTAATGGCAAGCTCCATGTACCTTTACTAGTCACCTGACTTCTCTTGACCTTTGCCTCCGCTGGTCTCCTTTTTCTCTGAACTGGCCAGTCTCTTTTGCTGACTTTCCCTTACATACGCCAAGCCCCAGCTTTAACTGTTCTACTCCACACACACTGACAAAGAAAGCTCATCTACTCCCATAGCTTATGAGTCTGAAATCTCTAGCACCAGTGCAGATCTTATACCTGGAATCCAAGGTCATATGTCCAACTCAGAAAATTTCGATCAAAAGCCTTAAATTTAGATTATCCAAAACACAGCTCCCATGGACATAAATTCCTTACTGTATATCATATGAAGTCCAAAATATTTTTTAAATTCTTGAATTGAACTAAAAGGCTCACATATTTGGGGCCCTACTAACTCCTAGGCTTATCTAACATAATTGTCTCCTTCACCCCCTGTATTTTCATCTATTGGCCTTCTTTCTGCTCTTTACATGTCAACCACCTTGCCCACTCGGGCCTTCATTGTGCTATGTCCTCTCTCTGAGATTCTCTCCCAACCCCTTACCTCACCAACACCTAGTTTCATCTTGAAATGTCACTTCTTCATGGAGAATTTTCCTAGTCCTCCAAGATGGATTAGGTCACCTATTATAAATTCTTACAGGACCTGGAAATGCTCCTTAATTGCACTTAGCTACAGTTGAATTTTGTATGTATTAACCAGTGATTGCATTTCTATTTAATATCTGTAAACTTTATTATCTTGTAATTTCATAAAAGAATGATACATTTTTTACTTATAGCTGCATCCCTAGTATGATTCCTAGATCTAAGTAGATTTCTAATGAGTATGTCTTGATCAGAATAAATATCTGAGATTATTCAAAATAAATATCTGAAATTGAGATTTACATCTGAGTTTTAGAGGGGCCTGTTATAATTTAGGACAGGGATTGGCAAACTACAACCTTTGAGCCACCCCCTACCACCTATTTATAAAGTTTTATTAGAACACAGCCACACACATACATTTACATATTGTCTATGGCTGCTTCCTACTACAGTGGCAAAGTCGAGAAGTTGCAAGAGAGTATAGAAGGAAGACTAATTTTGGCCCACAAAATTAAAAATATTTACTCTCTCACTCTTTGTAGAAAGTATGCAAACCTCTGATTTAGAATTTAAGTATTTTATATAAATAATAAGTAAACATAATAAGCAATTTGCGGGCCCTTAATATGCCAAACTATTTCCTGCCCCAGGGCCCTTGCACAGGCATTCTCTGCTTTAAACATCCTCCTTTCTCTTGCCAGGAAGTTTCCCGGCAGACTT
>NW_011888850.1:1780181-1782920 GCF_000151845.1 Pteropus vampyrus | reverse complement strand
CTACTAACTCCTAGGCTTATCTAACATAATTGTCTCCTTCACCCCCTGTATTTTCATCTATTGGCCTTCTTTCTGCTCTTTACATGTCAACCACCTTGCCCACTCGGGCCTTTATTGTGCTATGTCCGCTCTCTGAGATTCTCTCCCAACCCCTTACCTCACCAACACCTAGTTTCATCTTGAAATGTCACTTCTTCATGGAGAATTTTCCTAGTCCTCCAAGATGGATTAGGTCACCTATTATAAATTCTTACAGGACCTGGAAATGCTCCTTAATTGCACTTAGCTACAGTTGAATTTTGTATGTATTAACCAGTGATTGCATTTCTATTTAATATCTGTAAACTTTATTATCTTGTAATTTCATAAAAGAATGATACATTTTTTACTTATAGCTGCATCCCTAGTATGATTCCTAGATCTAAGTAGATTTCTAATGAGTATGTCTTGATCAGAATAAATATCTGAGATTATTCAAAATAAATATCTGAAATTGAGATTTACATCTGAGTTTTAGAGGGGCCTGTTATAATTTAGGACAGGGATTGGCAAACTACAACCTTTGAGCCACCCCCTACCACCTATTTATAAAGTTTTATTAGAACACAGCCACACACATACATTTACATATTGTCTATGGCTGCTTCCTACTACAGTGGCAAAGTCGAGAAGTTGCAAGAGAGTATAGAAGGAAGACTAATTTTGGCCCACAAAATTAAAAATATTTACTCTCTCACTCTTTGTAGAAAGTATGCAAACCTCTGATTTAGAATTTAAGTATTTTATATAAATAATAAGTAAACATAATAAGCAATTTGCGGGCCCTTAATATGCCAAACTATTTCCTGCCCCAGGGCCCTTGCACAGGCATTCTCTGCTTTAAACATCCTCCTTTCTCTTGCCAGGAAGTTTCCCGGCAGACTTCCACTTACCCTTCATGTTTTACACTGGGTATTTCATTTCTCCATGATCCTTCAATCTTAGGTAAGTTTCTCTCTACCTCACCTCACTGTATGGTTCCACAGCACCCCAAACTTTCCCTCTGAAGATACTTTCATCACTGTAACTGTCTATTTAGATATAAAATTACATGCATTATAATTTGTTTGATGTCTCTAACATTTCAAATGTGTAAGCTCCATGAAAGCAAGGATGTATGTTTTGTTCACCATTCTACTTCCAATACTTAAACTAACACCTGGCTCTCAGTAGGTGCTCAATAAAAATTAGTTAAATAAGACTTGGTATGTAGTATATATATAAAAATTGTAAATGAAGTTTGTTAGAGTTTTAGTGGTCAACAAATACTCCCCTCCAATGGAAATCAACTGATAGGCAGAGATCAGACACAGAGATCAAAAAACCAGTTTTAGTGCTAGTCGGTTCTGGATTGTAGGATATATCTTTAGCTCTGCTGCCTTTTTTAGAAACAAACCAACTCTAGTCTTTCACCTTTCACTGCTAGCAAGCCTAATAAAGCAGTTTTTAGTTATGACTTCAATATTTCCAGCCAAAGTGCTGAATTATAACCTTTGCCAGTGATTGGTTTAAGGGTGAATGTGTGACCCATTTCTGGCAATAAAATATCAGGACAAATCAGGTAGGGACTTTAAAGAAAGTGTTTCCTTTCTGAAAAGGAAGAGGCATATTCTTTGCCATGATCCCCTCTCATCCTGGTTTGGATACTGTTGACTGCAGATGTGAATCTTAGAGCTGTGGCAGCCATCACCTTGTGGTCATAAGGAGCAATACTGCAAATACACTGATGGTAACAGCGTGCAAAGATGAAAAGGGCCTAGGTCCTTGGTGAAATCAGTGAGCTGCCTACCACCGGATGTCTCCTTAGGTAAATAACAGATATCCGCACGGTTTAAGCCAACTGTTAGCTGAGTTTTCTACTACTTGCAGCCAAAAGCATTTCTAATTAGCAAACTCAGCTTCTAATTCTCAATTTTCTTTACTTTTTTCCTTTTTTCCTTTTGGCAAACCTCTGTTTGAGCTTTATATTTACCTTTCTATTTGTAATGCAGTTTCCCTGACTCCCCTTAGGGCTAACTTAGGCTTGTTGTATTCATGGGTCGTGGTACATCTGCTTTCCTGTCGCCTGAGAGGGTGGCAAGGATGGGACTCAGTGGGGTCTGGGGAGGAAGGGTGGAACCAGGGCCATAGGGTCATAATTGGGAGATTTTGTCACAGTGAAGACTTTCTCTGTAATTTAATTAAAGTTCTGTACTGAGGTTTATACTGCATAGTTAAGATACATCCTATCCAGTGAGAAAGCCTGTGGCTTTCAAGTTGCTCACCAGATTCCAGGTGGACCCAAAGCCTCCTCTTCTCTCAAAGACTAGCTGTCTTCAGTAATAATTTCCTCCCTTCCCCTCCCTGCTTGTCCTTCCTACTCCCCTTCTGGGATATCGGTAGAAAAAGCGTGAACAAATGAACAAACCAGGAGTTCATCACATTTGTCCCTTCCCTGCTATATCCGGTTTCTCCCAACTAGAAAAATAAACAAAATGTCCATTCTTAGTAGTTATTCCCAACTCTAATGAATGAATATCCATTTTTCTCTCCTTCTGGAGAGAAGAAACTATTTAAAGAGACTCTTAACACTTTTGAGTTTCCCTTTCCACATCATCAGCTTGCTTCCATCCAAATTGGGGGTATCAGTTAGTTTTTTTGAAACTTAATTTCTTCACATATTCGTCCATTTTACTCCTTCTGGGGTAGTCAAGTAGAAGC
>NW_011888850.1:1767949-1780131 GCF_000151845.1 Pteropus vampyrus | reverse complement strand
CTCTACCTCACCTCACTGTATGGTTCCACAGCACCCCAAACTTTCCTTCTGAAGATACTTTCATCACTGTAACTGTCTATTTAGATATAAAATCACATGCGTTATAATTTGTTTGATGTCTCTAACATTTCAAATGTGTAAGCTCCATGAAAGCAAGGATGTATGTTTTGTTCGCCATTCTACTTCCAATACTTAAACACCTGGCTCTCAGTAGGTGCTCAATAAAAATTAGTTAAATAAGACTTGGTATGTAGTATATATATATAAATTGTAAATGAAGTTTGTTAGAGTTTTAGTGGTCAACAAATACTCCCCTCCAATGGAAACCAACTGATAGGCAGAAATCAGACACAGAGATCAAAAAACCAGTTTTAGTGCTAGTCAGTTCTGGATTGTAGGATATATCTTTAGCTCTGCTGCCTTTTTAGAAACAAACCAACTCTAGTCTTTCACCTTTCACTGCTAGCAAGCCTAATAAAGCAGTTTTTAGTTATGACCTCAATATTTCCAGCCAAAGTGCTGAATTATAACCTTTGCCAGTGATTGGTTTACGGGTGAACGTGTGACCCATTTCTGGCAATAAAATATCAGGACAAATCAGGTAGGGACTTTAAGGAAAGTGTTTCCTTTCTGAAAAGGAAGAGGCATATTCTTTGCCATGATCCCCTCTCATCCTGGTTTGGATACCGTTGACTGCAGATGTGAATCTTAGAGCTGTGGCAGCCATCACCTTGTGGTCATAAGGAGCAATACTGCAAATACACTGATGGTAACAGCGTGCAAAGATGAAAAGGGCCTAGGTCCTTGGTGAAATCAGTGAGCTGCCTACCACCGGATGTCTCCTTAGGTAAATAACAGATATCCGCACGGTTTAAGCCAACTGTTAGCTGAGTTTTCTACTACTTGCAGCCAAAAGCATTTCTAATTAGCAAACTCAGCTTCTAATTCTCAATTTTCTTTACTTTTTTCCTTTTTTCCTTTTGGCAAACCTCTGTTTGAGCTTTATATTTACCTTTCTATTTGTAATGCAGTTTCCCTGACTCCCCTTAGGGCTAACTTAGGCTTGTTGTATTCATGGGTCGTGGTACATCTGCTTTCCTGTCGCCTGAGAGGGTGGCAAGGATGGGACTCAGTGGGGTCTGGGGAGGAAGGGTGGAACCAGGGCCATAGGGTCATAATTGGGAGATTTTGTCACAGTGAAGACTTTCTCTGTAATTTAATTAAAGTTCTGTACTGAGGTTTATACTGCATAGTTAAGATACATCCTATCCAGTGAGAAAGCCTGTGGCTTTCAAGTTGCTCACCAGATTCCAGGTGGACCCAAAGCCTCCTCTTCTCTCAAAGACTAGCTGTCTTCAGTAATAATTTCCTCCCTTCCCCTCCCTGCTTGTCCTTCCTACTCCCCTTCTGGGATATCGGTAGAAAAAGCGTGAACAAATGAACAAACCAGGAGTTCATCACATTTGTCCCTTCCCTGCTATATCCGGTTTCTCCCAACTAGAAAAATAAACAAAATGTCCATTCTTAGTAGTTATTCCCAACTCTAATGAATGAATATCCATTTTTCTCTCCTTCTGGAGAGAAGAAACTATTTAAAGAGACTCTTAACACTTTTGAGTTTCCCTTTCCACATCATCAGCTTGCTTCCATCCAAATTGGGGGTATCAGTTAGTTTTTTTGAAACTTAATTTCTTCACATATTCGTCCATTTTACTCCTTCTGGGGTAGTCAAGTAGAAGCCACAGTCAATTTCCAGAATCTTCTTTCTGAAGATGATATTTTAAAACTGTTACATGATAAGGCTGTGTTCCTTTCCTAGTTTAGATGCTTCCGATATTTTTAATAGTCTTCCTTATTTTTGTTCATTTTGTTACATTGAGAGAAGAGAAATTTCTCGGTCCTGTATGTTCTTTCCCAGCCTCCCTGTGAAACTGCAACAGGGTTTACTGACAGCTTCACTGGGGCCGTTAGGTATTTTAGCACTGTCTGGAAGTACACGTACAAGGGAACTGGGGCAATTATAAAGATTAGTTGGACCAACATTATCCCAAAATTTATCCGAAATATTCAGATAATTGCAGAAAAAATATTATTTTGCTTTAAACTTGAAAGTATCTTGATAAGAGCTGCAGTTCCCTCCTCCACGTGTGCGGGCACAAACCGAAGATTCTGAAACAGCTTCCGCAGCGCTGAGCGAGCCTGGCTCTGTGTTCTTCTGACCAGTCACAGTTTGGGGGTTTTGTTTGTTTGTTTGTTTTTTATTATTAGCTCAAGTCCCACGCTTCTAAGTCACAACAGCCCATCCAATAGCAGGATGCTTACCTTGCTTAAATGTGACTGTGGGAGTGACAAGCACATTTTGCCACACCGAAGGCAGACTTTCTAGAAAGATATTGATTTCCTACTGTGGAGACAGTTAAAATGCTGTGGAGAACAACATACACCTCAAGTGAGAGCACTGACTGCCCGGTAGGCTTGTTCAGGGGTCTTATTTTCATTTCTGATAGGGTTGGGTTTGAAGAACATTCAGTCTCGTGTGAGGATATGTTACTTCCATTTTGGGGAATGTCATGGATATTGTGGACTGGACATCCCTAGAGACCCATTGAACAACATTGCAGCCTCCCAAGACTCCAGAGGTGGGAACGTGGTTGTCCATTTCCCATCCTCACCTGTTTCTATGTTCAGATGAAATTTAGTTCAGATCCAGTTGCTTGAAACCTTGATTCAAAATTAAATTATAACACTAATGGATGTCCCATATACTCCATGTACATTATTAAACATTAAAAATGTTTTAAACGACCCTGAGTTATGAAAGAACTAAGTTATATGGGGAGACAAACAGGCTGTGAATATGTTCTTTCTAACCCAAAGTGAGCAGAAGCAATGTGGTCTGGAGCAGATGGCCCTGATGGAAGATTCCAGATTCTGCAGCTTCCTGACTTAGGCAAAAGTAACAGTGTTCTTGGGGGCCTGGTTCTGTGGTGAGGTTTTGGGAGTTGTTTCTGAAAGCTCAACCTAGAGTCTGCTTTTTTTAGCATTCACTCCCAAAGAGTCTACCTGTTAATAAATCCTTCTCTGCATAAAATAACTGGAACAGATTCTGAGTCCTGAAACTAAGAACTCTGACTACCTGCAATACCGTGGGAGAAACAGAGCTAAGCTAGGAGTTTTGCTCCCACAGATTGGGTCTCTTGAGTCTCACAGATGGGAAATGTAGGCCTCCATGAGGTGTTTCCCCTCATCTAGCTACTTGCATGGGTCCACTTAAACTCATAGAAAATGGTCACAGGGGAAACTAGGGGGTCATTCTCAGATATAAGCTACTGGAATGGTAGCTCAAAGTATGAAGGCACACACAGAGCCATAGGACAGGACTTCCTCAGCCTTGACAATAGAACTGTCATTTCAGAGCATTTCTCCAAATCTTCCTTCTCAAAGGATGCTCTTTTGGATAGTTGGACTGAAAATAATAGTGAACTCAGGTTCAGCAGTCTAAAATCATCAAGAAAAGTTATCATCTCACAAAATAAGAAGCCCAAAGATAGGGCATCTCTACCAAAATTCACTTTGGCAGCTCAGTTAGTCAACAAGACCCAGGTTCTTTCCATTATCTGTTCCACCATCTAGGTATGATGGCTTTGACTGAGAGACTAGCTCCCCCCGCAGTTGTTTGATGTCCATTGCGACTCGGATTGTATCTAGACATATTGATATCCTTTCGGAGAAAATTTATTCACTCTGTCATTTCTTGACAAACATTTATTTTTTTCCTCCTGTCTCGTCCTATGATAAAAAAATATAGCAACGATTAACTGGACATCTGTCTTTGCCCAGGCGTGCAGAGAAGTAACTGTCAAATTCCCAGAAATGGAATTTTTTGGTCAAAGAAAGCATACATTTGATATGTTAATAGCTCTTGTCAAACGGCCTTCCCAAAAGTTGTGTTAACTAATGTATGAGAGAGTGAGTATATGTTTTATGGAAGAAGTATAGGAACTGCTTCTGTGAAAGGTGAATCACGGGTACCCGAGGCTAGGCAAAGTATATGGTTGTTCCATCCTCGCCTCAAGACGGGATGTAATGGACTCTTCTTTCCAAAATGAAAATCCATGTTTGTGTCCAACGTATCTTTTGCTCCATAACAGGACTGGAACCAAAAGGAAGTGAAAACTCACTGAGCCACAAGGCAGAGCAGGTTAATGAGTGAATCCAAAATGAGGTTAGAGAGCCCCGCTGTTTCTATTAAGCTGATAGTAGTTAACGGGAAGACTGTTGTCACAGACTTTTCGAATTCCGATGAGCTCACCTGAAGTGTTTTTTCAAAACACCAGTGGTTCTATTCGTTTCAGTGTTAGTTCAAGGAAATTGTTTTTTTATCTTCAAATAACTTTAAAGTTCAAATTTTGAAATATTACTTTTCTCTTTATGGAATTCGGATAGTTTTACGCTATTGGGAAGTAATGACTTAGGTTTTATAAACATATTTTGGCACCGTAAACGTGGATCAATTTGCAAGCTTCCCTGGGAATGTCAATACATGATAGTCCTAACTCTATTTTTTAAATTCCTCTTTTACTTCTTTGAGAAATTAAAATAGTGCTTAATCTTACATTTGGAAACGTTAAATTGTTCGTCTCTTTCACAATTTAAATTCTTTTTTCCCCCTCACGTTTGGGTCCTGGTGGATATAATTTTAAAACAGCCAAGTGAGAGAAGCCTTTCAGAAATAACTGAGTGGTGCACACACCACGTGCTCCTTCAGCTGTTCTTACCAAATCTTCAGAGGACCCTCTGACTCAGGAACCGACGGCCGCCGACCCATGAGGACCTTACTCTTTAAACTTTAGTGCTGTAGCTAATATCATCCCATAAGATAATTATATCAATGGGGTGAAATTGGAACAAGAAACCAAAGTTCTCCAATGGAGTCATCTACCATCTTTTAATTGCCCCTTGGCCTAGCAGGGCCTAGGAAGCTACCTTAGAGCCATAGTCTGCACTCTTGACAGATCAACAGGCCACAGGCGACATTAGGCCCACTGCGACAACATGCCTAGAGCAGTCTCATTTGCATGCGTGTTTTTGCCTCAGTTTTCCTTTCCCTCATCCTCCGGCGGCCATTTATTTCATTTTTAGGAGAGGACTAGCACAGATGGCCCCAAATATAGTAATAATGCCCTTGAATCATGGTTCCTTGATTAATTAATGTTGGAAAGTTATCCACCTAAGGCACACCCACAGGTCACATTTGGAGGCTTTGAAACCACTCTGTACACACTCACCATTTCATATCAAGACAGTTTTCTTACCTTTCTCAACTAGGCCTATCTGCTAACTCATTTCTACTTTAAACTCAGTATGTGAATGTACCCTACTGAAATGTGTTTTAGTACACATTTGCCATCCTTGAGTCCACTTTTGATTCACAGATTGAAATATAAGTTAGGTTTATGTTTGACACAAGTACCATAAAAACCGATAACATGGACTTACACAAGGAAAGGTTTGTTTACCTCGTGTGAGAAGTCTGGGTTTAATGAGGGCTAACCTAGCACCTCGAAAATGCCATCAAAGGACTGGGCTCTTTCTCCCTGCCCCATCGTCCTAAGGATGACTGATATAACTCCAGCATCAAGTTCAAATTCCAGTCATGAAGAAAGAAGAAGCAAAAGAGGCAGAACCAGCTAACTTGAGCTCATATCTTATTTATTAGGTCTCACATAGTCTCTCTTGGCTGCAAAGAAGTCTGGGAAGGTAAGTTTTAGCTTTCTAGCTTCTATGGTACCGGAAGACATGGAAAACTCAAATGGGTTTTGAGTGAGCCACTTTCCAGTGTGTACCTATTAGGTTTTACACTTTTTATCATCTGGTCCTACTCACTCCAGGCTTGGTCTTCATCATTCATCACTACAAGACCACAGCTACCACTTCCCCTTCTGCTGCTGAGACAGGGCAATGATGGCCAAGAAGTAAACTGTCTTTGTGGTTTGTTTAGATTTTTTTGTAAATGATGAAAAGAGCACAAAGATCAGTTGTCAGAAAATCTGCATTTTAATCTTGTATTATTTATCCTAAAATTTCTCATCTCAGACAAACCACCACTCTGAGTCTTCATTTTCCATATGTAAAATAGAAGCATTGGGATCAAATATTCTATTCTTTCCTCTTACCCGGGATCTCAGATCTCTATTATTAAACCAGTTCTCACCCATGTTACCACGAGGACTCGAAGAGTCTGGGCCCAGAGAGGAGGCCTCACCTTGCTGCCCATCATCTCCATCTCCCTCTCTCTCCCAGGGATCTCTTCAGACTTCCCAGCACTTGGACAGAGAGAACTGAGGGGTGTAATAGGAATTTAGGACCTGTGTAGTAAACTACATTTGTCATTGCCCCTACGTGATGTTTGCCTTAAAGGTATGGATTAGTCCAATCTTTGGTATTAGAATCACAATTCCCACTTCATATAGCTGTGGCTTCTCTGGGATCAGAAAAGTGACCTAGAAGTGAAGCCATCAAAATGGAGTCATCTACCATCTTTTAATTGCCCCTTGGCCTAGCAGGGCCTACGAAGCTATCTTAGAGCCATAGTCTGCACTCTTGACAGATCAAGCCCTTTCCAGGCCGACACCTGTAGGATGTCCGAGCCCTCTCTTCTAGTGGATGATCCATATGAGAAGGGAGGGGAAGTGCACAAGGCAGATTATTGAGGGGTTGACCAGAGAATGAGGGGGTCTGGGAGACAAAGAAGGAAGGAGATCCTAGCAAGAGTCCTTAATAAGTGGTTCATAGATAGAATTCAGGATGCCCATGAACTTGAATGAAAAAATACATCTTTGTTGTCACTACTCTTTAAAATCCAGTATTTCTTTCATCTATGAAAGTGAGCAGTGACCACAGCCATGTTAGCAGTACCTCTGACTTTGACATCAATAGAAGTTACAGTAAATTCCTCACCCTATTAAAGTTGATGCAGAAACCTTAGAACAGCACTACACTCATGAAACTTCGAAAGTGCGGCGATTATTAGACCTACCACTAGATCTTGTTATCGAATGCGTTAAGAAAGTATACATCTTATTATATCATAACAAAATATTTGATAACTGTATTTTGATATTTAAACTTTCTTTGTATTCCTATGTTTTGTTTGTTTTGCTTTGTTTTTGGTTCACTCACCCTGCCTGCACCTGTGTAAGCAGTTTCTCTACTGAGCTCTCCTCAGATCCCCATTGGAATGTGCTCTCTGCTGCTGAGATCCCGGCTGATCCACCTGACTGCGTCACTTCCGTCGTAAATCACACACTCTCCATCTTGTCTCTGCTATGTAGGAGGGAAACCAGAGATAACAATGTTTCCACACCGGTTCTGTGATTCTGCTCTGTCCTTCACAATAGACACTGCAGTCAAAGGGAAGGCACAACCAACACATTTCCTTCCCGGCCACCTATAAGCATGTGCCATGTAGTCCAGACGCAGACACTGACTCCTGGCTGTGAAACCTGGTGACAACTACACAGAATTTTTTAATCTTCATCTCCCTCCCTGAGCAGATTGACCAGCATGGAAAGGACAGAACAAGACCCCTGACAACCACTCAACTGCTGAGACCACAGAAGGGACATTAGAAAGAATTTAAAAAAAAAACCACACAGATTATAACATCACCAAAAAAGGGACACCAGGACAGGAAAGAGCCTGCTCAGCTCTGTGGTGACGACGTTACCAGAACCGAAGACTATGGAGAAGAGGTCTTTAGAATACGTGTGCCTGACTCAACCCAAATGGTCATGCTGCTCGGATAAGCTCACTTCTGGGTCCAAATTGCTTGAGTCATTTACCTTCCAGTAATCTGGTCGCGATTGTGATCGTGCCTGTCATCATTCCCATCCTCGTGACATCCTCACTGCAGGAAAGACATTATGACTGGTACGTCCACAGGGGTAAGAATATTTAGGGAAAACTCAGTGCTGCCCAGATGAACTCCGGTGTCATTGATCAAGTGAAAACAGTAACGTCCAAAGCAAGACAGGAAGAGGGAGGCACCAAGAATAAACATTTATTTTAAAGTAGTAATCTTCATGAAATATGCATGATATGGCTAGCACGTGGTGTAATGCCAGCTGCAGATATTTCTCTGCCTATTTGCAAACTCATCAACCATGAAGTGGCACTGTGGACAACCAAACACGAATAATAACTATTGAGGCCCACTCTGCATTAATCATTGTACTTGAATCCATCTAATTCTAACAATAGCACTATGAGGTAAATATTATTATCGCCATTTTACCAAAAAGGAAACAAAAACTCAGAGATATTATATAGAATTTATCGAAGCACACATAATAAGGGACAGGGCAGGAATCTGAGAGCCTTCATTTAAGCTAAAGTGTCTGATTGAACATACTGGCTATATATGCATAAAAGTAGCACTAAGTATACCTACATATTCATATGCAAAATATATAGTCAGTATAAAATATGACTGAGCCAACGCAAGGTCCAAATGGGGGAGGGAGGAGAAACAAATGTAAGACTCCTCAGTGAGAGAGAGTTCTTGTCTCTGAGGCAGTCCCCAGGGATATGAGATCTGAGCTTGATTTTGAATCATAGGGAAGGTAATAGATTGGGGTAGATTGAGCTGATGTGGGTCAACTCACAGGCATGGAAAAGTACCAGTTTTGAGCAAGTGTAGCAATTTTGCTGGGGGCAAGGGTTCAGAAGAGGGAGTAATGGGAAATTAAGCTGCTATAGAAGATTGAGAGAAACCAGCAATGAGGGAAATGACTATGAGGCTAAGTGATTAGACTTCACGCTGTTAGGAAGGAGATATGAAATGATTAAGCAATGCTTCAGAAAGATCAACCACGCTGTCATGTGGCAGATGCCTGGAGAAGGAAAGTGACTGGATTTACAGAGCCCAGGGAGAAGGCTGCAGTGGTCATCACTGGAGGGAAAGAGGCCTGAATTCAGATGGTGGCAGAGGGCACAGAAAGAAGGTATGAAAGCAGTCACTTCGAAGAAAAAATCAAGAGGATATGGCGACAGACTTATAATAATATCAATAATGGTAATAATAGCTAATACTAATTCATTTATTTATTTCTACAAATATCACTTATTTGTACCTCTTTTGTACCAGGCACAGTTCTGAGCCCTGGGTACATAGCAATGCACATGATAGGCAAGGCTGCTTCCCTCATGGAATTTAGATGCTAATGGAAGAAATATACAAGAGATAAATATATAGATGCACAACAAACAAATAAAATATAACTTCGGGTGGGTAATCTGTGCAATAAAGATATAAACAAGAGGGCTGAGGGGTAAGGTCAGAGGAGGTGTCTCTGAGAATGAGATATTTTAACGGAGACTTGAATGAAGTGGAGAAGTGAATAACTCTGAGAAAAGCATTCCAGGCAGAAAGAGCAGGGAACGCAAAGGCCCCGAGGCCGCTGCATGTTCCCTGTGATAGGAACGGCACAGCCAGTGTGAGCAGCGGAGAGAGGGAGTGAGGCTGAGGGACAGCAGGGGCTGCTCGGTGAAGGGCCCCGAAGGCCATGGTGTATTCCAAATGAGGTAGAAATTGAAAAGTTTTGAGAAGGGGAATGACGCGATAGGATTTCCATTTTTAAAAGACTGTTCTGACCACTTCATGTGAGCTAACTACGGCGGAACAAGAGCATGGGCAGGAGACCACTTAGGAGGTTCTTACAATCACCCAGGAGAAAGTCACTGGTGGCTTAGACTAGTGGCAAGAGTGATGAGAAATGGTAGGACTTAGGATGCTTTTTAAAGGTAGAATGAACGGGCAGGACTTGGTGATGGACTGCATGGAGCAAAGGAGAGAAATCGAGAAGGCACCTCCGAGAGGTTTGCTGCTCTTCCATGCCTTGAAACCTATTTTGGGGGTGGGGATTATCCTTGACTCTTTGATTCTTTGATTTTCCTGTATTCCAATCATATAAACCATCAATAAGTATAACAGACCATCTCCAAAATTTATCCTGAATCTGTCCAGTGCTCACCATCTTCCCCTCAACCACACTGGTCTATACAATGTCACTTCCTTCTCAGACTATTGTGCAGCCTCTTAGCTGAGCTCCCTACCCTGCTCTTGTTTCACCCTTGACAATTCTGTAGAGAATCTACAGATTCATTTGGCATCTGCTAAAATCCCTTTAGTAGATTCTTGGAATAAGAAGCCCTTAGAATAAAACCCAAATTCTCAGTCAGGCTTATAAAATCTGACATAATGAGGCTCCTGGCGGCCCTGCTGACTTCATCTCGCTCTGCTCCTCCCCTCGCCCGCTGCACTGCACACACTCCCAGGTGCTTTCAGTTTCCTGCAACACATCAGGTCTACAACTCCACCGTCCCTCTGACCCCTAAGCTTTTTCCTTCCATCACCAAGGCTCAGTCTATCACATCATTTAGCTCTCAGCTTAAATGTTACCTTTACGGTCCTCGGCCTTCCTCATCATCCATCTCATTGTTTACGTTGAAAGGAAGAGTCTAAGTTCCTTTCCCTTGAGTCTGGGCTGGCCTTAGTGAATTGTCTGACCGACAGAATGCAGTGGAAGTGACACTGTGGGACTTCTGAAGCTAGGTTCCTTGCAACTTCTCCCTGAGCCTCGTAGAACACCCTCACTTGGAGCCCTGAGCTGCCTGCCACTAAGGGGTCTGACTACCCTGACACTGCCATGCTGGAGGGGCCATATGATAACCTCCCGTCAACAACCTCAACCCTCCAGCCATCTCGCCCAGTCGCCAAACATCCAGACAACATCAGCCGTCTGCCGAATACCCCTGGGATAATACCACGTGGAGCAGAAGAATTGCCCCACTGAGCCCTCCCCAAATTTGTCACCCACAAATTTGTAGATAATAAAATATTGTTGTTTTATTAGGCCGCTACGTTTTGGGGGTTTTGTACAGCAATAGATAACTAGAATACTGTTATAATATTTCAATTCTTTGCATAACATTTATTACTATCTGATATTATTCTTATTTACTTAGTTATTCTGCCTATATGCTATCTATCTACCTATCTCTCTATCACCTATCTCTTTATTAACCATCTATTTTACCTCCATTGGGATGTCAGCTTCATAAGAGCGGGGATCTTTATCTGTCTTTCTTTTTTATTGCTGTACCTTCAGCACCTAAATCAGCACCTGTACGCAGCTAGGTGCTCCATAAACATCTATTGTAGGACACTTCATGTATATATGTGGTACATATATACATGAATCTCTGCATTTTGAATATCCATTTCTTAAGAACAGCAAGGGTAAAATGAGTATAGCGCGCACACACACGCACGCGCACACACGCGCGCACACACACACACACACACACACACACACACAAACTTGGGTAAATATCTCAAAATATTACCCTCCAGGTTCACAAAGCTGGATTTAAACTCAGATGGTTTGACAGTCAATATTTCCACGTTTACAAACCTTGGTAGAACAGGAAAGAAGGAAGGGAGGGAGAGAAGGCAAGAAGAAAGGACTTCCATGGGATCTCTTGTTCACCCCCACTTTTTCGTTTCTAATTTATCATTTCTAGGGAAGACGATAGCTACAGAATTAAAAATAATTATGTGATTAATTTCTTATGACATTATTTCTAAATTATCTTATTTATTTTAATAGATTTTGATTTTCCGATAGTTTTCTTAGTAAATAGTTAAATTAATGATGAAAACATAATTTTTGAATTTTCCCATGTTTACCGATAACTTCTGTTTCTTGTCTTATTGCATTAGTTAAAACTTCCAGAAGTAATATTGAATAATAGTGGTAATAGCAAAGGTATCTATTCTTCATAAATAGATACACTGGCTTCATAAATTTTAAGGTCTATAGTTTTCTTTTATTCTTTTTTAGATTTTTTTAAACTAAGAATGGCCCCGAATTGCCAAAGCCATCCTGAGAAAAAAGAATGAGGCTGGAGGCATCACTCTGCCCAACTTCAAATTATACTACAAAGTGACAGAATTAAAACAGCATGGTACTGGCAGCAAAACAGACACATGAACCAGTGGAATAGAATCAAGAGTCCAGAAGTAAACTTACATTAATATGGGCAAATAATTTTTGACAAAAAAGCTAAAAACATACAGTGGAGAAAGGAAAGCCTCTTCAATAAATGGCGCTAGGAAA
>NW_011888850.1:1764586-1766469 GCF_000151845.1 Pteropus vampyrus | reverse complement strand
GGAAGTAAAAGCAAAAATAAATGAATGGGACTAAAAAGCTTCTGCTCAGCAAAAGAAATCATCAACAAGGTAAAGAGACAACTGTCTCAATGGGAAAATATATTTGCAAGCAATACCTCGGATAAGAGCCTAATATCCAAAATATACAAAGAACTCATACGACTCAATAACAACATAAAAACAAACGATCCAATCAAAAAATGGGCAGAAGACCTGAACAGACACTTCTCCCTTGAGGACATACAAATGGGCTACAAGCATAGGAAAAGATGCTCAACATTGCTAGCTATTAGGGAAATGCAAATCAAAACCACAATGAGATATCATCTCACACCTGTTAGAATGGCTATAATCAACAGGACAAGTAATAAGAAATGTTGGAGAGGATGTGGAGAAATAGAAACCTTCATACACTGCTGGTAGGACTGCAAATTGGTACAGCCACTATGGAAATCAGTATGGAGGTTCCTCAAAAAACTAAGAATTTATCTTCCTTGTGATCCAGCAATCCCATTACTGGATATTTACCTCAAAGACTTGAAAATCCATATCCAAAAAGATATTTGCACACCGATGTTCATAGCAGCATTATTTACAGTAGACAGGACACAGAAGCAACCGAAGTGTCCTACAATAGATGACTGGCTAAAGAAGCTGTGGTACATATATACAATGGAATATTACTCAGTCATAAGAGATGAAGTACTTCCATTTGCGACAACATGCATGGATCTCGAGATAATCATGCTAAGCGAAATAAGCCAGACAGAAAAAATTAAAAATCACACGATATCATTTATATGTGGGATAGAAACCTAAAAGCAACAAACGAACAGGACAGAGACTCAAGGACAATGGACTAGTGGTTACCAGAGGGTAGGGGGTGGGCAAGGAAAGGGGAGGTAGATGGGGTAAAGGGGGTCAAATATAGGGGGGAGGGAGAGGGTGAAGTGGGTAAAGGGGATCAAATATATGGTAGCTGAAGGAAACTGGACTTTGGGTGGTAATCACACAATAGAATATATAGATGTCAAATTATAATGTACATCTGAAAATTACATAATTGTATTAAACAATGTTACCCCAATAAACTTAATAAAAATAAATAAATAAATAAATAAATAATGGCTCTTCCATTAATCAAATATCTTTTTAGTATCTATTAATCACGCAGTGTTTGTTCTTTAATTTGCTACTGTAATAAATTATATCAATTGATTTCTTAAAATAGTAGTATCCTTACATTCTAGAATAAATTCTATTTTATCATGACTATTAATTTTTGATATGGTAATATTCAATTTTGAAATCCTGCATTTCTATTCATATGTGAAACAGTTCTATGGTTTCCTATTTATGTTCTGACTTTTTAAGATTTTAATATTAAGATTATGCTAGAGGCCCCGTGATCTGGAATGGTTTAAATAAGTATTGAAATGATTTATCCTTTAAAGATTAGATAGAAGTCAGCTGTAAAACCATCTGGTTCAGATCTTTTAAATAAAACGTCTTTAATTATTGTTCCTGTCTTTCCTGGTCTGTTTTGTATTGCTTCTGCAATCAATTTTAGTGAATTTCTTAAACTAAGAAATTATCAATTTCCCCTAGATTTTTAAATTTATTGGCTTACACTTACACCTATTATTATTAAACTTTTATAATCTCTTCGGTCTGCTTTCTCGTTTCTCACAAAGAATACATTTGCTCTTTTTTATCCTCAATCAGACTTGCCAGAAGACTATTTCATCATTCTTCTCAAAGAATCAACTTTTGGTTTCATTTTTCCTTTCTACTATTTTTCCTGTTTTCTGTTTTGTTTATTTCTGCTTTTATCTTTATAATTTGCCATATTCTAGTTTCTTTTGTTTCATTTGGTTGTTCTT
>NW_011888850.1:1761884-1764451 GCF_000151845.1 Pteropus vampyrus | reverse complement strand
TGTGCTATTTACACTTCACCTCTTTCTAGCTAATATATAATTTTAGTTTAATTTTCTTTTTGATCCAGGGATAGTTCTCTTTATTCTTCCTTTCCGAATTAATTTGGAAGTTCTACTATGTTTTTCATTTCTTCTAGTGGATACTTTTCCTTTTTAGCTGTCAGAATTCAACCTTACTTTTCTATTAATATATCAAAAATACTAAAACAAAAATACTAGAAACTAAAACTTTCTCCAAAATATTTACTTTCTTGCTCCTCCATACTCTACTTCAAATCATGTTTGGGCCTCCCTCGATGCTCCCAAGAACATAGATGAAAAAAGATTATGAGTTGCTATATTAAATCCACAGCAATTGTCTGCCCTAGGAATGACAAATTAGAAATACAAAGTAAGGGTAAAGGAGAAATCCTATTCCTTATAGTGACACAAATTGTAAAAATAACTAAATAAATTGAACAAAAAAGTTTTAGGATGCATGTGCAAAAAAATTATAAAATCGTATTGAGGAACATAAAGTAAGTTCTGAACAATTGAAGACAGATGTACTGTACTCCCTAAATTAATAAATTTATTATAGTTGCTATTATAATCTCAAAAAGGTTATTTGGAGAGTGATATAAAAATGATTTGATAGTTCACATGAAAGAATAAATGACTGAGAATAGCCAAAAATTATTTTGAAAAGAAAAAATAGTGAGGAGGGACTTTCCTCCCCAAATATTAAAATGTAACAGAATAATAAAATTAAAACAGTATGATATAGGCAAACCAACTAGGAGAAGAGAAAAAAGGATCAAAAAATAGACCCAGAAATATGCAGAACCCTAATATAGGACAAAAGTCGTAATATAAACATAAATTGTAGATTTATAAATCTCAAATTAAAAAATAAAAATATTCAAAAGAGAATTTTGAAGGAAATCCGTATAACAAGGTGATGGGGTGCTTCTTAAGCAAAGCAGAAAACCCAAAAGTCAGTTTAAAAAATAGATATATTTGACTTTATAGAGATTTAAACATTTTGTAGGCCAAAATATATCAAAGAAAAGGTAAAGCCAAAAGATAGATTAGAAAAGAAACTCTCATAGTGCGTGACAGGTCAATATTCTTAATATCTAAATATCTCTTATAGGTTAATAACAAAATGAACAAGCAAGATAAATGAGAAATTCACAGGAACTAAAAATGACTGGTGAATTTAAGGAAATATGTTCGGCCTTACTAGTATTACAGAAATGCAAATTGAAAAAAGTTACATTTTAACTTATTAAAATCATATAATTTCATTTCTTATTGTTTTGAACTTTTTACAATAAAAATTAGACTAATATAATGAACACCTATACTTACTGCTTAGATTTAATAATTGTTAGCATTTTGCCACATTCCTTAATATATCTGATTTTTTATTAAGTATTTTTGATGGAGGATATCATTCTGTTACTCCCTAAATACTTTAATATACACCTCTTTGAAAAAGGACATTTTCCTAAATAACCACAATACCTTATCAACTAGCTGAATTAACAATAATTCTTTAATATCATCTAATATCCAGCCTGTATTCTGATTTCCTCAGTGGGCCCTGAACTGTCTTTTACAATTGGTTTGTTCAAAGTGGGACCACTTATTAAATTTGGTTGTTATAGCTCTTAAATCTCTTTTAATCTTAAATGAAATCCCACCCCCACATTTTTTTCCAAGGCAGTGATCTGATGAAGAGACCAGGCCAGCTGAACTACACAATGTCCCATGTCCTGGGTTACCTCTTTGTGTTTTTCTTATTTTGCCCCTGTATTGCCTGTAAATCTAAATTAGACCTAAAGTCTCGATTAGATTTAAGTTAAGCATTTTGGGCAAGATTTCACAGGTGACACTGTACACTGTCTATCGCACCACATCAGTGGGCAGATAATGTCCGGTGTCCACTATTACTGGTTCTAGGATTCATTGGGTCAAGGTGGCAACAACCTGACCCTACACTGTAAACTTGTGTTTCTCCCGTTATATGTAACTTGCGAAGTGGTATTCCGGTAACAGAAATATCCAGTTCCACTCAGCTTTCCTCTGATAACTGTAGCACCCACTGATGATCTTAGCCTGAATAAATGGTTTTTCATTACAGGTTGCAAAATAGCAGTTTTCTAGTTTTCTCATTTGTTCAACGTTTATTAGCTGGCACTCTTCTCTTAGATGAGCTATTCTCTTAGATGGTGATCCAGGCCCTATGGATCATCCTAATACAGAGTTCGTGCTGAAAAGGCAGGATAAGTAATTAATTCTTTCTACTTCATAACCAATTTTAAGAGAAAGGAACTGACCAGCTTAATAACTACCTCCAATGATGTTCCTCTTTTCTTACTTTTTTTTTTTTTTAGTTTGGCTTTCTCTTTTTGAGTATCTATTCTTCCATCCAGCTACCTACTTACCCACCTACCTACCTATCTGGAAAATAAGCAACCTCTGATGACCAAGAATGACCTCAGATTGATCTAATCTAAGCCATATTGTTCTCCTGTTGGATATAAACAATCTCACAGAACATCCACGTTAGACATAACCCA
>NW_011888850.1:1759211-1761834 GCF_000151845.1 Pteropus vampyrus | reverse complement strand
ACTGATGATCTTAGCCTGAATAAATGGTTTTTCATTACAGGTTGCAAAATAGCAGTTTTCTAGTTTTCTCATTTGTTCAACGTTTATTAGCTGGCACTCTTCTCTTAGATGAGCTATTCTCTTAGATGGTGATCCAGGCCCTATGGATCACCCTAATACAGAGTTCGTGCTGAAAAGGCAGGATAAGTAATTAATTCTTTCTACTTCATAACCAATTTTAAGAGAAAGGAACTGACCAGCTTAATAACTACCTCCAATGATGTTCCTCTTTTCTTACTTTTTTTTTTTTTTAGTTTGGCTTTCTCTTTTTGAGTATCTATTCTTCCATCCAGCTACCTACTTACCCACCTACCTACCTATCTGGAAAATAAGCAACCTCTGATGACCAAGAATGACCTCAGATTGATCTAATCTAAGCCATATTGTTCTCCTGTTGGATATAAACAATCTCACAGAACATCCACGTTAGACATAACCCATAAAACACCAAACACTCCCCTCTAAGCTAATATGAGTAACTGTTGTTTTGTTTTGTTTTTTTACCAATTATAGTTTTATCTTTGTTCTATTCTGCCTTCTCTGTAAATAAGATTTATTGAGATATTCATAGTATTCATAGATCTCCTTTTTAACAATAACAACCTAGAACAAACTTCTGCTTCCTTACACCCTCCCCCAAATTAGCTAACCAAAGCCCAAATCCCATAGGAGATTTTTCTAACAAACTCTTACTGAGATGCCTCCTTCACTGGCTCCCCACTCCCCTTCCCCATGGCATACATTCTCCCTTGCTGCAATGAGTGACAAAAATAAATTCAACTTGCTCAGTTACAGGTGTTCCTGGTGGTCTTTGGAATTGAAGAAAACATATTTTTTTGTATATGGTATACTTCAATCCATTAATTACAGTTATTATTATTTTTAATGTGAAAGTTGTCCCAGTTTTGTTAGGAGACCCTCCCAGCCAGCTTTGTGTGACTCCTTGGCAAAACGCCATTATTCCCTAAAAGAGTCCTTGTGCTTTGACGTGCAAAGATGTCCCAAGCTCACCTGGTACATTCCCTGCCTCAGACCGGGACAAAAATTAAAACAGTAATGTAAGGCAATGACTTTAAGGATGTGGGAAGTCAAATACTTTCATAACTTGCTGCTGGAAGTTAAATTTTCATAATGTCTTGGGAAAGATTTTTAAGGTTTTTATGAATATTTAAAGTATTCATACTTATTGACTCGGCGTTCCCATTTTTAGGAATCATAACACAAAGAAATAAGAGCAAGAGAATGTAAGAATTTAGGCACAAAGATGTTCCGTGCAATATCATTGGCATTGGCAGAAGAGTAGAAAGTGAACATCCAGTGAAGAGAAATGGGAGACTAAACTATAGCACATAATATAGACTATACAATATTAAACAGCTATCTTTTTTAAAATGAGGTAGAGTTATAGCTGAAAAATATCCACAAAATACTGATAAACAAAATTAATGTGTTACAGTGTAAGGTATATAGCATAGTCTAATTCAAAGGAAAAACTCATCCTATGTTTCTATTTTTGTTTGATCGTGAAGGAAGAATTTTATCACTCTATTAATACAAAGAAGTGGGAATGGACCCGACTCGTCTTGGATTTGTTTTAGAATGCAGCACACATATATTTCTCCTATATTTACCAAAAATTTAAAACATAAGGGAAAAAAATAAGTAAAGAATAAATAAACTAAAAAGTGGAATTTGATTGAAACAGATTTTTATTTATAGGCAAACTGTAAGACAAAAGATAGACAACTTAGGGAGAGTTACTCAATTTCTTAACAAGGACCTGGGTTTCTCCCAGGAGGCTATGTCATCAAGGCCTCCGTCATAAAATATCCGGCCTGACACACTGAGGTCCAGATCTGAGGTGAAGAAACTGTCATGGTGGCTGGTACAGAAGGAAAAGCACCTGACTCCTTAATCGATGAGAGAAAGTTCACCTTGTAGCATCACAGACTGCCCAGGAACCCGTATGCCTTCGGCCATTCACACACACATGGAAAATTTATGGGATTGGGGAGAAAACAACTCTGGGAAAAATATCTAAAGTCATTATATTTTGGTGATTTAAAAATAAATTAAAAGAGCTTTTCAAAGATAGAGGCACTAAAGCTAAATAGAAAAGAAAGCTGAAATGAGAAAAAGGTTCATCTTTACCACAGCAGAAGGACTTTCTGCCTGAAGTAATTTCCATTTTCCGGGTGAGTGCGTTTGCATTCTGGCTACACTAATGCGATAGTTCTATGTATGAGTAATTTTAGAATTCCACTCAGCAATTCTAACTCCACTGATAAAGCCTTCTTGTGGATGAAATAGTATGTTTACCTTTATCAAAAATGCATTTCCATATGAGAGTAAATTGTGACAAACACACACGCAAAAAGAGTAATGCTAAAGATGCTAAAAACAAACCAGAGCTCTGTTCATGGCCACGAGAGCTTTCAGTAATCACATATTACAGAGTTTAAGTATAATTTTCTGGTGGCACAATAGCCCTGAGCATTTTTTTGTTTATTTGTTGTTTTTAAAGCATGAGGCATTATTCAGAAAGTACACTGCCTTCAAATCTAATGTTATAGGAACAGGAAGG
>NW_011888850.1:1749215-1759161 GCF_000151845.1 Pteropus vampyrus | reverse complement strand
AAAAAATAAGTAAAGAATAAATAAACTAAAAAGTGGAATTTGATTGAAACAGATTTTTATTTATAGGCAAACTGTAAGACAAAAGATAGACAACTTAGGGAGAGTTACTCAATTTCTTAACAAGGACCTGGGTTTCTCCCAGGAGGCTATGTCATCAAGGCCTCCGTCATAAAATATCCGGCCTGACACACTGAGGTCCAGATCTGAGGTGAAGAAACTGTCATGGTGGCTGGTACAGAAGGAAAAGCACCTGACTCCTTAATCGATGAGAGAAAGTTCACCTTGTAGCATCACAGACTGCCCAGGAACCCGTATGCCTTCGGCCATTCACACACACATGGAAAATTTATGGGATTGGGGAGAAAACAACTCTGGGAAAAATATCTAAAGTCATTATATTTTGGTGATTTAAAAATAAATTAAAAGAGCTTTTCAAAGATAGAGGCACTAAAGCTAAATAGAAAAGAAAGCTGAAATGAGAAAAAGGTTCATCTTTACCACAGCAGAAGGACTTTCTGCCTGAAGTAATTTCCATTTTCCGGGTGAGTGCGTTTGCATTCTGGCTACACTAATGCGATAGTTCTATGTATGAGTAATTTTAGAATTCCACTCAGCAATTCTAACTCCACTGATAAAGCCTTCTTGTGGATGAAATAGTATGTTTACCTTTATCAAAAATGCATTTCCATATGAGAGTAAATTGTGACAAACACACACGCAAAAAGAGTAATGCTAAAGATGCTAAAAACAAACCAGAGCTCTGTTCATGGCCACGAGAGCTTTCAGTAATCACATATTACAGAGTTTAAGTATAATTTTCTGGTGGCACAATAGCCCTGAGCATTTTTTTGTTTATTTGTTGTTTTTAAAGCATGAGGCATTATTCAGAAAGTACACTGCCTTCAAATCTAATGTTATAGGAACAGGAAGGCTAATAATTCCTCTTTCTCCACACATATTTCTCATTTATCTTGCTGGGGTTTCAACAGAGCTGAGAGAAGACGATTCTCCCCATGTTTAATCTCCTGACGTGGCTGTAAGGTCTGTGTGGGGCACCCATTTGTTTCCAGTCCCCACTTAAACATCCTCAATAATTTAGATCCCCGGGGGTGAGTGTGGAGAATGGTGAGTATAGAATTTTCTCCCCTAGCAAAAATATTAAAGTTTCAAGTTTCCCTTGAGGGCCCAAGTACCTTACGTAATTTATCCAATTTCTTCTGATCAGGTGACTGTGGGTTCATTGTGCTGCTTGCTTTCTCTTACTTTAATTCTTAGAGAATATTCTTAGTTAAATAAGTTTTTAAATCTGTTGAAAATTATTTCTCTATTTTTACTATCCATGGGGCACATTGTTCACCCTTCTCTTTCTTTGCCCCCCAGTCCTCCCCGGGACTGGGGCCAATGACAGCACTGGAACATATGCTCTATTTCTCTTCTTTGCTTAATGTAAACCCCCCTCAATCTTTCCATTCATTGCAATGGAAACCTCTATGTCAGGCTTGGCAAATACATGGTGGATACTTCCGGATACACTTTCTACCTACTGAAGATGGCACATGAGACTTATCATTTAGGTATAAAATATTTTTTTTCTATTTTAAATGATTTTTAATATAAACACACTTTACATAAACTAGCACACTGCCAAGCATGCATCAGATAATAAATATATGTTAAACTAAAGATTCTGTCATGAATCTGGCTCTTATATACAAAGCTTGGGGTGAAATTGATGAGAAAAAATGTGACAGAGTAATGAAGATTTATAGAGTCAAGAGAATACGCAGGTGCTACAACCGATAGTCAGTTTTTTAGCAGCTGAAGCACTTTCCTATTGCATACCTATATTGCCCAGAAACTGGTCCCTACACGTTCCGACTAAGGCAATTCAAAGAAATACACATTTAAGGAATCTCCCAGCAGATTTTAGGGTCAAGTCTATGACATGAACTTATCTAAGCACACCACAATAATTGTTCATCTCTAGAACTGGATAAAAATATATTCTGGATATATGAAAGTGAGTAGTAACTTTATTCATTTTATTATTGAGTATATTTCTACAGGCCATCATCGGCTGGCAAAAAAAATTTTACTGATTGAATTTTGTACTTATTTATATGGATGTTCTCAAACAACAGCAAACGACATTATTTTTAAAGTTTCAAGAACCTTGTATAATTCAGTGTCAAAATCATATTCTTTTAACTTACACAATCTAAACAGGATGTGTTAGAGCAAACTTTGAATTTTTTTTTTTTTAACCAAAAATGTTGGAGGTGTGCAATGAAAACAGCTGTAGCTAACAAGTTCAAATTTTCAAAATGCTCAGGGAGTCGCATGGACTCTCAGAGCCTGATTCCTAAATCAGAAAAAGATTTACACTCATGAGCTTCCCCTGCACACTGAGCTTTCCTCTTAATATCCTTCCCAATTTAGCATGACTTCCTACGTCCCCCAGATGTGCCATGTGGCTAAGGATGATAGGGACTGCCCATGCCTTCCCATCTTTCTACCCGTGAAGCATGGACATTTCTGCCTCTTTTATTTTTTAACCTTCTATTTTTAAATAATTGCAGTCATTTAAAAAAAAAAAAAAAGCAAAAATATTACAAAAAAAATGCCTTAAAGTGGGGGAGGGGTAAAGGGGGAGCTGGGCGAAAAAGGAAAAAGGAAAAAGAAAGAATTTCTCAATAGTTCTCATCCAGATCCTCCAAACATTGATATCATTCTCTCTCTGTACGTATACATGTAACATATATTTATATTATATATACCTATATATGATATGCATGTTATATACAGGTATATATTTTAATAAACATTCAAAATTAAGTTACAGACATGCTTTCCTTTTACTCCTAAACACTTCAAACTATATTTTTCTAAAATTAAGAACGTTCTTTTATATAATCATAGCACAAATTACTAAAATAAGGAGATGATCATTGATATTATATTACTGTCTAACCTACAATATTTAGATAAATTTACCATTTTCCCCACTAAGGTCATTGATAGCAAGAAGAAAACAATCCAGCCCAGGTGTCTTTAGATCTCCTTAATCTATCATGAACTTAACAGTTTTGATCAGTTATTCTGTAGACTGCCCCTTAATTTGAGTTTGCCTGATGTATCCTCATGATTACAGTTATGCATTTTTTGGTACGAATACCGCAGAAGTGCCGTCACGTTCTTCTCAGGACATTACCCCAGGAGGCACGTGACTTGTATTTGTTCCATTACTGGTGTTTGTTATCTTAGATTACTTAGTTTAGTTATTGTCTACCAGGTTTTTCCATTGTAATGTTGCCGTTTTTTCCTGAGGAATTAATAATTTGCAGGGAGGTATTTTGAGACTATTTAAACATCCTATTTCTCATCACATTTTCACCCTTAGCATCTAGTGATGATTCTTTGCTGCTTCTTTTTAAGTTTCTTCTTGCATCACACAGTATCTTCTCGAGGCAAACTAATAATATCCTTCTTTTCTTTGCATAAAACATTTTGTAATCGTTTGGGCAATTCTATTAAAATGCAGTTTTTGCTGTAATAATTTTATTCACCAGAATGCTGTGAGGATTTGGTAGCAAAAAATTAAACTTTCCAGTCCTCCCTTGCTTTATGTGTAGAATTATAGCAGATAATTCTAATAGAAATCCCATGATTGAGCAAAGCTGTTTAAAGACCCATTGATTAAAATGCTCTAATAGTAATTACTTAAAAAAAAAACATGAATTTGATAAATCTCAAAATGGACTTCCAGGGAAGAGGTGAAAGGGAGAAAGTTAGAGATGATGTACTGGTGCCGTTACAGTTTAAATTCACAATAACAAAGGCAGACCTGAATCATCTTGGCATATTCAAATCAAGGTACACATTTTCTCCAGCAAAACAGAAAGCAAGAAAGTGAGGATCTCGATTTAAAATTAAATGCTGATAACTAATTACTTTCTACATTCTTTTCCCCCAAAGTTGCTAGGGTGTCAGTTTCTTTGTTTTACAAATGTTTGCTGAATCACAGGGCTTTCTGTTTTATTCTGCATAGTCTCTCCATCTCTCTGGATGTTCCTTCTCTGCCTTCAACTCAGGGAATGTAAAATTCACTCATGGGTGGCAAATAGAGGAGAGTCATAGGAAAAAAAAAATGATGAAACCCCTACTGAGTAGAAAATATGAAATTATTCAGCAGAACCAGAAATATATTAATCTCACTCTCTCGAGATCACCTAAAAACTATTTGTAGCTGTATTTTCTCTGAAGATCCCAGTAGGGTGTGGTTCTAAGAGTCTTCAGCAGTCGAGAGAATATATCTCCTCCATGACTTCAGTGGAAGCTCTTGAATAATGTGGCCCATTCCTGTAAAGCGCCACTTGATCAGCACATAGTAGGGCATATCTGAAGAGCACTAGCCTTCAACCTTGGCTGGACATTGCAACCACCAGGCTCCCATTCTGAGATTCTGATATTATCCTTCTGGGGGCTGCCTGGTATTCAGGGCTTTTAAAAACTTCCCAGATGATTATAATGGGCAGCCAAGGCTGGGAACCTCTGCTGTAGAAAATTTTTAGTTTCCCCTTACGGCCTAAGAAATAAAATTCTAGTCTCCTTAGGTATGTACATTTTTGTCCTTTCTCATTATGCTTTCAAGATTCCCCTACTAATGTATTTCCACACATATGAGTGAAAAGAAAAACAATGTAACTAAGCTGTTTTATACACTAGGGTTGCTTAAAATTTTCAGAGACTAATGGGCAAAAATATCATATCTGGCTTGAGTTTCACCTTAGAGAAAAATGAATTAGAAGTAGCTCCTTTTCTCTATTCAAATTCCACTGTGCATGTCACAGCCTTGTTCCTCCTTCACATTTGTTTCCATCACTGCCATGCTTTCTGATCTTGGCCGCTGACTGAGCAGGTCCTGGGCTAGTTATAACGTTACCATTGACTGAGTGCCTGCCTTCTAGCTACCAAATGATTTACACACAACTTCTAAAAACATATTTTAAAGAGAAAAGCATCAGCTTTTACATATTGATGGAAAGAGCCAGAATTGGGACCAGGGTCTGGGAGGCTCTAAAATCACAGCCATCGCCACTGATAAAGACACTGTGGGGGGACATTTCCCCTGTCAATTAGTCCCACCCATTCAGCCCATTACTTCCCTTGATGATTGTTATTGCTTTACAGGTGACCACCTATTCTAAGCTCTCCTGGAAAGAGTAAGTTACATCCCATGGTTGAAGAATAGCTTAACTCTCCTCTCTCCTGCCAAAAGGAGGCACAGAGACTCGATTTCTCTTTTATGACATAAAGTTTCCAAACAGCTATCAGTGGAACCGCTATCATCCATGGGCATAGGCAGCTGCCTAAATAAGTGATTTCAGGGGTACTGAAAGGGTGGCCCCAAAACAACTCCTTTCTTCTCATAGGTGCCTGAAACTCCCTTAAAAGGAGAAAGAAACTTTTATTCTGTATTTAGAATGAAGACAAAATTCAAACAGCTCAGGACAAGGTCACTCATTGATTCACACCCAGTGGTTGACACACTCACACTCATTCAGACTGGAACAATTCAGACACACCAGTTCACAGCTCGTGCACATCTGTGGGGTGCTGGAGGAAACCAGAGTCCCGGGAGAAAACCCACACAGACACAGGGAGAACGTGCAGACTCCACACAGACAGTGGCTGCTGCCAGGATTTTTTTCCATCAGCATTATAATGGAATGATGTTGAACAAAATGACGTTATTCCAAGAACTGCTGTATATGTTTTATCCCTAGAATGCCAATTTCCAAGAACTTGAACCCAGAAAAAAAAAACTGAATTAAACCCTAAAATATTTGTTAACCTCATTTAAATTTTCTTGGGTGATTTACAAGACTCTTCTTAAATCCTACAGCACCTTTATCCTAACCATCAATCACGTTTGGGGAACAGATGTGCAGAAGTGACAGTTTGTAGAGATTTCTGTTTAACAGAATGTCAGCTAATCAGGGGTTCACTCTCCGGGCCATGTTTCAGGCATCAGTAAGAATTTATTTAAATATTGACATGATGACAATCCCTTCATCTGAAATACACATGCACTCACTGACCTGTCTGAAATTTCCTATTGTGCCTGCAGTCATCACCTGGGTCATACCATTGAAAAACACGATGCTTAGTGGAACCGATATGAGTGTGATATCAGGAGCTGTCCACATCGTAACACACACGTGGTGGGAAGAGACATGAACTTACCTTTCCTGAAGAAGCTGTGACTTCCTCTGTCACAAGCCCCTGCTTCCTGCAGCAGTAGCTCAGACAGGAGCATGGCTCATCTTTTTCTTGTCATCCAGGCATGACTTGCTGAGAGCCAGAGACATCTTGAGTTTCATTTATATCCTAAATGATAGAAAAATGTAGAAAAGTCTATAATCACTAGAACTCACGCTTACCCCATGTGGTGACACCGCCATGCCTATTCATCTGTCATGACACTCACTGTTTAGATGCTTTTTTCAGCCTTTTATCCATACACATCTTCCACCATCCACCGTCAGTATATAATATGAACAGCTTGGAAATCAGAGTGTGGATTTGCGGGGGGAAAGTTATTATTCCTTTTGAGGCTCCATTTCTGTAAAATGGGGATAATGATCTCTAACTTGCAAAAGGGTTGAGTCTGGCACACGGGTGGTGCTCCAGCATTGGAAACTAGCATTGACAGCTCCCCTCTCCTTTGAGTTCTAATTACCATACAAGGTCACCCCACGTGTCTTTCAAGCTGTACCTCACAAGCAGGGTCATACTAACTTTATATGTTTTCATCACAGGAGACACACCAGAACATGCTCAGTCAGCTCGTAAGTGAGGAGGCCTGCTCTCAGCAGTTGATTTATTTAAAACTTATCTATGAAACCGATATAATATTGAATGTCAACTGTAACTGAAAAAAAAAATAAAATAAAACATTAAGAAATTTTAAATAATAAATCTTTGTTACATTCCTGGGGAAAAAATAAAGTAGATTAGAAGAAGCTGAATAGTAAACTGGAAGACGTAGCTGAAAAAAAATTTATCTAGTGTCTAGGACAATGGTTTGTGGGATCTGTTCAAGTTCAGAGGGAAAAAATAATGTGAAGAAACATAGAATTTGAGATTAAAAAGAGACAATAGTCACCTCATTATAAGCTCCAAACAAACAGTTTTTCAAGGTATGTCACTGATCTTAATGAGATAGAAAGGAGTTTTAGTAATGATATTGTTTGCAAACTAGCTAATTTGTGAAGGCATATAGGCATATGTATATCGCATGTATACTCAGTTTCTTTTCCTGTGATGGTGGGCGTTTTTGTTATAACATGATATGCGGAGCTGAAAGGGCTCTTCCGGTCCCACAGACAAGCAGAGGGCTCTTTCCTTCCTGTTGATGGTTTTAATTCTACTGCCCTCCCCTCTCTACGTCCTCTGCTCTGAGAAAAATCTACACAAGAATAAACAGTTTCCATGTCATAGTGTCAGCAATGCCCTATTTAGCTATCTCATATGAGCTAATAAATTCATAGAAATACATGTTGAGTCAGGACAGAATGTATGTAATTTTTAACTTTTTAACTGATGTGTGTAATCATTCCTTGTCTCTTTCTCTAAGCCCTTTCTTTCTACTCAGGATATAAGATCAAGTTATTCTGTGCTGCTGTTTCGGGCCTTTCAGCCAAAGCTCCCTGGTGCAGATATTGATTATCAGTTTTACAAATTTAGAAAAGTTTGAAAACATTTGACCTCAGGGTATATATTAGACTGAAAGAGGCACTCACTGAAGCAACACTAAGAATAGATAGATTTATTAGCTAGATCACTTACGTATGAACTTACACGGGGATAAAGATGAAGCTAAAGAGCCACATCTAAGAACTAATGATTGGCAATTCCTCAATTAAGAGTTAGTTAAAAGATGAAAATGAACAGAAGTTTGTTTGGTGACATAGCATCAAGATAATCCATATTAGATGCCCCTAAGGCAGTGGTTTTCAACCAGGAGTGATCTCTCCCCTCCCCACTCCAGGGGCTATTTGGTAATGTCTGGAGACAGAGTGAAATGACAGACGTATACTGACAGCAGGGATCGAAGGAGCCTTCACATAAAGGGGCAATTGAGCTGGGTCTTGAAGGATGTGTAGAAGTTTGACAGGAGAGGTGTGGGGAGGAATACCCTGGGCAGAGGAGACACCATGAACAAAGGCTCTGAGTGCAGACAGAGGGAAGGAGGAATGGGGTTTGGCTGCAGTGTAAGATGGGACTGAATAAATTAAAGCCTGGACAATGGCTTGGGACCAGATGCTTCCCCAGCATGATTCTTTGCAGCCCCACTAACAATAGAGTCTGTGAACAAAAGCGTAGCTTGATATAATAACTGACTTGTTTTCCACTTGCAGTATTTTCTTCTACTTCTTGACCTTCCTTTATTCAATCATCTAGACATCCCACACTACTCCCTCAGGGAATGGATGAGATCGCAGAAAGCACAGAAAACAACAGTCGGTTCTTAGCTTGTAAGTTTCCAAATACCAGCCAAATGTCATGGAGGGACAGTGGTTAAGATACAAAATAGAAACATCACAGAGGAACATACCTAGAGAGACTGGTCCAATAAATATCACTTTAATCCCAATAAAAAACAAAGAGGCACCACGTCAAGGATTGGGGACTTTTTTTTTTTTTTTTAAAGCAGCAGCAGCATATGACTATGGCTTGGTGCTAATCCAGGAAGCTTTGGTCCAGGCCACTTGAAAATGTCATTGACTTTGAATCCTAAATGGAGCCAGTTTATCAACACGGAGTAGCTCAGCCAGCAAGGCCCACAGGATTCTCAGGAAATGCATCCCCGTGCATTAGGCTGATGTTAAAATAATAATGTCAAAGTTGTAAAGGAAATGTTAAAGGATTTTAAAGGACTGTCTTAAAGGAATCAAGAAAGTGGAGTTAAGGTATGGTTCTCGTCTGGGGGTGGTTGTGTCTCTGGGAAACATTTGCCAGTGTTTGAAGACATTTCGCATTGTCGTAACTGAGGGGGTGTTATTGGCGTCCACTAAGCAGAGGCCAGAGATGCTGCTAAACATCCTACAATGTACAAGACAGTTCCCCACAACAAAGAATTATCTGGCTAAAATGTCAATGGTGCCAACTTATTGGAAAGGGGTTCAGTTATACACCTGGGACTCCCAAAATCCTGGGCGAGGCTCATCTGCCCCTTTCTGCTACCCTGACTCTCTTGTTAGGCAAAAGCCAAATATGAGCTGGCTGTGCTCATGGGACACGTCGTACCCCATCCCTCTGTGCTGCCTTCCAGCCCTGGAGGAAGTTCCTACACCAGGAACAGGCTGCTTTCATCAACATCCTCTTGGGTAATATATTTTTAAATGTTTACAGTACTACTGGGAAGGGTAAAAAAATCACAGGACATTTAAGAAAACATCCACCCACATTCATTTGTTATTGGAGCTCATGACCAGTGGCCACAAAGAACAGGGATGGTGTTCCAGGTACCAGTACACAGCCAGGGACATGAACACTCCTTTTGCCAGCCACACCGTGTTGCTTTATACGTTGTCCTTGTCAAGGTCGGGCTCTGCCATCATTACTTGATTACAGACCGTAGCATGGGCCTTGCTCCCTAAAAATTGTAGTCTCACCATTTCCTCTCCTTAAAACCATCTTATTAGTATGCAGTTAATGCCCACTTCATTTATGGCATAATTTCAGAGGCTTTTTTTTTTTTTTTTACCAGCTGATATGTATTAGTTTTCACATGTCTGACAGGAAATCTCATATTAATAATTGCTGAGCCAAATTCATTACCTTGACAGTCATTCACTGATACAGTTATCTATTCATTCATTTATTCATTCCCTTTTCACTGAGCCCCCTATGCAGTGAGCAGGATTGCTGGGTTTTGGGG
>NW_011888850.1:1741388-1748065 GCF_000151845.1 Pteropus vampyrus | reverse complement strand
TGGCACATGTGGGCTCACAATAATTATTTTTATAAAGATTTTCAAACCTAAAGGAAAGTGATAAGTATAATAATAAAACATATGCCCAATATCCAGGTTTAATCATTTTTAAATTAGAATACACTATACATAGGGAAATTTGCACAAATCTTTACAGTAAATTTGATGCATATTTACAAAGAAAACACACCTAATTAACCACAATAGAAATCAAGACATAAAACATTACTAGCATTGTTATATGGGTTATAACCCTGTATAATAACCCTAACCATCCTGTCACCACTTGGCTCCCTGCCCTCCTCATCACAGACAGCAACAGTGTACAGATTACTTCCCTTATCTTTTTTCTGCCATCACTTTTAATTCCATCTCAAGGCACCCACGCTTTTTCTCCTTTCTTACTCCCTTCCTTTCTCCGTTTCTCTCCTCTCCCTTTCTTTGTTCCATTTATGAGTTAGGGGACAAAAACTCTCAATGCTTAAAAAGAATGATAAAAATCTGCTAGAGACACGTGCTGGAAAAGGAAGCGGAATGTTCTGGCAAGTGCTGAGACAGCAAGGAGCCAAGCTGTGGAAGTCCTTTGATGTGCTAAGGAGCACATTTTTAGCATATGTCAAGTCCCTCTTGGCCTTTCTGGGTAAGCCAGATTTTCAAGCACAAGGATTTAAGATAGATCAATACCTCTATTTTCTCATAGTTTATGTTGGTTATGTTACAGCTTAAATGAGCTTTCGTGGTCTGGCCTACTGTCCATAGTGTCTGTACCAATTTACATGCCCACCACAGCGCAGTAGTGTTCCCTTTTCTCCACACCATGGGAAGATATTACAAGTACTTGCTCAACTGAACACGATGGCTGTTGGATCTAACCTAAAGGCAGCTGGCTATAAGGCTCACGGAAGGATTACAGATTCTTGCAGATGTGATCCGGCTATTTGAGGAATTATAGAAAAAGAAGAAAACAATTGTTCCTGGCATATAGCCATAGAAAACAATCTCCAATTTGCCAGTGAAATAAAAGCATGGAATCGTGGGGTTTATTTTAAGACCATACCTGGATCTTGAATTTAGCATTACGAAGAAAATTAGAACAATGTTAAAATCTTTAGCAGAGCCCCTACTTGGCCACCTCTCATCATCAGGTGAGTGCCTGCCCGCCACCGAGGCAGCCTTTAGTCCCAGGGAAGCCAACGTTTAGTTTATTAGTATGTCTCATCTTCATATTGTTCAGTGAAACCAGTGATGGCTCTTTGCTTTTTCCATTAGCAAAGGATGCCTCTCCTGTCATATTCCACAGGTCCCTGCGTGTCACTGTTCTCCCAGGACCATACATTTGCAGGTAGGTCCAAAAACAGTCCCTTGTGAAGATCCCTTTAAATTCTGTTCTATTCCCAGTATTTCTGCCGCGCGCGCACGCACACACACACACACACACACACACACCATTTAGGGCCTGTTTGTACAGGGGAATCATTTTCCAGTTGGAAAGCAATAGACACATTTATTTTTAAAGGAAAAAAGTCAGCACTAACAGGTTTAGTCTCCTGCTAGGACTTTAGGCTACTGAGTTATTCTCCTCCAAGCTATTCGTAGACCCATTAATTGAGAAATTGGAGAAATAAGGGCACATAGGCCTATCTAATTAAACTGCTCACTTCGTCTTCTATCACTAAAGCAGTTTCCCAGGATGTTAATTGGCTGGAGAGTTTCTCTTGTCTGGTAGCTCTTGATACCCTGTGCATTTTAAAAAGCACTACTCCCACCCTAAACTGTCAGGGGGTGGTTTTGTTTTTGTTTTCCTTCCAAAAAGCGGACCTAGTACTTTGAAGAGCTAATTACAAATCTAAGGACTATTTCTATTTGGTGTGCCTCTTGGCATATTGGATGCTAATGGCCCCTTCCTGCCATTAAATGATAAAAACTTCCTATTGGATTTTCTGGTTCGCCTGGGGCTGGGAGGCAGAGGCTGTCCTGAGAGCAGTCACCAGATTGATGCTTTGTTTTCAGTGAGCCATTAATTTCCTTGCTGTTTTGCTTTATAAGGAAACTCTATTTGATTTGTGTGTCTGCCATTCTCCCCCATCCGGTGCTGGTCGTCACCCCCAGCTGCCCTGATGTGTCTGCAGAGGCTCTGCCCTTTTTATAAGGATTCTGGGAGAAATGACCATCCACGTCCTTGGCTTCTCTCTGTCTTTATCAATCCTAACGCATTCCTCTTGGTGGCTAATTGTCCCTCTTCTCTTGACATGTATGTTTTCCTTTATTTAAAAAAAAAAAAAAAGATAAATGACAAAGAAAAAGAAATTGTGTTTTGAACAGTTTTTAAACAACCAGCAATGATGACTGGCAACAGTCCTTTTAATATTTTTTATGTTGACAGTTGACGGCAACTGTCTCAATTTTGTAAAGCCCTCCCTGAAGTTGTCCCTTTAGATAAACGCATTCACGAATGAGAAAGAGAAAAAAACTCCTTTGTCGATAGATATATCCTAATTTTTAGGTTTAAAACATAAACAGATGATCTTTTGAATAAGCATTAGTGTTAAAATTAAATAACAGAGGCAAATATAGCATATTTTTTAATTTTGTGTGTGTTGCACGCACACATGTTATGTGTCATTTTGCTGCCTAAAGTAATAAGCAGGTCAACAAATAAGTATAATTAGATGCACTGTCAATTTTTTTTTAAATGCAAGTTTTGGAATCAAACCGATCTGGGTTGGAATCCCGCCAGTCATTAAAGCACCAGCTTCCACCTAACACACCTGAGCCCCATCTTAAATGAGAATAATACTTAGTTGTTAGGACAAAAATAGCTAAGATTTATAAAGTCCTGAACACAATATCTAACATGTAGAATAGCTTCTTTTTAAAAGGCATATTCGTATTAGTATTTTTAGGAGAAATATGTGTGTTATAGTTAAAAAAGGACTGACTAGAGGGGCCTGGGAGAAAGCGGGACGAGGAAGGAAGGACATGTGGCATTCTTCCCGACTCCCTTGGGAGAGAGGTGGTAGTCAGGGAAGGGCTTCTTCTTTCCCCAGGGCTTATCTTAAACCCAGCAAACCCACGTTCCAGTGGCCAGCCCCTGGCTTTCCCTTGTCGAAGAAGCCATGTCCTCTGTGTCCCCCTGGAACCCAGGCCCAGCTCTAGAGTGTCAGAAACTCCTGCTCTCTCAGCTTCCCCTACTGATCTCGCCCTCGGGGTTGGGGCGGGGCAGCAAGCCTGCCAAGTCTCCTTTCCTCTCCTCATCTCAGGACCCCACAGGCTGAATGAGAAGCGACTCGTTGCCCTCACCACCTCAGTCACAGCTGCTTGGAAGTCTGTCGTTTCCAGATCTGCTTTAGTGAACTAGGAAAGTTCATAGCCGCTGTTGGTTGACTCCTCTTTAGGAGGGTTCTGAGCGATCTGCAGGACAGGTATGGTTAACCAAAGGCTCTCAGAATTAGGTGTATTACCTCGCCTTGTGGGCTTATTAAAGCTGCAGATTCCTAGACCCTTCTCCCAGTTATTCTGACTTAGTAGACATTTCAATAACCTAAAAGAATGAGTTTCTTAATTTATTATTTGTTGGTTACTGTGTGCAAAGCCCAACACTGAGTATTCCGTTCTTGGATCCTGTGAAGTGTTAAAATTTATGACAGCCACCGTGACCTGGACAGAAATCAGGAGGGCCAGTGGGAGGAGCTGTCACACTCGATGTCATCACAAGGGCCTTACAGGAAGAGCTCTGCGTTTATGACATAGCTCTGTGGTTGTTTTACACTGGACAGAGGCAGCCGTCACTAAGACCATTCACACAGATCGATGTCTGGAGAGGATGAGTAGTAACCTGATTAAGGTCACTGAGCCAGTCAACCCTTATGGATAAGTAACCCTCGAAGCCTGTGCCATGGGCCACCCTTGCCTTGGGTCACAGGCTCTCATGCCCACGGGTTCTGACCAGCACCCCAAACTTTCTCTACATGAACTGAACCAAATTCATTTTGGACTTACATTGGATAAGTTCATGATTCTAACTCTGTTTATGAAACAACCAACGAAAACTTATACAGTACTTCCTAACCCTCCTTCTGAGAAATCCAGGCCCTTAAGTTCCCACCTTGCCTTGTAGAAGAACACTACTAGGCATGAAAGAAGATCCACTTCTCCAATGTTCTTCATACCTTACTGAAGACTTCTTTCCATATATCTCTCATTTCTGAAAGATGTTCTAGACTATCACTTCCTTCATCCTTCCAGATTTTTCTTTCCATATTTCAAGAGCAGTAATAGCCCACAACTATGCTTTTTCGTCTTAGCCTAAGGCAGACATGAGACAGTTTGAACTCTTTGACTTTATTATTGTTCTGATATTTCTACTTTTTATTCTTTGATTGCTACAATTTCCCAGAGTATTCTTGTTATGCTTTCTGATCATACTCAAAAAAATATACATATTATTGCATCAGTCATTCTACTTACCATGGATTTGGAATATCAGAATTGTGTCCACAGACTGAAATCCTTTATCAATTTCATGAGAAGCAAAAATGTACATCCATCTGGTATAACTTAACTAGGACTCTGAGCACTGTTTTCGAGCACCACAGAGACAATAAGAGTAATTTTAAGGATCAGTTAGAAGACCTTTTAGATGTTTTGTTTTGTAAAACTGGGGAACCTAGTGACGGCATGTGGAAGTGACAGGCGACCACCGCCTTATCTAGAGACCGTGTCTATAATTTTAAAAATGTTAACCGGAACCCCCTCCCACTAGGACATTTGGCAATGTCTGGAGACATTTTTGGTTGTCACAACTAGGGAGTACTACTGGCATTGAGTGGGCAGGAGTTAGAGATACTGCTAAACACCCTATAGAGTACAACTCCCCCACAGGACAAAGAACTATCCAGTCTGAAAGGTCAGTGGTGTTGAGGTCATTGAGAAACTCTGCTCTATTAGGATTGCATTCTATCCTGAACAAAGGAAAAACCCTAGTCCTGCAGTGACTTCAATAATTTAGAGATTTATCTCGCACAATAAGTAGTACAGGGGTTGCCAGGCCAGAGCTTGTTGCATCTCAGTGATGCCATCAAGCACCCTGAGGCAGTCCTAGAAGATGTAATTTTAGCTGGGCACATTACTGCCCAAAAGCAAGCTGAGCTTACTAGTAAGAAAGAAGGGTCACGACGGATAATATGCAGGCAAAGGGCAGGGTTGGCCACAGAGACGCTTTTCCTTTCTGTGATGCATCTAGCTCTTTGCTGCCTTAATACCCGGCAAAACTCCATCCACTCGCTTTCTATCCCAATTAAGCTCGTCTGCGTTACCTTTCATGCTATTCCCAGGCAGTGCTGATCTCCCTGAGCCAGAAGTTTTGCCCTTTGGGAACAAGAAGAAACTCAGGGCCAGAAAGAGGCACCAAAAGAGAGAAATGGAGCTTCCCACAGGGACAGTATCTAACGAGGTGGACATGAGTCCTTGCAGGCAAAGGAAAGGTGACAGTTAGAAGCCAGGGTTGCCTGAGAGCAGACTAAAGAGATGCCAATCGGAGGAAATAGAGGCTTTTTAAACTGGTCAAGTAAAATCAAAGCAAATTCAAAACTACAGTGTGAGAATTTTATAAAGGGTTTCTCACAACCAATGTATGACAAACAATGAGTAGGAAAGAGAACATAAAAGGTAAACCTAAACAACTTGCTTAGTACTATTATTATGCTAATAACGATAAAATGACAAAACTCATAATCATAAGGCAAAGTCTTTATGTCGATCTCCAGTTGGTTGGAGCCCATCGCACAGATGGATTCTGAGGTCTCTTCTGAGCTCAAAGGGATGGGGGAGTGACATGACAACTAATAATTAGTAAAATCTTTCATAGATCTGGAAGGAGAAGTAGTTTTGGATGAGATATGTATTTTCCTGTAAGTCTAGGTAAGTAGCTGGCCCATGAGACGTTGAATCTGAGAACAGAGTGAGGGGAGGTCAGAAATAACCAGAAGAGTGGCCTCCCTATGACAGCGTGTGGACACTTCCTGAACTTGCCAGGGAGGCTGCCAACACTCGGCTGTTCCTGCCAGCCCGCAGAAAGCTAAGGAGACTTATTCCAAGTTTTCTTTACATCATCCTTGCACTGATCACTTGTACGTTGGTTCATGGCTTCCAGGGGCAGCTGCTACCTCCATTGGACCCCAAAATCTTAAAGTGGCCCGTTAGGCTAATCTAATGAACCAGTTGTCTTTGATAAGTTGGAAGCCCTTATGTCAGTTTGAAAATGAAACCTTAGCAATCACACACAGAAAATCTTCTGCTAAGCAGTTTTTAAAAGACTGCTTGGTTAGGGGATAGATCAGGATTTATGAAGCTCTAAAACAGCCAAATAATTTGGTACTCTATCTCTTGTACTTTTATATTTCTATTCTAATTTCCTTTGAAACAATATTTGTATCTCTCAAAATCTATATGACTGAAAGAAAGATTTATACTATTTTTAAGCTCTTTGACTCTCCCTGAGCATTACACTCAGTTGGTAAGAAACAATATTTAATTCCATGTTCTGAAGGGGCCACTCAAATACAGTGGGAGTTCAGTTAATTCTTAGTAATCAATTTCTGTGGCATTTGTGTGGGATGATCAAAACGGCATGGCTGTACCTTTGCATGTGGATTATGTGAGATGAGAGAGAGATGTTT
>NW_011888850.1:1737704-1741338 GCF_000151845.1 Pteropus vampyrus | reverse complement strand
TGAGACGTTGAATCTGAGAACAGAGTGAGGGGAGGTCAGAAATAACCAGAAGAGTGGCCTCCCTATGACAGCGTGTGGACACTTCCTGAACTTGCCAGGGAGGCTGCCAACACTCGGCTGTTCCTGCCAGCCCGCAGAAAGCTAAGGAGACTTATTCCAAGTTTTCTTTACATCATCCTTGCACTGATCACTTGTACGTTGGTTCATGGCTTCCAGGGGCAGCTGCTACCTCCATTGGACCCCAAAATCTTAAAGTGGCCCGTTAGGCTAATCTAATGAACCAGTTGTCTTTGATAAGTTGGAAGCCCTTATGTCAGTTTGAAAATGAAACCTTAGCAATCACACACAGAAAATCTTCTGCTAAGCAGTTTTTAAAAGACTGCTTGGTTAGGGGATAGATCAGGATTTATGAAGCTCTAAAACAGCCAAATAATTTGGTACTCTATCTCTTGTACTTTTATATTTCTATTCTAATTTCCTTTGAAACAATATTTGTATCTCTCAAAATCTATATGACTGAAAGAAAGATTTATACTATTTTTAAGCTCTTTGACTCTCCCTGAGCATTACACTCAGTTGGTAAGAAACAATATTTAATTCCATGTTCTGAAGGGGCCACTCAAATACAGTGGGAGTTCAGTTAATTCTTAGTAATCAATTTCTGTGGCATTTGTGTGGGATGATCAAAACGGCATGGCTGTACCTTTGCATGTGGATTATGTGAGATGAGAGAGAGATGTTTTACCCTATTTTCAGACCTATTCAGAGTGTACTTTACCAGCATGTTTGATATAACAGAGCATGTGTTTTGAAAGAAGCTAAGGGAGAAAAAAAAGAGATCTATACATGATATCTATAAATGTCCTCAAGTCGCTTTTCTATTTCGGGGGCATGTAGGATGTACTTGAAAGGTCACTTATTAATCCAGTTCCACATCAGTAAAGTAGTGTTTGGAAACAGACAAAGGAAAATAACAGCCAACAGTTTCACCAATATAATAAAGCAAAACAGGAAAACACGGTTTATAGATTATTTTCTCCAGCAGGATGCTTTCGAATTTGACGGCATGGCACCTTAAAAGCACAGGGTAGACATATTTCACTGGTCTCTCAACAGACTTGATTTCTCAGTGGATGTTTGTTCTATATTAAAATTTAGATCGATCTGGCAAAATTCAGGACAAAAGTTCACATTGAATAAGCAGTATAGGAAAGTATGAGACAGTGGAAATAATCTGTTGCTCTAAACATATTTTTAAAGCCAACTTCCCCCTGTTTGGGTGAGACACATGTCCAGAAAGGGTCTGATCACCCCGATATTACCCAGTCAAGGTATTTGGGAATTCTAGCCGTAGACATGTACCTTTCGTACTGCCTTGGTAGCTGATCTAAATAAGGACATGTGAAGCACGGCTATCCCTACTTCTCTGCTCCCCCAACTGATGAGTCTAAGCTCTTCAGCTTTATCACAGGCAGACCCACGTGGCTGCCCACCCAACAGTCATTGTTTTGCTAAAGGAACCTTGATTTTGTTCATGTGTCAGTTGACCGTGTGTCTCAGGGAAATCTGGATTTAACTCACCGCCAACCCACTCCTCTCACCTCTGAAGAAGAATCTTGATTAATTTAAGCTAACCATGAGAAATTCCACTCCCCTCCACTTAGGTTGGTTTGAGAATGGGCGTGTGACACTGGAAAATGAAATATGAGGTGAAGCCTATGGGGGGGGAAGGGGGATTCCTGAGAATATTTCCCTCATTTAAAAAAAAAAATTCACAACACAGAACCATCACAATCTTTTTCAAAAGTTGACGTCTGCATGAAGGGTAGCAGCCATCTTGGGGCTGTGAGAACGGCCAGCCCATGAGGAAAAGCCAACACACAGAGGCGGCAGGACAGAAGGAAGGAAAGAAAGCAAGTCCTTCACGACATCACCGAGATGCTGAATTAACCCACCCTGCTCACTCCAGGGACCCACTCTCCTGATGTTGGGAACAGTGTGATGCCACCCAGATTCTTTCTTCAGGACAATGGCACTCCTTCCCTAGGCCACCAGCAGTATTCCTTCTCCAGAAATCACCTTCTTTGGGAGTTGCCTCACTCCAGAGGTGTCCCCTCCCTAGGGGAAGCCTGTATCCAATGACTGATATACGTGGGATGAAAGGCCTGACCACCTCGCTTCCACGGAAGACAACGCCAAAGACCATCCATCCCAGCTCTAGGATTTTCCCATAAATCAGCTAAGGTCTTTGCTATAACCACATTGCAGTTCAACTCCTCCCCCATTCGATCCTGCTACCCTCACTTCTTTACTGTGTTTTTCTTGAGAGCAGTCCCCAATAAATCTTCTACATACAGAATGCTAAGTGTGTTTCCAGAGAATGCAGCACAAGACACTTCATTTTTGAATAACTGCCTTGCTTTTCTTTACATTTTTGCCACCTAAAAGTACATGCATTGCTAAACTCTGTATTTTTCATTTTCCTACTGCCCTTCTCCAAGCAGACTTTACGTAATGAGAGTCAAACACTACATGTATTTTTTGGTGTCTTCCTTGTTCACTCAACATTGTGAGATTTCATGATTTAATGTGAGTAGCTGTTTCACTACTCTTAATTATGTTATAGTATTTTATTGTAGAATTTTACTATAATTTATATATTATACAACTGATGGACATTTAGGTTGTTTACAGTTTGGGGCTATGATAAACAATGCTGCTACCAACGTATGTATAATTTCTCTGATACACATGCACATGCATTTCTGTGGAGCAGCTATCTAAAAATGGAATTGCTGGATCAAAGGGTGTGTATAGGCTCAGCTTTAGAATTCTGTCAGATAATTTTCAAAAGTGGTTATGTGGTACCAATTTACACTATAACAATGAATGAGAGTTGTTGCATAATTTTAATGTATCTAATGGGCGTGTAGCAATATCTCTATGGTTTAATTTAATTTCCCTTATTGCTAATGAGGTTGAGACTTTTTCAAGTAATTATTGACCATCGGACACCCTGTTTAATGAAGTATCAATTCAAATCTCTTGCCCATTTTTCTAGTAAGTTGTTTGTCTTTTCCTTATTGAGTTGTAGGATTCTTTATATATTCTGGATATAAACTCTTTATTGGTTACGTATATTACATATATCTTTTTGCTCTCTGTGGCTTGATTTTTTACTCTTTTAATGATCTATTTCGACAAAAAGAAGTACATAATTTTAATGTAGTCAAAATTATCAATCTATTTCTTTATGGTTAGTGCTTTGGGATTCTATTTAGGAAATATTTGGCTCTCCAATATCATGAAACTATTCTCCTATGTTACTTTACAGATATTTTATTAGTCTTCTGTGTTTAGGTATGTTTGTGTATGGTATGAAATCTTTTCTTTTTTCTCACATACATATCTGAATGTCTCAGCATCATTCACTGAAAAGACCGTTTTATCCTACTGCTATCAGTAACACTATTTTCATAAATCAAGTGTCCATATATGCATTGGTCTGATTCTGGGCTTTCAATTCTGTCCTATTTGTTTATTTATCTGTTCATCAGTATCAAATTGTTGACTATTGTAACTTTGTAACTAATAATTATTTGTAGTTTTCAATTAGAGCTAGGCTTCATATCTT
>NW_011888850.1:1735731-1737654 GCF_000151845.1 Pteropus vampyrus | reverse complement strand
CTATCTAAAAATGGAATTGCTGGATCAAAGGGTGTGTATAGGCTCAGCTTTAGAATTCTGTCAGATAATTTTCAAAAGTGGTTATGTGGTACCAATTTACACTATAACAATGAATGAGAGTTGTTGTTGCATAATTTTAATGTATCTAATGGGCGTGTAGCAATATCTCTATGGTTTAATTTAATTTCCCTTATTGCTAATGAGGTTGAGACTTTTTCAAGTAATTATTGACCATCGGACACCCTGTTTAATGAAGTATCAATTCAAATCTCTTGCCCATTTTTCTAGTAAGTTGTTTGTCTTTTCCTTATTGAGTTGTAGGATTCTTTATATATTCTGGATATAAACTCTTTATTGGTTACGTATATTACATATATCTTTTTGCTCTCTGTGGCTTGATTTTTTACTCTTTTAATGATCTATTTCGACAAAAAGAAGTACATAATTTTAATGTAGTCAAAATTATCAATCTATTTCTTTATGGTTAGTGCTTTGGGATTCTATTTAGGAAATATTTGGCTCTCCAATATCATGAAACTATTCTCCTATGTTACTTTACAGATATTTTATTAGTCTTCTGTGTTTAGGTATGTTTGTGTATGGTATGAAATCTTTTCTTTTTTCTCACATACATATCTGAATGTCTCAGCATCATTCACTGAAAAGACCGTTTTATCCTACTGCTATCAGTAACACTATTTTCATAAATCAAGTGTCCATATATGCATTGGTCTGATTCTGGGCTTTCAATTCTGTCCTATTTGTTTATTTATCTGTTCATCAGTATCAAATTGTTGACTATTGTAACTTTGTAACTAATAATTATTTGTAGTTTTCAATTAGAGCTAGGCTTCATATCTTGTTTTTATTTGTGTGTCTTAGGTATTATTGCCCTTTATATTTTTATATAAATTTTATAATTAACTTGTTAAATTTCACAGACATCACTTTTATTATATTCTATTCCTTCTTGCACCTCTAATCTTGATCTGAAATCATTTTATGTTTAAAAACAACCTTATTTCCTTTTTCGTGTGTCTGCTGGTAACACAGCTCTGAGTTTCGTGTGAAAGTATTTTGAGTTTACTCTTGACAGTTTTTGTGGGATATAGAATTCTAGGATGCCAATTATTTTCTCTTAGCACACTGAAAATACCATTTCAATATTTTCTGGATTCTATGCCTTCTGTAGAGATGTCAGTTGTATAATTAATTGCTCCTTTGCCAAAACTCTGTTATTATTTTTTCTGACTAGATTTAAGATTTTCACTTTGTCATTGTTTTTTTTTGGCTTTGTTTGTTTGTTTGTTTGTTTGTTTTTAGTTTCACTATGTTATCTATGTGAGCCTTTTTAAAAAATACATATCTTGGTCAAAAAATATATATCTTAGTTATTTGTGCACTGATGTACTTCTTGGTTTTTAGAAAATTCTTACCTAGTATCTCTTTAGCTATTGCTTCTGCTCAGGTCTTTCCATTCTCATCTCTGAGACTCCAATTACACGTATGCTAGTTACTGCTATGACGATAACCTCTCTTTTGCTTTTTCCATTGTTCTGCCTTCCTATGCTTCATTTTAGGTATTTTCTTCTGACCTATGCTCCATTTTAATAATTTTCTTCTCATTTCTGTACAATCTTCAGTTAAACGCACTGAGTTTTACATTTTAGTTATATTTTGAGTTCTAGAATTCCTATTTGATTCTTTTTCGTATCTATGTTACTCTTTAAATAGTTCCCAGGTCTCTAGTTTGACTTTTAACTCCTTAAACATTATAATTACATTAGTTTTAAAGTTTGGGTTTAATAATTCCCAAATCTTGAGTTGTTCTAGATCTATTTCCATTATCCGTTGTTTGTGCTGGTTTTCATTTTATGCTGTTTTGTCTCCTCGTATGTCTGGTTTTCTCTGATTGTATTTCAG
>NW_011888850.1:1711050-1734784 GCF_000151845.1 Pteropus vampyrus | reverse complement strand
TAGTTACTGCTATGACGATAACCTCTCTTTTGCTTTTTCCATTGTTCTGCCTTCCTATGCTTCATTTTGGGTATTTTCTCCTGACCTATGCTCCATTTTAATAATTTTCTTCTCAGCTCTGTACAATCTTCAGTTAAAAACACTGAGTTTTACATTTTAGTTATTATATTTTGAGTTCTAGAATTCCTATTTGATTCTTTTTCGTATCTATGTTACTCTTTAAATAGTTCCCAGGTCTCTAGTTTGACTTTTATCTCCTTAAACATTATAATTACATTAGTTTTAAAGTTTGGGTTCAATAATTCCCAAATCTTGAGTTGTTTTAGATCTATTTCCATTATCCGTTGTTTGTGCTGGTTTTCATTTTATGCTGTTTTGTCTCCTCGTATGTCTGGTTTTCTCTGATTGTATTTCAGACATTTCATTTGAAAACATTTTTGAGGAATTATTTGAAGACTAGGTTAACTTTATCTTCTCTTAGTGAGCATTTTCACTCTCCCCTGCCAGTTTTCAGTAGGTATTAGCATTCCATCATCTTAATCCATCTGAGGGATACATATTTTCTACGTCATCCAGATTTCTCAAAGGTAGACGACAATCCATGTGAGAGCTGGTTTACTTCCACTTCCTCCTTTCTCCTAGGATACAGACTGACAGAGTTTCAATCCAAAAGTTAGAGGTTGAGGGAGAGTGATATGTCAGCTGAACTCTCACTTGTCCTTCTGCTACCATGAGGCTTTCGAAGGCGCCACCCAACCTCTCAGACATCTGCTCAGCACATGTTGGCAGGGCTACAGCAGCCCCAAATGCCAGGCTTATGTCCCTGGATTTCTATCTTTCCCTGGATATTAGTCCTATATTTCTTCATTACATTTTTAGATCTCTAGTGCTTTCAAGCAGACTTTTAAACACGTTTCCAGCTTTTCTAGTAGTCCTCAGTGGGAGATTAGGTACAAATTATCTAGTTTATCACAACTGGAACTCTAATGGATTGTTTCCATCAGCACGGATATAGGCCATAATATCTCACATTTGGAAAAAAACAAACTAACAAACAAAAAAAGCTCTCATGACCTCCTTCAGCTTCTCTTCTGTTGCCTATCTTTCTTTTCATCTTTATGTGAAAACTTCAAAAGGCTTTGTATTTCGATGTCTCTAATTCCTTACCTTCCATTTGTCTTTGAACTCACACAGATTATGGTTTTGTCTCCAACACTCCACCAAAACCTCTCTGATCAAGGCCCTAACGACCTCCACGTTCCCAAGTCAAACGGTCCATGCTTAATCTACATCCTCCTCAATCTCCCTGAAACACTTAACACATTTTCTACACTTGGATTTTTGTGGTTTTCCTCCTAAATATCTGTCTCTTTCTTCTAAGTCCCCTTTGCTGAATCATCCTCCTCTTCCTAACCTTTAAATGTTCGAATCCATTAGAGCTCCATCCTCGAACTTCTCTATCTATACTCACTCCCTAGGTGATCCCTTATGTCCCATGGCTTTAATTCTAAGTATTCAGTAATGACTTCCACATTTTTATCTCTAGCCCCACCTTTTCCCTCAACTTTCTCCTCAATATCTCCATTTGTGTGTCATGTAGGCTTCTCAAACATGTCCAAAATAAAATGACTGCTTCCCACAACCTAATCTTCCCTCATGTTTCTCATCTCAGTAAATGGCGCAACCATTCGACTAGTTTTTCAAGGCCCAAACCTTCATGTCATCCTTGACAACAAATATATTCTGAATTCAATCACCTTTTGCCATCTTCATATCAACCATCTTTTGGTTGATTTATGTGTATCAATTAAGAATGGCTAGAATTCCAAGTAACAGAAAACTCAAACACAGTAGCTTAAACCAGGGGTTAGCAAACTATAGCCTCTGGACCAAATTTGGCCTATTGACTATTTTGGTGACTAGAGTTTCACTGGAGCCCAACCATTCTCATTCTTTTACATGCTGTCTCTGGCTGCTTTTATGCTGCAACAGCAGGGTTGAGTATTTGAGACAGAAACTATCTGGCCACCAAGCTAAAACATTTACTCCCTGGCCCTTTACTGAATAAGTTTGCTGACCCCTGTCTTTAGGGGGTCATTATTATGTTCCAAGGTATGCAGTAAAGGACCAGTGCAGTGGCCCAATGATGTCGGGAAGGACACAGGCCCTTTCTAGTTTTGTGCTCTTTCATTCCTGGCTTATTGTCTCCTGCTCACAAACTGGCTACCGCACCTCCAGGCATCAATTCTACAGTCCAGGTAGGAAGAGGGAATAGCTAGCATAATGAGAAAAGGAGGAGAAAATCCATGTCAACCACGTCATGCCAAGAAAACAGATTTCCCTGAAGCTTTCTCGGCAGACTACAGGTTCCATCTCACTGGCAAGAACCATGTTACATTGTCACCTTGAGCTGCAAGGGCAGCTAGGAAATCAAGCATTTGACTTTCCAGCTCTTCTAGTAGGAGAAAAAGAAAAAAAAAAAACAGGAAAGGAAAAGAGACTGAGAGTCAGTTCTGGGTGAGCCAATGTGCAGCGCATGTCATCTGAAGCCACTGTTATCTCTCCCCTGGACGGCCTACCTGGTCTCCTTGCTTACACTCCTGCCCCTTTAGAGTTTATCAACCACCCTGAAACCAGGCTGATCTTTCTCAAAAGTAAATCACTTGACCTCACTGATTTGCTCAACATCCTCCAGCGGCTTCCATCACATTAAAATAAAATCCAAGGCTGCCAGGCTCTGGCCACTGGCCCTCTCCAGGCTTCTCTCTCCCTCTCCCTCCCCGATTCCCGCTTACCCAGCCACACCGACCTCCCTGAGTTCTTAAAACACACACAGTCCTGCCTCAGGGCTTCTGCTGACAGTCAGCTCTCAGTTCTTTACATAGCTTGCTCCCTCACTTTGTTCTGGCCTCTAATCCACTGTCACCCTCTCAGAGAGGGCTTCCCTGCCTTCTGAAACACCACCTGTATGACTTTCCTCTCCTAACCTGCTTTACTTTTGTTTAGAGCACTTATTAATACCTAACATTATCATTTAAGTTTATTTGCTGAGTTTTATGTAGAATATGAGGCAAAGACTGTTTGTTTCATTGCTATATTCCCATGTCCCAGAATTGGGCCTTGGCATAGAGTAGGGCTAATATTTGTTGAATAAAATCCCATCTTTGCCAGTTTTGTCTATTTCAAAAAAAAAATAACTGTTCTTGTGGGTTTAACAAGGACACAGTATGATCTAAGAGCCTGGAGCCTGCTTTTGTTCCCACTTTGTTTCTAGGTAACCCTGAGGCTGTCAATCACCTTCTCAGGGTCTCAGTTCCATCATCTGAAAACTGAAGGTAGAGAGGGTGTTGCTCTCTAAGGCAGTCCTAGTCCTCCTCAATTCTGTATCTTAGGGAATATTAGCAAAGGACCCCCACCCACCCAGAGATGGGACAGGGGGGATTCCTTGCTGTTCTCTGCATACCTCCTGTACCTAGGAGCAAGGCTTTCTTTTTCACTCTTTTGAAGTTGTCTCTTTCACAAAGATTTATTAGATGGAATGGAGGAAACAAGGTGATGAAATCCTTGCTCTTTCAAAGAACCTCTCTTTCTCCCTTGAATATAAACAGCCGGAGCCATAATAGACTATGAGCACTGGGTGCATTTACTCATTCTTTCACAGTCGCCGCTTTGTGCCTCAGGCTATTTTGCAGTTTCTCCCTGTCTGCATGCCCGGCATGCTAGCTGCATCTGAATCTTCTGTCCTATACACACACTGCCATGCTGTAATTCTGAGAAAGGGAAGAGCGGGAAAAGAAGAGAAACCACTGATAGGTGGCAAATCAAGAATGTGAGACCTCTGGAGGCAACCAGAGAGGGACACATCTCAGGGTCTGTGTCTATCAACCGCCCTGAGAGGGGCAGAGCCAGAGGCAGAGACAGTGCGTGCTAGGTCCACCCCTGAGGACAGCAGAGAGGTTCATGCTGCAAAAAAAGAGAAAGGGTAAACTGTCTATTTGGGGGATCAAGGGCCGCTCCTTTGTGGCAACCTTCTGGAAAACAATGCAACCAATTTTAAAAACTGACTCAAATCAAAAGAGCAAATGGAAAATTCTCCACATCTCTGTCTCAGACTATTGATGACTGATGGATGGATTAGGGGAAGCAGCTCCTGGGAGGGCCCTTACCCTCAGCAACTGGCCAGAACTTATCCTTCTCTTCAAGGTATAAACAGGTATTAAATTATTTGTCATGGTGGACCAGTAATGTGCAGCAGAGATCAACAAGGATTATAATTTGTTGTCATGTTAAGTTCACCTGAAAACCTCCAGAGTCATATATTCGTGACTCACTTCACCTTAGTACATTTCAAGGCACAAATACTCACAATGTGCTTTACTTTAAATACACAGTAGGCCACTATTTTAATTATATTCTTCCTCCTTCATTCACCCAATCAATATTTACTAATCACTGTCATCAATAATTTCTGAGAACCTATGGTGAGGTGTAATGCTTCCGAGACTGTATTGAGTTTAAGATCAGTTTTGAAAACATTGCTTTTCTCATAACAAGAAGTGCATTCATTTAGAATACAGGAAAATACTGTATTTTCAGTCACACATTGTCACACAAGGACAATATATCTCCTTGATTTAAACCTACCTTATAGTGAATCCTTTCTCTGTATTAAGGGATATTTGTCTTGCTATTTCCTAATCAAAATTAATATTTGTGTGCCAATGGAATTCTTTATACTGGTGATATTTTACAATACGTGATTAGCAAACAGAGTCTAAGCATATCCAGGGCAAGCATTTTATATTCTCTATTCCATAAAGCACTGAGTTCATAAAATTTTTAAAGCCAAAAGGAACCCTAGAGTCATGACCACTCATTCTACAAATAATTAACAAACATGTTTAAATGATTTATTCAAGGTCACTAGCCAATGAGTGGTTAAATTAGGACTCTTTCATCTTTACACCGTTTTCTGGCATTTTCACCCTGTTGTCTTTGAACTTAACACAGAAGAAATAATTTTGCAAAGTCTGGATGAACATAAATGCGACGTTAAAAACACTACCTTAAACTTTGGGTGGGGGTAAATCTACAGCTTAATGTGTTCAAATTCTCATTAGAAGGAGGTTTTATCAATAAACAAACAGGACAAACAGAGACTCATGGACATGGACAATAGATCAGTGGTTAGCGGGGGAGGGGGGAGGTATTTGGGGTAAAAAAGGGTCAAATATGTGGTGACAGAAAGAAATGTAACTATGGGAAAGGAACACACAATGCAATATATATATGCCTTACTGTTAAAATGTACACTTGAAACTTACTGGATTTTGTTAATCAATGTCAACAAAAAAAATAAATTAATTAAAAATAAATTTAAAAATAAAGAAAGAAAAAATAAAAGAGAGAAAAAAGAAAAAGAAAGAGGTTTTATTCAAAACTACCCAGCAATGATCTATTCCTCTATGGACTTTTTATACTTTTCTGGGTGACATAAATTACTTCCAGTATTTAAAATAACCATAAAATTTATCACCAGAGGCTCAGGCTACTCATTCTCATTAAAGTGGTCAAGGACTTCAACTTCTAAAATGTAAATTAGAAAAACAAAGTTCTTTTTGTGCGGCTTGTTGTTTACACATATATACCAGATATATTCATATCTGCAGATAATCTAGAGTCATCTATAAATCTTGCAGTTGAGAAGAAGGAAAATAATGCATCTTGGACATGAATCATGAATGCAGCCTTACAATCCACGGTCAGACATGTGGGTCCAAGAAAAGGAGCGTGAATACAGAGGAAAAGTCTCTGCCTGGTCAGAATTTGGGTCTTAGGAGATTCCTACATTTTTCATTTAATTTCAACATAAACAATTATTAGTAATGCTAAAGTTTTTGAAGAAGAAAATGTAACAGAAAGTCCTTTTCAAAGAGTACATCATCCCTGTTATGGGCAAAAACCCAGAATTTAGAAGGTACAAGCAGAGCCTATAGTAAGTCTGCAGATACGTGGGTTGAGTTCCAAAACATGAGACTGTCAAACCCCAAGGCTTCTATTTCTGGACAAGTGAGAGGAACCAGTTACAACTTTTAATTCTAGTGGTAAATAAAGGAAGACAAGCACTTTGAGTCTATCTTTCACGAAACTCAAACAGGTAATCTTGTGTCTTTGATAGCTTGGCAGACAAGTTCAGCCGTTCGCACGCTGCAAATTCAAACAACTCAAATCTGAAGTAAATCAGGCGTGGTTTGTTAGTCCCTGAAATGTGCTTTTAAAAAGTGTTTTATCTCCAACTCCTGAATGAATCTTCCTCTCCTTCGTAAATTGCTCTCCGCTCCGACTCCCCTCCTTGCTACAGGGCTTCAGGCCCCCGCAAGCTTCTTTTTTACTTTCCCTCAATGCCAGAACTTGTGCACAGGTTTCTTGCCCATTGCTTTGTAATCCTTTCCTCATTTTACACAACTGTCAGAAGCAACAGAGGCGAATGTGGTGGGAGGCAGCCACGTTAGGTGTACCGATAAAAGACGTCAGCATCCTAATTCCAAGTGTGACACCCCTTTTCAACACATCAACTTCTCATCGCACTGAAACATTCATTACGCCATTCAGCAGTAGGGGTCTAGTGTGACAATTTGCTGTAAAGCGCCTCCGTGATTATAAAGAGAAAATCAGTCACTTATTCTGCTGGGATTGTTCATAAGACTGACAGGCATGCTCAGTAAGGAGCGAAGAGCTTGCACCTGGTCAGGAAACTGCAGAATGAGACAACGGTTCCTCTATTGCTAATAATTATCCCTTGAGTTTAATCACCAACTTCATGCCTGACAAAATGGAAGCCGAAGACTAGGGAAATGATGAAGCAATAGGTATTTAAATCATGGAACATTTTTCGTTCAATTAGTATGGTGATGAGGCACTCCATTTGTTAGGGATTCTAGCTGATGCCGACAGTATTTTAAATTAAGGTTAGTTGAAATGACGGCAGCAGAGCTTGAGGAGTGACACACTACAATGAATGTGTCAGTTCTCTATAGGCTGGAGATAGACTTTTGATGGCTTGACTCACAGCTCAGAAAGCTGAGATTGAATAAGAGAAAGTAATTTACAGCCTAACTCATGTTCATAATAGTTTTCCTTCCTTTTAGCTAAAGCGAGGAATGGGGTTAGGAAAAGACAGACAGCCTGCAGCAAGGAAAAGATGACTATCGTCTATAAATTTCATTTGCATATCATTAATCAATTTAGGCAGCTGGACGGTCTGAGCCTCTTACTTAAAATACTATGTTAAGCCAGCACGGTGTATACTTGTCTAATTGCTCCATTCTGCAGAGAATGCACCAGGAAATGATAACATCACTGCTCTGGCTTTGAAGCTGGGACAATTGAAGCTAGACGATTTTTTTTTCCCACAGTGACATTCAATCACATCTCTCCCCGGGAGGCTGTGTCTTGATGTCATATTTTTAGTTAAAATTGTTCATGAAATGTTCTTCTACCTTTCCCCTCTCCTCTCTCCCGCCATCTACAAAACCCCATCCATTCTAAGAATCACAATTTTCATTAATTTGTATAAATGGCATGTGGAATTGCTGCAAGTAGGTCTTCTATTCTGATACCCACCTTATTGTGAATATTAACAGTGGAATAGGCTCTTTCTAAAAATTCAGAATAAACTCAAAAGGCATGTTCTGCCTAGATGCCCGTGTTTACTGCTGCAAAGTGGCAACAGAAAAGAAGTTTAATTAATTGAACAATTGGGAGCTAGCTCTTCAGTTTATCATCCCAAGGCAGATATAAATAAGAAAAATAACTCTTCTGGATGGAGATGAAAGGGCCAATTACAGTAACCTCTTAATCGGCCACATATGTGAAATGTACTCTGGAATTTTCTGGGACAAATTTTTAATTGCCAGCCGGGTTCTCCCTGGCCTAGTGGGTATACAGGCACTCCCTTCTATGATATGTCTATTGGCATGGGCTCTGGCAGCGCTGAAGAGTAATTTGAATTAGCCCAAGCACTTGGTGGTTATATATCACATACATCTCTGTTCTCGCCCCCGTGAGACATGTCAAGATCACAGGATATGCAAAGAGATGGCCTTCAGAAGACTAAGTTTCTGCTGTAACCAGCCATGTGATTTTTGGGCCATGTTAGGTGTATTGATAAAAGATGGAATTCGGTTTTCTCATGGGTAAAATTTAAAAAGTGGATCATTGAAGTTCCTTCTAGTTCTAAGATTATGTGCTTTTATTTTCTTTTTAAGTTAACGTGTATTAAGTTCATGATGGGCCAGAAACCGTGCTATGGGCCTCATAGGCATTGTCTCGTTTGCTCCTCCCAACAGCAAGTGCTATTTTCACTCCATTTACAGGTGAGACACTGAGGTCCAGAGAAATTGAGTTAAGTCCAAAACTATAAGCTTGGAGACTAAGGTAATTTTTTAATGTAAAAATTATTTGCTTATTATTTAAAAATCAATCAATACAGAAAAGCACAAATAATAAAACAAAAATCATCTCTACCACTAAGAAAAAAATAATTCATATTAGATGAACATTATGCCAGATACCTCTTCTACACGGATATACCTAACTCGAGCTGGATAGATACACAGATGGAAGATTTTTCAAATGGTGCAATTATTTCTGAAGTAAAGTATATTAAATTATATTTTATTTAATTGTAATGATAAAAAAAAAGAAACTGAAGAAACTACTGATCTTTAAGTAAGTCTTCTAAAAGATATTATTTTCTAAAGAAGACCCCTAAAGTTAAGTAAACAAGATTATAAAAACATTTAGAGATTGGAGTCCTAACTATATATGTTTAATTTCAGACAGTATTAACTAATTCTCTGCTATGAAAGGTGAGGGAAGTAGCACTTATGTCTACCTCCCAATTTTCAGTTGTTGTTATCATTTTTTTACTCCATTAAGATTTCTAACATTTATGTTCTACTCTATATTCACAATTCCCAGGATTTGGGAATAACTCTATGACTTCAAAGTCTGTACTTTGCGTTGTCTCTTACGAGCACTGCTCCCTCTGCCTGGACTGGCTGGGGTAGATTGTCTGCAAAGATGGCCACCAACAGCCCCTCTCATTCCTACACATGCATACTGCTGCTCTCTTTAGAGGTGTAGTCTTGCTCCTTCTCCTTGAATCAAAACTGGCTCATGACTTGCTTTGGTCAATAGAAAATGGCAGAAATGATGCTGTGTGACTTTTGGGTCTAGATTTTGAAAGATCTCAAAGTTTTCATTTTCCCTTCTTGGAGTAGGAGAAGAGGGGGGAGGGAGAGACAGGGAGAGACTGAGAGAGAATGAGAGAGAGAGAGAAAGAGAGAGAGAGAACGCACACTAGCACACACGCAAGGGAGCACACGCAAACCAGCTAGACCCCAGTTATCCCAGCCACCCCACTGGAGGCACCAAGCCTATAGATGAAGCCACCCTGCACCTACCAGGCCCATCAAAGCTCCCAGTATTAATGACTCCAACCAACACCCACCGATCCCAACTAATGCATAGAATCAGGAAAAAAAAAAATTGATGTTGTTTTAAGCTCCTAAATTTTGGAGTGATTTGTTATGCCAAAAATAACTGGAATTCAAACCCTCCTTCATCCTTAATGCCAGCCTAATAAATGTAGACTCACGTTTCAAGGCTTGGCTCAAGGGTCAACTCCTTGTGAACTATCTGTGTCCTTACCCTGCCCACTACAGCCCTAATTTCTCTTCTCTCCAAAATTCCATGGTATTTTATGTTATAAACCATGTGCTTAGTTCTCCTGAAGGCTCTGGGCATCTGAAGGACAGGACCTTGGACTAATTCATTTTTGCCTGTGCTCAGCATAATACCCGGCACATTTAGACATTCAGTCATTGTTTGCTGAATGAATAAATAAGTAAATGAGTGAGAAATTTTAACAGATGATAACCTTTTGGCTCCAAAATTTAATCATGCAATCTAGCAATGCACAGGAAAGTCAAGATAATTTTTCATATCACGCTAAAGTGAAACAATGAAAACGGGCAGACTACACAGAAAAATTTAGGTGTCCAGAGATTAAATTTCTCACTTGAAGACACCGTTTGAATCAAAACAAATCAATTAACAAACATGCACTGAGCACAGTCTGTGAAAAAGTGTAAGACTTAGTTGCCCTTCAAGGAGTCACAAAGCTTAGCCAATACTATGACTTTCCTTGCTCAAGCAACCTGTGGTGACAGATCTACAATACTTAAGCAGACAACATTTCTCAAAGGCACCATGACTTCATGGTACAGATGAGGAAAGTTAGGCCAAAGGGTTCAATTCTCTCCCCCCGAATGCCCCTCCAGTCATGGAGCCAGGCAAGTGATGATGACCATGTCTTTTAGAAAACAGCATTATCAAATAACAGCAAAGACCTACACACAACCTCAGCCACAGTCCAGCCCACACCATCGTCCACCCTCAGCACTGCAATGCCTTCTTAATGTCTGTGCACTTCTAGTTCCTCTTTAATTTCCATTCGTTTTCCACACTATCCTCCTAAATACAAATCTGAGCTGGTCATTCCCCTACTTTAAATCCACAGCATAATGTCCAGTTTCCTTTACACAGCAGACAATGTTCTCCCCAACCTCATCCAACATTCTTCTCTTGTATGATCTCCAGTCATCCTTAAGCACAGGTGACCAGATGACTCACCATCTCCTGCAGAGATATGGGTTATTTTCAGGTCTCCATGTCTTTATAAATGCTGCTGCCTCTTCCCAGATTGCCATTCTCTCCCATGAAAACATTTAAACAACCCTACAGGCTCAGTTCAAACCTCACTTTCTCTGCTAAGCCTTCTTACTCTCCCAAGCAATGTTGCACACTTCTGCACTCATGTACTTTGTATACCATTCAATTACTATGTATACATTGTTATATCTCTCTTCAAATCTCAAGGTCATGGTTGTATCTTACTTAATCCCATCCTCACCTTTAACACCTAGCAGAATTCCAGACACCCACTAGGCCCTCCATAAATGCTTACTGAATGCAGATGTACATTTTTCACATCTCTGGCTTGCTAGAGGGATACAATATCTACAAATCTCAAATCTGATCTTTTCCTCATAGTAGAAAGCATGGTGTGTTTCAGTTCTTAAGGATACTCCTTCTCAAAAAAAAACTTTCATTTCTTTGGAAAGAGATATTTCGAATCTCTAGACCATTCCTTACAGCAAATATCTAACATGCCACTTGTGAATCTGGAATAAATAGATTATACTCATTTGATTTTCGGGCATAAGTTCCACCAGGTGGTACACTTCCTGTTTCTTCCACCTGTTCTCATGACAGCTCCAGCGGGAAGCCGCCTTGTGCCTTTGGGCTTGCTCTACATTTCCATCTTTGTCTGCAAGGCTGTGCCTGCTTGATACAATGCACAGCAAAGACTTTAAGAAACTTGAAGACTCTCAGAGCCTTCCATTTTTCCCTTGCTCTGAAAGGTGCTTTTGGTTAATTATATCATAAAATTCAAAGATTTGAACACACTCAGAATTCACTAATGAGGTGCAGGACATGCCATGCTGCTGTACTGACTGTTTCCAAAAGGATTTCATTGCCTTTACCTTTGATGGATTACGATTTTGTCACATTACCAGCCTCAGGTACATTTAAGGATCACCAAATAAAAGTTTAATGGCATGAAGGCAGACACTCCTGTTACAACATCGTGCAGCTCCACTGGCAGGTGTACCAGGGCTGACAGAGGATGCCTCCTGAAAGGCTAAATTATCCTACAGTCATGACAATCGCAAAGAGCAATTCGGGGAGTGGCCAAGAGAATTCCAAGAGTACAGACCCCAGCTGCACAACACCCATAGATGAGGTGGGCACAGTGTGCAGACTGGAGAGGCTCAGCACGAACAGAGCAGGGCCTTCTGAAAACATGTTTATTCATTTTCTCTCTATCTTCCGGGCTTGCGCTAGGCTCCAAAGCAAGGACTGTCAACCAGTCAGGATAAGACTTCAAGAAATCAGATAATGAATAGACAATTAAAATTCAGAAGGATAATCTTTACTGGACTTCCAGTATTAGCTTTCTATACAAAGAGAGATTAAATGATACTTTTAAATTAATTATTATTATAATCCACTGTCCCCCAAATAGGCTTATTCCCAAAGACACATTATTATTATAATCCACTGTCCCCCAAATAGGCTTATTCCCAAAGGCACATTTTGGTTAATCATTCACAGTGTTTTCATGTTGTTTCCAACATCATAACTTACCCTACAAATATTAAATTATTTCACTACATAAACCAGAGTTTACTCTGGATTAGCTCAAAAGATAACGAAAAATAAAGGCCAGTGAGTCAACTAAATCACTGACCACTCAATCTAAAGGAACTGTTTCTCGAGCTTAACAAATGCACAAATTAGCATACTTAGGATATAGCCACATTAGCTTTCAGCTGGTGGCAGGATAGTACTTTGTATAAAAAGCACAAGCTTTATTTAATGACTTGGATGGACCTAGAGGTAATTATGCTGAGTGAAATAAGTCAGAGAAAAATAAATACCATATGATTTCACTTATATGCAGAATCTAAGGAACAAAAAAAACAAAGTAATCAAAAACAGACTCACGAATAGAGTGGACAATTTGGTGACAGGACACAGGGGAATGGAGCTGGGGGGATGGGAACTGGGGTGAAGGGTTAAAGAAGTGCAAATTAGTAGTTAATAGATGGTCATGGGGATGGGAAGCATGGCACAGAGAATGCAGTTAGCATTAATATGATGGTTAGGTGGAGGGCCAGAGGAGGGAAGGTGCAATTGGGGGGATCATTTTATGAATTATATAAATGTTGAACCAATGTACTGTATACTTGAAACTAATTTAAATAAATAAAATTTTTAAATAATAAAATAAAATAAAACAAAAAATATATATCCCTAGAATATGCCAATGGAATATATCCAAAAAAAAAAAAAATAATAATAACAAAGCACAAGCATTAGAGAAAGACTTGGATGTAAACCCCAAGGTGTACCCTCGGGGAAGGTCATTAAAAGCCCTGTGACTCGGTTTCCTCATATGTGAAGAAGCATATTAACAATAGCGACTTCCTTGGGTCATTGTGAGTATTCAATGAGGATAATAATGCAAAATACATAACCCAGAGAGTAGCACACCACAAGCACTTGATAAATAAAATATCTGATTATTGTCATAAGAAGGAGGGAAAAAAAGAAAACATCGAAAAGTCAGGTTAAACAGAAAACATAAAAAAAAAATAGTGGAAAAAATTCCAAATATATTATTAATCAACAATAAAATGAGTTCCCCTTTCAACTAAGATAGAATAACACACACCAGATTTACCCATCCATCCGAAACAACAAAAACACTGGGCAAAATAAAAGAAACAAGGGTTTTTAAGGCACTGGATTACCTGGTTGAGAAAGAGAGCACTCCCTGAGAGATGAGAAGCAAATGACGTGAGCCATAGGATTTCCCCAGCTTGCTGCCTTCAGAGAGTTTACAGTCTGGCACAGAGAGGGAAATGCAGGCAGAGCTAAAAAGACTCCCTCAGTTTTGGAGGGAAAATTGGGAAACGTGGGAAATAAAGGCAGCCAGAGTTTGCAGGACAGGACACTAGAGAGGAGAGAGCTGCATGGAAATCTGCAGATGGTCCTCCTTGAGTATTGGGGATAACATTGATGGGCATATGCCTGTGAGGAAACTACCGAAAGCTAATGGGATAAAACCACCCTAAAAGATTAGAACAGTAATGAGGGCTCACACTGGGCTAGGAGTAGTACCTCCTCCCACCAGCTGAACTAGAAAACCGTAATTCACAGGACACTGGATAGAGTACCCAGAAGGGCCATGCTTTAATTGTGGGCAAAACCAGTCCTACACTACACACTGTCCCATTTAAAGATCTTAAAAACAAGACTCAAAAGGATCAAATTGTGTGCCAGAACAAAGCTCAATAATATTTATAGAAATGCAAAAAGGTATAGCACCCAACAAGGTAAAATTCAGATTACCTGGCATCTGATCAAAAATGATCAGACATGCAAAGAAATAGGAAAATATGGAGAAAAATCTATCAAACTAGACGGAGCACTGACACAGATGTTAGAATTAGCAGACGATGGTAGCAAACCAGTTATTATAACTTTACTCAATATGTTAGCGATGTTAGAGACACAGAAAATATGAGAAAAGCCCCAAATAAACTTCTCATGATAAACACTACAATATCTGAGATGACAAATAATACTGGATTAAATTAACAGTAGATTAAACATTGTAAAAGAAATGATTAGTGAATTTGAATACACAGCAATAGAGACTTCAAAATGAACTACACAGATAAAAAATTTTTTTTTAAGAAATGACAAGAGCACTGGTCATCTGAGGGGCAATTACAAGAAACCCAATATAAGTAAAAATAAAGTCCCCAAAGGAAGAGGGGAGTAAAAAAATATATTTAAACAAATGACAGTTAAAATAATTGAAATCTGATTAAAACCACAAAACCTCCTACCAAGGATTTCAATAAACCCCAAGCATAAAAAACATGAAGAAAATTCTACCAGGCACATCATAATCGAGTTACTCAAAACCAGAAGTAAGGAAAAGTTTTAGAATTAGCCCAAGAGAAAAGGCACATTATAAACAGAGGAACAAAAAAAGGATGACAGCATATTTCTCTTGAGCAAAAACGTAAATGAAAAGATATTGGAGGAACAGCGGAAGGGTTAGAAAACCGCCAACATTTAAGTCTGAGCTCAGCAAGAGCTTTTAAAATTGAAGGCAAAGTAAAGACTTGTTCAGACATACAAAGTCTGAAAAATTCATCACCAGCAGACAGGTACTACAAGAAATGTTAAGGGAAGCCCTTTAGACAGAAGGAAAATACCAGATGGACATATGGATCTGCACAAAGAAAGAGCATTAAAAATTGGTTACTATGTACTTTTTCTTGTCATTTAAAATTCTTTAAAAGGTAATTGATTATTTAAACAAAACAAATTACATTGTACTTTAGAATTTATGTCAAATAAAGTATATAACAATAGCACAAAAGCTATTATAAAGTTCTTACACTCTATGTGAAATATAATATCATTTGAAGGTTGACTCCAGTAAATCAATGATAAAAGGGAGTTATTAATAAGAAATACCTAATCAAAAAAAAAAGCCAGAAAGAGGAGAAAGATAACAAATGATAAATGGGACAAACAGAAAAGAATAACAAGATGATAGATTTAAATCTTTGTCGATAACTACATTAAATGTAAATGCCAGGAATACCCCAATTAAAAGACACAGGTTGTCAAATTGGGTAACAAAGCAAGACTGTACTGTATGCCACCACAGGAAGTACACTCTGGAAAGACACAAATGGATTCAAAGTAAAAGAATGGGGAAATGCGCCATACTAATACTAATCAAAGAAATCTGGAGTGACTATTAATATCAGACAAAGTAGATTTCAGAGTAAAGAGTGTCATCTCATCATCACAAAGAGGTTAATTCATCATAACAATTCTTGCATTTATGCACCTAATGATGAGCTTTAAAATGTGTGGGGCAAAAGAGAACTAGAATGAGAAACAGAAAAATCCACAATAATACTTAGAGATTTCAATATTTAATTGACATTTATAGAACACTCCATCCCAAAACATAATACACATTATTTTTCCAGTATAAAAGAATATGATCAAGATAGACTATAAAACAATTATCAATAAATTTAAAAGGATTAAAGTTAAAAATCATAAAAGTATGTCCTCTGACCAAATGAAATTAAATTGGAATTTAATAGCAATAAATTTAAATCAATTAAAATACAAACATTGTTATATGTGGCAAGTGTGCACGTGCACACACACACAAGCACACAGATATAGCTATATACTGTTTTCAAATGAAAAACCTAAAACAAAGGCTTAAAAAAGTTGCAATTCAAAAAACTGAATAATATGTATTAGATAAAAGATGTATGGCCAATTTCATAAGTAATAAGATGCTCTGAAGCAAAACACAATACTAGGATAAATAAAGTCACTGAATAATAAAAAAATTTTCTATTCACCAAGAAAATATAACAGTTTTAAACTTTATGCAAACAAAGAGAAAACACGGAAATCTTAAAGAATTGACAAAAAAGAAAAAAGAAAACCTCCTGGAACTAATCATTATAGCAAAGTTTTAAGACATAAGGCTAATATACAAAAGTCAATTGCTTTCCTATACACTAGCAGTGAACAATTGGAATTTAGAATTAAAAACACAATACCACTTACATTAGTACCAAAAAAATGAAGTACTTAGGAATAAATATGTACAAGATCTATGAGGAAAATTACAAAACTATGATGAAAGAAATCAGAGATATAGGTAAATGGAAAGATATTCCATGTTCATGAATAGGAAGACTCAATGTTGTCAGTTCTTCCCAACTTGTTCTAAAGATCCAGTGCAATCCCAATCAAAATCGCAGCAAGTTATTTTGTAGATATTTACAAGCTGATTCTAAAGTTCAAACGAAAAGCAAAAGATCCATTAGTCAACACAATATTGAAGGAGGAAACAAGTTGAGGAACCGACGCTACTTAAATTCAAGACTTACTATAAAGCTACAGTAATCAAGACAGTGTGGTATCGGCAAAAGAATAAAGAAATAGATCAGTGGAATGGAATAGAAAGCCCAGAAATAGACCCACAAAATATAGTAAACTGGTCTTTGACAAAGTAGCAAGAGCAATCAAATAGAGAAAGAATAGTCTTTTCAACAAATAAAGCTAAAACAACTGGACATTCATGTGCCATAAAAAAAAAAAAAAAAAATTTAAAAAAAACCTAGACACTGACCTTAAACCTTTCACAGAAATTAACTCAAAATGGATTACAGACCTAAATGTAAAATGCAAATTTATAAAACTTTCAGAAGATAATAGAGGAGAAAATCTAGGTGACCTTGGATTTGGTGGTAGCTTTCTCGATACACCACTAAAAGCACAATCCATGAAAATAAAGTTGTACTTCATTAAAATTTAAAACTTCTGCTCTGTGAACAATACTGTTATGACAATAAAAAGTCAAGCTAAAGAGTGGGAGAAAGTATTTGCAAAACACATATCTGATAAAGAGTCATTATACAAATATCTACAAAGAACTCTTAAAACTCAACAATAAGAAAACAACTCAATTAAAATGGGCAAAATATCTGTACACACAACTTATCAAAGAAGATATACAGATAGCGAATAAGTATATGAAAAAATGTCCTTCGGGAACTAAAAATTTAAACAATGAGATACCGCTACACATCTATTTGAATGGGTAGAATTCAAAACACTGACAATACCAAGTACTGCAAGGATGTGAAGCAAAAGGAAATTTTATTCATCATTGGTGGGATTGCAAAATAGTACAGCCACTTGAGAAGGCAGTTTGGTGGTTTCTTACAATGCTAAACATAGTCTTATCTTACGATCCAACGATAATGCTCCTAGTTGTTCACCCAAATGATTTGAAAACTTATGTCTACACAAAAACCTACACACAAATATTTGTATCAGTTCTGCCAAAAACTGGAAGCAACCAAGATGTCCTTCAACAGGTAAATAGATAGATAAACTGTGGTACATCGAGACAATGGAATATCATTCAGTGATAAAAAGAACTGAGCCATCATGCCACAAAGTCATAGAGGAAACTGAAAAGCTCATTACTCAGTGAAAGAAGTCACTCTGGAAAAGATATATAGTGTATGTTGCCAACGATATGACACTCTGTAAAAGGCAAAACTATACAAATAGGAAGAAAAATCAGTGGTTGCTAGGAGCTTGTGGGGAGGGAATGAGTAGACATAGCTCCGGAAATAAAGCTATTGTGTACTACGCTGTAACTATAGACACATGACATTATACATTTGTTGAAACCCATAGAACCCATAGGCAAAGAGTGAACCCTAATGTAAACTAGGGACTTTAATTAATATAATGTATCAATACTGGTTTATTAACTGTAAAAAATACGCCACACTAATGTAAAATTTGATAATAGGTGAAATTGAGAGCAGGGGAGACAGAGAGAGAGGGTAAATGAGAACTCTATTAACTGCTCAATTTTCAGTAAACTTAAAACTTCTCTTTAAAAAATAGTCTGCTATTTAAAAAATATACGTATAGCTTCAATATTTAAATTAACTTTTCCTGATTTATACTGATAGATCAACCAATATACTGAGGAATTCTAACATACCTCTAACAATAATTGACAAATTACACAGACAAAAATTTAGTAAGTATATCCAAGATTTGACCCAACATAATTAACACTTGTTTTGTGATGGGACATATTTTACACTCACCAATAGGAGAATTCACCTTTTTTGCAAACATGGAAACATTTATAAAAATTGGCCTCATGTCCATAAAACAAGTATCAAGAAATTTCAAAATATTGATACCATTAGGACATGTTAAGTTAGAAATCAATAATCAAAACATGTCTACAAAAGCCAGTGTGCTTGGAAATTTGAAAGCATACTTGTAAATAACTCTTGGGCTGAAGAAGAAATAAAAGTGGAAATTAGGATAAAAGTAAATTCTACACGTTAAAAGTTGTGAGAGCAACTAAACCATTGCATAGAAGATAAATTATGGTATTAAATGTTTATGTTAGAAAAATATAAGCCTGAAAATTAAAGAGTATACAACTAGGAAATATTTTTTAAAAGAAAATTATAAAAGAAATAAATAAAGATAAGGACAGAAGCAAAAAGAGATTACATAGAGGATCAATAAAGTCAAAGTCAATACTTATGAAAAGATTGATAAAATAGACAACCCAGAGACAAAATAAATTAAGGGAAAAAAATGACAGAAGCAGTAGAAGGCTTGAAGGAATGCTACAGATATTTAAAAGCTTATGAGAGAAAATCATAAACATCTTTTTGCCAATAAATTTGAAAACAAATTAAATGAACAAATTCCTAAAACGTTATCTTACTAAATTTGACCTAATAAGAAAAAGAAAACCTAAATAATTATATTTAGTAATTAAATCAATAGGTTTTAATCTTCCCACAAATATCAGGATAGTGATTATCTCCAGGGTTGAGGGATGTGGGGGATGGGCAGCACACAGAGGGCTTCTCAGATGTTGCTGATGCTGTATTTCTTAAGCTAGTGTAAAAACATGAATGTGCTTTTTATTATTATTCTTTATAGTTAGCAAATATGCTAGGTAAAGTATGCACTTTGTATTATATTTTTAAAAAATATGTGTGCTAAGTTAAAAGTAGTGTTTCAAATCTACCTTTCCATAAACCAAGATAATCTAACATATATATGTGTGTGTGTGTGTGTGTATATATATATATACAGGACTCCTTCCAAGGCAGATTTCAGTATTAGAAGTATTAGAAAGGACTCATGAAGAATTTGCTATACAACAGACCATCCTTGAAACGGAAACTATGACATAATCAGAACTGCTGTAGCATACTACTAACACGGTTTTATACCTAATTATACACGAGTTGCCATGCAACAATTCCCCAGGAACAGTGCTGCACTTAGACCTCAGTGCTATGCTGGAAAACACCAGTGAGTTTAGCAGTCAAGAATATTTATGGAGTCCTCACCATATCTGAATTAAAATAGGTATTAGTCTACTAAAAGTATTAACACCAATAATACTACACATATGGGTTTTTCTGAGCTCTATATCCATAGGTAGAATTGCTGAGCCAAAGGAAATTAAGTTTTTGACTTAATTAGATTTTGTCAAATTGCTCTCTCAAGTGTTTTTACCAATTTAAACTGTCACTGAAGTGCATGAAGTTTCCTATTTCCTCCTGTCTTGAAAACAGTTTGTCAGAATATAAAACATTTGCCACTCTGATAAGCATGAAATATTTCTGTTTATTTCATTTGCCCTGCTCAGTTTTCAGTGAGTATATTTTCATGTACTTACTGTCTATACATTGTGTGTGTGAAGTTGATTCTCATTACTGACAGTAGTTATAATGATAAAGACATGGCAAACACAATTATCAAATACTGAACCATTTGCTATTAAGGGAAATACAGGGTCAGGTTCTTGTGAGCCTCTGGTCACCAGTTCCTTTGTATTGTGTATGTTTCCGTTTAGAGACACTTTATTTAATATATGCTGTTGATTTATTAACATTGAACTGGTAGCCAACACACCTCTGAATGTTCCATAAGGTACATCACAGCCTTCGGGCATTTAGAAACACTAGAGAGCATGTCAGCTGCCATTTTAAACATGAAATCACAAACAAAAAGCACAAATTTGCAAAAAATGTGGCACTAAACAGACCGTGAAAATGACACTTACTGACAGCGTGACAACTGAAACATGAAAACAGAGCATCACCTTGCTCATCCTTAGCTGGTTGCATACCCACCTGAATGACCATGAAAACACTTTGAGTATTGATAGTAGAGGTTACAAATAAGTTTTAGCAAGGAGGTGATTTTGCAAATATGGAATCGTGAGTAATGGGGATATATATCATAATCATTTGCCAACTTCTTTATGGTATTGTTTACATTTTCTTCATTTGTACAAATTGTTTTTTTTTTTTAAGACTGCTAGATTTTGATTGAGATTGCACTGAATCTATGAATCAATTTAGGGATAACTGACACCTTGACAATACTGAGTCTTCTGACTCATGAACAGAGTCTCTCTCCTTTTATTTGGTTTTAATTTCACTCGGTAATATTTTTTACTTTTCATCATATATATCTTATATATCTTTTAAAAAATTTACCTCTACGTTATTTGGTATTTTTTGATGTTACTGTAAATGATAGTTTTTTAATTTAAATTTCAGATTGTTCATTGCAATACGTAGACCAAAAATTGACTTTTGTATATTGATCTTGTATCCTACAACTTAATAAACTTGATTATTAGTTTTATCAACATTTTTCCATAGATTTCATAGCATTTCTACATCAACAATCATGTCTCTGAATAAAGACAGGCTTACTTGTTCCTTTCCAATATAGATGGCTTTTACTACTTTTTCTTACCTTGTTGCACTGGCCAAAACCAGAAGTGGTAAGAACAGACAGATATATTTGTATTGGTCCTGATCTTTAGAGGGAAGTATTTAGTTTTTCACCAATTAGTATGGTGCTGGCTGTATGTTTCTTAAAGATGCTCTTTATTTGATTGAGGAAGTTCTCTTCTATTCCTAGTTAGCTGAGCAATATTATCAGTAATGTATATTGGATTTTGTTAAGTGCTTTCTCTGTATCTATTGACATGGTCATTTCTTTTTCTTTTATGCTTTGTTAATATGGTGAATTACTTTATTTTCAAATGTTGAGCCAGCATTGCATTCCTCCCTTGATCATAATGCATATTTTTCATAAATTGTTATTCTAATGGCTAGATTTTATTTAGAATTTTTGCTTCTATGTTCATTACATTACATTATGTGATGTCTATCTGGACTCAGTATCAGGGTAACTCTAAATTTACAGCAGCCTTATTAGGAGAGTATTTCCTACTTTTTAATTTTCTGGGAGAATTTGTATAACATTGGTATTTTTTTCTCCCTTAAATATTTGGCAGAATTTACAAGTAAAGCCATCTAGGCCTGGAGTTTTCTTTCTGAAAAGCTTTTTAACTACAAATTCAATTTCCTGAAAGATATGTGCTATTCAATGTATGTATTTCTTCTTGAGAAAGCTGTTAGTTTGAGTCTTCCGTAGAATTTATTCATTTCATCTAAATTATCAAATTAATTAGCATAAAATTGTTTACAATGTTCCCATATTATCCTTTTAATATCTGTAGAATCTGGAGTCATGTCATCTCTTTAACTCCCAACGTTAGTAATTTGTGTCTTCCCTCCCTAACTGGTATAGCTAGAGTTATCAATTTTATTGATCTTCTCAATGAACTAGCTTTCAGTTTCATTGCTTATCTGTTTTCTATTTTATTGATTTCTTCCCTACCCTTTATTATTTTTTCCTTCCACTTACTTTAGGTCTAATTTGCTCTTCTAGTTTCTTAAGACTGAAGTTGAGGTCATTGATCTGAGACCTTTCTTCTTTTCTAATAAAGATGTTTGCTACTAATTTTCCTCTAAGTACGGCTTCAGTGTGACCCCACAAATTCAATTTTTGTTTTAATTTTCATGCAGTTCAAAATAGTTTCAAATTTCCCTTTAGAATTTTTTTATCCATTGGTTATTTAGAACTGTACTACTTTGTTTCCAAATATTTGGGAATTTTCCAGAAATTTTTCTATTACTGTCTTCTACTTTAACTCCTCACAGTCAAGAAACGACTTTCTATGACTTAAATCCTTTTAAATTTATTGAGACTAATTTCAATAAATGTGCAAATGTTTCATATGTGACTGAGGGGAATGTTAAAATAAATGTTACATTCCTGTCAGTCATACTGTTCTGTCCTCATTACTGTTTCTTACATCCCATCTCTTTATTCTGGGCTTCCTTATTTCTTAGTGAAGCACATCCTTTAGTCGATCTCTCATCGGGAACTTGTGGTGGGATGTATTTTGGGGGGAAAAGCAATGTGGGGCCTCTCATACATCTTCTATTTCACTTAACATTTCTTTAATATTTTTCTCTCCTCTTTTCTTTGTTCTTTCTAGACAAAATCTTCATAGTATTTTTAAATCTAGTAATTCTGATTGCTACCAATTCTGGAATTTGTTCCATTTATTGAGTTTTTAATCTCAAATACTATATTTTTTATTTCTAAGTTTTTTCAATTAGTTTTTTTAAATATCCATTTGTCCTTGATTTGTGGTGGCAAGTTTTTATTTCACAAAATTTTATGGTTATTCCTTCCTTTTGCTTTGAATAACTTTAACATACTTATTTTAAAGTTATTTTGAGTTGTTTAATTACTTTCATTTTTTCAATAATTAAGTCTTCTCCTGATTCTTCGTTCATTGATCAGCTTTCTTAACGTGGGTTTCATGTGCTTTGTTATTTTCATTAAGAGGGTAGCATATTATCCCTCTCCCTTCATTCACTCTCTTCTTTCTAGTGTTTTTGCGGTACCTCACCTAGCTCCTGAGACTCCTACTTAAGAATAAGTCTTATGTCAGTAGCTGAGAGAGTCCACTTTGGGGTGATTATCACAGATTTAGCCATTGAATCAGCAGATGTTCTGGCGAAGATTCTATCTCCATTGCCTTCTCTGCTTCCTCCAGCCCCCACAGCTTCACGGCTTTACTTATATTTACTCTTTTAAACAAAACTCTTCTTTTAAATTGTAATATTAAATACATAGAAGCTACTGTCCAGGCTATGGTCCTTCCATAGGTGAGAAACCCTATCTTATCCCTGGTTCACTGTGAAACTGACTGCCAGCCATCTATACATGGGGTGCTCCTGATCCCATCAACTCCACAGAAACCTGAGTTCTAGCCAGCTTTGGGCATTTCTGGATTCAGAATCCAGCAGCCTTGTCACTTCAGTTCTCGCTTATGACTGGATGCTTCCACTTTTTGATTTTTGTCTACATAGATGTTCAGTTTGTTTTTGAGAAAGGAATGTGTCAGGAGGGAGGGATAGAGGGAGGGAGGCAGAGTGAAGGGGAAAGAGAGAGAGACAGAGAGAGATGAAGAGAGAGAGAGAGAGACAGAGACAGAGACAGAGAGAGAGAGAGAGAGAGAGAGAGAGAGAGAGAG
>NW_011888850.1:1703823-1708400 GCF_000151845.1 Pteropus vampyrus | reverse complement strand
AATGAGAACTGGCTGGAATATCCCCTATAATAGCAGGAAGGGATGAGGGTGTACTGTGCTTGGGTAAAAGATCGTCTTCCATTCCATAGTTTCTGAGGCCTTTGGAGGGTGTGGAGGAAAAAATAGGGGGCTTTCCTGGTTCCATGTGAAGGAGCTGAGGGATAAAGAGAGAGGCAGGAACTGTGGAGCTTGGTGGCCAAACGAGAAGATAACCTATCAAGACTGAGGCTAAGGATATAAGCAACGGCATGGCATGAAAGGGACACTATGGTTCCTTTCTAAAAGGCTTCTCAGTGACAGAAGGACCAGAGTCAAGCTGAATATACAGCCAGAAAAATCACATGACCCAAAGAGACTACATCAACAGAGACGCCAGCAGCCAATCCAAGTGACCAATAAAATGCTCAGAGCCACTGCCTACCACCCACAGTATGTAGTTCAGCCTGGCTCCTCTCTCCAAGCCCCTGTTCCCCACCCAGCACCCCATCCCCAGGAGAGGAGAAGGAGTGAACACAAAAAGCATATCCCCTCCTGACTACAGGTCATGAAAGTCATGATCTAGCCAGAGAGAGAACAGAAAGAGATGAGACTAGGTTTCAGACTAAACCAGACAGAACTTTTTAATAATGAGAAATAACTCTAAAGCTGTGGGATCATCCCAAGATGTCACTGAAGGACAGAAAAGGGAAGTGGTGATTGGAAGAAAACAAGAAATCATTTATGCCTGTATCTGAGTTTAGAGAATTTACTACATGTGATATAATCACAAAATTAAGAGACTAGTTAAAGTATAATATAGCAACTGAATACATTAAAGGGATTTTTAAAGGGAGTTTAAAAAATGAAAATTATTTTGTTAACATATGATTATAGTTTTTCAACTACTTTTATTACATTTGTTTTTTGATATGAAAAGGTAGAAGGCAAAACACCTACCACTGTGCCTTACTAGTTTAGAAAGTATATAGTAAGTCTTCAACATTGGCAGTAGGTTCTATGACCTTAAGTGAAACAACATATTACAAAACCAATTTGACCATAGGATAATTGATATAAATAAGAGTTAGGTTCCTAGATATGTCCTCAATGTTATAATGAAAAGACATTGAATTAAATGATGCTATTTGAGGATCTGTTGTATTCATTTTGCATGTTCTTTTCTTTTTGGTGATTTGATAAATAGTTTTGAGCCCTCATCTGCTATGTGTGATGCTGTGGCATGGCTCAGAGCAGGGCTGGTGGGCTTGGTGTGCTCACCTGTGTGTAGCTGCAGGGATGCAAGCTACTGAGGGCTATGCTAGGCAAGGGCCACTTTATACAGCACACAGAGGGCACCTGGAGGCCCCCACGGCTTCCAAGAGCAAATGATAAGAATAGTGAGACAGAAGGCTTTTGATCAAGATGGCAGAGTACCTAAACGCTGTGCTCACCTCCTCCCATGACCACATCAAAATTACAACTAAACTATAGAACAACCATCATCGAGAATCGCCTGAAGTCTAGCAGAAGTCCTATAACCAAGGATATACAGATGAAGCCACATGGAGGCTAGTAAGAGGGGAAAAGGCCCAAAATTGGCTAGTCTCAAACCCATGTGTAGCAGTTAAAAACTGGGAGGGCTACCTCAGCTTTAGAGGTCCCACCTGAGGAGTAAGGGGGCCCAGACCCCTCCAGGTTCCCCCGCCCAGGGTTCCAGTGCTGGGGAGAAAAGCCTCCATAACTTCTGGCTGTGAAAACCAGTGAAGACTGTGGCTAAGTGAAACAGAGGTCAGCTGGAGCCCCAGGCATTCTTCTTAAAAGGCCCATGCAGGGACTTATTCACTGACAGACTCACTCACAGCAGCTCGAAAGGAACCAGGGACATATGGGGAGGAACTAAATTGTATGGCTTCAGAGCGAGGGTTGGAGGGGCAGCTTTGTCCCAGACAGAAGTGCTGGTAGAGGCCATTGTCCCTTTGATGAGCCCTCCCCGCACCCAGCCTGCATGTGCAGGCAACCGCCATATCTGAGTCTCCATCAACCTAGCTAACACTGTTAGCTGCCCCCATCCCCTAAGACTCCACCCCACCTAAAGCACCAGCCCACCCAAGCCGATTCCAGTGGATTTTCCATATAAATGACTTGTCTTGGCTCATGTTGAAAACTTTCCTAAAAGCTTTCAAAGGTTAACAAAACCCAAACAAGCAGCATCTGGCCTTGGTGTGCCCCGTACATCTTGCTAAGCAGCCCCAAGCCCAGCACTAGCAGCAGCCAGCCTCAGTGTTTAATTTAGCCTCTCTCAGGTACCTCCAAGCCCAGCACGAGTGGCAACCATCTGCAAATCACTTTGTAGCTCATACCAAGTGGCCCTGGGCAGGGCACAGGCAGCAGCTGACCTTGGCCTGCAACAGAACCCCTTCCAAGAGGCCCCAGAAATAACACGCTTGGTGGCCAGCTTCAGACCACAGAGATACCACCCAACCACCTCTACAACTGACACACCCAAAGAGTAGACTCGGCACAGCCCCACTAAAGTGAGTTCTGCTCTGTAGGGTCAGCCCCTGCACAATGGCACCTGCACTGTAGTCACGGCCAGTCCTCACAACCAATTGGCCTGAGGGTCAATCTCTCCCACTGATGTGCCAAAAGCACTTGAAGCTCAACTACAACAGAGGACACACACAACCCACACAAGGGACATACCTGGAGCACCCCACTCAGGTGAACAGGGAGCCTGAGCCACTGGGCCCCACAGGACACCTACTACATAAGGCCACTCTACCAAGATTAGGAAACATAGCAGCTCTACCTAATACATAGAAACAAACACAGGAAGGCAGCCAAAATGAGGAGACAAAGAAACATGTCCCAAATGAAAGAACAGGAAAAAACTCCAGAAAAAGAAGAACTAAACAAAATGAAGATAAGCAATCTACCAGATGCAGAGTTCAAAACACTGTCTATAAGGATGCTCAGTGATCTCAGTGAGAACTTCAACAAAGAGATAGGAAACATAAAAATGGAGACAGAAAACAAAAAATAACCAGTCAGAAATGAAGAATACAATAAGTGAAATGAAGAATACATTAGAGGGAATCAACAGTAGATTAGATAGAGAGGAGTAAATCAGTGATTAGGAAGAGAAAGTAGTAGAGAACACCCAATCAGAACATCAAAAAGAAGAAAGAATCCAAAAAATGAGGTTAGCTTAAGAGGCCTCTGGGACAACATCAGCATACCAACATTCACATCATATGGGTACCAGAAGAAGAGAGAGAGCAAAGGATTGAAAATCTGTTTCAAGAAATAATGATGGAAAACTTCCCTAACCTGGCAAAGGAAATAGACATACAAATCCAGGAAGCACAGAGAGTCCTAAAAAAGAGAAATCGAAGAAGCCCACACCAAGACACATAAAACTAAAATGCCAAAGCTTAAAGACAAAGAGAGAATCTTAAAAGCAACAAGAGAAAAGCAATTAGTTACCTGCAAGGGAGTTCCCATAAGACTATCAGCTGATTTCTCAACAGAAACTTTTCAGGTCAGAAAGGGTTGGCACGAAATACTCAAAGTGATAAAAAGTAAGAATCTACAACCAAGATTACACTACCAAGCAAACTATCATTTAGAATCTAAGATAAAGAGTTTCCCAGACAAGAAAAAGCTAAAGGAGTTCATCCCCACCAAGCCAGTTTTACAAGAAATGTTAAAGGGACTTCTTTAAGAAGAAGAAAAAAGATAAAAAATATGGATAATAAAATGGCAATAACTACATATCTACCAACAATTACTTCCAATGTAAGTGGATTAAATGCTCCAAAAGATAGGGTGGCCGAATGGATTTAAAAAAAAAAAAGATGTATGCTGCCTGCAAGAGACTCATATTAGATCAAACTGAAAGTAAAGTAATAGAAAAAGATATTTCATGAAAATTGATGGAAATGGGGGGGAAAATCTGGGGTTGCAATAGTTACACCAGACAAAAAATAGACTTTAGAACAAAGGCTATAACAACAGACAAAGAAGGACCCAGTAATCTCACATGGGGATATCTGTGCAAAGAAACCCAAACACTACTTCAAAGAGACATGTGCATCCATATGTTCATTGCAGCATTGTTTACAATAGCTGAGATATGGAAGAAACCTGATGAATTGATAAATAGGTGGTACTTATATACAATGAAATTTTACTCAGACATAAAAAAATACAATGAAATATTGCCATCTGCAACAACGTGGGTGGACCTAGAGGGTATTACACTGAGTGAAATAAGTCAAATAGAGAAGGACAAATATCATATGATTTCACTTATATGTGGAATTTAAAGAACAAAATAAATGAACAAAGCAGAAACAAACTCATAGAGAACATTTTGGTGGTTGTCAGTAGGGAGAGCAGGTTGGACAATTGGGTGAAAAAGGTGAAGGGATTAAGAAGCACAATAACTACTAATGTAGTTACAAAATAGTCAGGGGAATGTAAAGTACAGCATAGAGAATATAGTCAATAATATTGTAATAACTATGTATGATGTCAGAGGGTCCTAGACTTGTCGTGATCACTTCATAAGTTATATAAATGTCTAACCACTATGT
>NW_011888850.1:1698555-1703773 GCF_000151845.1 Pteropus vampyrus | reverse complement strand
CAGCATACCAACATTCACATCATATGGGTACCAGAAGAAGAGAGAGAGCAAAGGATTGAAAATCTGTTTCAAGAAATAATGATGGAAAACTTCCCTAATCTGGCAAAGGAAATAGACATACAAATCCAGGAAGCACAGAGAGTCCTAAAAAAGAGAAATCGAAGAAGCCCACACCAAGACACATAAAACTAAAATGCCAAAGCTTAAAGACAAAGAGAGAATCTTAAAAGCAACAAGAGAAAAGCAATTAGTTACCTGCAAGGGAGTTCCCATAAGACTATCAGCTGATTTCTCAACAGAAACTTTTCAGGTCAGAAAGGGTTGGCACGAAATACTCAAAGTGATAAAAAGTAAGAATCTACAACCAAGATTACACTACCAAGCAAACTATCATTTAGAATCTAAGATAAAGAGTTTCCCAGACAAGAAAAAGCTAAAGGAGTTCATCCCCACCAAGCCAGTTTTACAAGAAATGTTAAAGGGACTTCTTTAAGAAGAAGAAAAAAGATAAAAAATATGGATAATAAAATGGCAATAACTACATATCTACCAACAATTACTTCCAATGTAAGTGGATTAAATGCTCCAAAAGATAGGGTGGCCGAATGGATTTAAAAAAAAAAAAGATGTATGCTGCCTGCAAGAGACTCATATTAGATCAAACTGAAAGTAAAGTAATAGAAAAAGATATTTCATGAAAATTGATGGAAATGGGGGGGAAAATCTGGGGTTGCAATAGTTACACCAGACAAAAAATAGACTTTAGAACAAAGGCTATAACAACAGACAAAGAAGGACCCAGTAATCTCACATGGGGATATCTGTGCAAAGAAACCCAAACACTACTTCAAAGAGACATGTGCATCCATATGTTCATTGCAGCATTGTTTACAATAGCCGAGATATGGAAGAAACCTGATGAATTGATAAATAGGTGGTACTTATATACAATGAAATTTTACTCAGACATAAAAAAATACAATGAAATATTGCCATCTGCAACAACGTGGGTGGACCTAGAGGGTATTACACTGAGTGAAATAAGTCAAATAGAGAAGGACAAATATCATATGATTTCACTTATATGTGGAATTTAAAGAACAAAATAAATGAACAAAGCAGAAACAAACTCATAGAGAACATTTTGGTGGTTGTCAGTAGGGAGAGCAGGTTGGACAATTGGGTGAAAAAGGTGAAGGGATTAAGAAGCACAATAACTACTAATGTAGTTACAAAATAGTCAGGGGAATGTAAAGTACAGCATAGAGAATATAGTCAATAATATTGTAATAACTATGTATGATGTCAGAGGGTCCTAGACTTGTCGTGATCACTTCATAAGTTATATAAATGTCTAACCACTATGTCGTACACCTGAAACTCATATAATATTGTATGCCAATTGTAACTGGAAAATAAAAATTATTTTTAAAGACGTGAGACAGAAAGAATGTGTGGAAGGTGGCCAGGAGAAGAGCTTCAGGAAAGGGGGCAGGGGCAGAGCATGGAAGATGAGCCCAGAGATTTGAAAGAACAGAGTGACATTCAACAAGGCTTCAGCATGGAGTACAAGTTGGAGATGCAGGTGAGCAGGGCCCCAGGGAGAGAAGCAGGATCAGGCCTTATAAATCTTGGTGAGAAATGTGGATTTTTAATACAAAAGTACACACATATACTATATATACATATTCATAATGCTTATATGGTTGAATTTCCTAATTTCTATGAAATTCTTGATTGCTTATTTCTATGCAATAAGATACACATTTGAACTTTTCTAGCCTTCTACTGTATTTCCGGTTCTCCTTGTTTAGGTTCTCAGAGTTTGCATCATTCTGGGACGCAAAGCAAGCATTTGGTAGATGCAGGATTTGGCAGGGAGGTCTCTTAGCAGGCATGGGGCCACAGGTTCCATCCACAATATTTTGTCCTCTCTGCACCTCCAGGGAGGGCTGGCTTTCCTTAAAGTTATTCTCAGGGTCGTAGGCGTAACCTTCCATTCACATGGAAAGGTGGCCCAGGAACTTGGAGGATTTCTAGCCACTAATTCAGAGTCACTGGTTTCAGCTGATTTTCATCCACCTCAAGGCAAAGTCTGGGTTTCTAGCAAGTTCTTACAAAGGAGAAAGTTGAAATAAAAGGTATGAGGGAGAATTCTGCTGTTGACAGGTGAGAGTTTCAAGTGTGGATCTTGGCAACAAACTATTCACTTCAGGTTTATGAGACAATGATGAGACAGCTCGAAAGAAGCGAATCTCTGCAACATGACAGTTTAGTCCCAAAGACCATTAACAGAGGTCAGCTCATAAAACACATCTGCAGAAATGGACCAAAGCAGGCCTCTATGCAATCCCATGGATCGGAGTGATGGCTGTAGTATTCCACTTAATCTAGCACCAGTACAAATTGGAAACCTGAAAGAATTCACTCCCTATAGCCATGGGCTTTAAAGAATCTTCCTGTCTCCTCTAAATAGCTCAAGGAGACAGAATCTGAAGGAAATATTATCAGAGTGAATTTTTTTCCTCATAATTTTGTTTAAGTTTGAATATGCTCTTGTAGAAATATGAATGAACTTATTAATCACATTTGCAACGGTGAAAAATCTTCCATTTCAATTATGGCTAGTTGCCATATAGCTTAAATACAAGTAGAAAGCTATTAATGAGTTTAGATTATTCCTCCCCTATTTTTCTTACACAATCACATCTGTCTTTTTTTAACTTGCAAAAGTAGTACACATCTGTGGCAAGTTATACATGTATATGTGTATATATAAATATACATAGAAGTTCACATACACATATATGTACCTATATACATATAGGTGTGCATGTGTTTATACATATACACATATATATACTTTACGTAAGATTGTAGGATGAAAGGTGAAAACCACACCTGCCCCATCCCTCCATGATCCTAGATGGTCTGGTTATAGGGACCCCCAATCCCTCCCCTCCTGACAGCATTGGCAGAATGTTCCCCCATGGAAGTGGACACTTTAAAAAAGGCTGTGCTGTTCCGTTAGCAGGTGCTTTAAAAAATTGCTTTTATAATGTTTTTATTACAAAATGTTTATTATAGAATATATAACAATACAAAGATAATCAATCAAAAGATGAAGGTAACTATTGCCCTAAATCCTGCCATTCAGCAACACTTACTATTAAATTATTATATTTCCTTCTGGCTTAGTGCGCTCACGCTCGCTCGCTCGCTCGCTCGCTCTCTCTCTCTCTCTCTCTCTCTCTTTCCTCCCTCCCCCCACATACATATTTTCTAACATAAATGGGATCATATCCTACATATTGAAATCTTTTTGTTCTTTCTTAGTGAACCCATTCTACAGCCTTGCTGTTCAAAAGCTTAGTCCAAAGATCACTACCTGAGAGCTTATTGGAAATGCAGAACCTGAAACCCACCCCAGACCCATCGAATCAGACCTTCATTTAAACAAGACCCTCATGTGATTCATAAGCAGTTGCAAGTGTGAGAAGTGAAATCCACAACATCCTTTTTAATGGCTGACAAACATACCATAGGACTGTGCCACAGGGCTATAATTTAGTCCCTTGATTCTACCTAGTGTTAGGAGAGTGTATCCATTTAGATGGCCAGGAGCCATTTCTTAGAAATCCTTGTTAAGAGGCAATTTCATTGCCCTGTGTAACAGAGGCAATTCTTGCTGGGTGAGGTTGCGGGTGAAAACCAAAGTCTGGGCCTAAGGCTACACTAGAGAAGTGTCTCACAGATGACTGTTCTCAGAATGATTTTAAAAAGTGTTTACTATGTTATGGTAACAGATGCTTCCAAACAAAGAGAACAGGAAGCTGGCGCCATCTCTGTCTGCTATTCAGCAGGGCTGAATATGTTGCATTAAATTTGCCTGCAAACTTTGCTGAAGAGCCTAGCAAGCAGCGATGAAAATTACAGAGTGGCATCCACGCACTTCACTGGGTAATCAGCTGAAATTGAGCTCTTTTCCATATCCTTTGCTGATAATGCAAATGAAACCTTTAAAGCAAACCCGCTCCAAGTTACCACACATCCTACAAGCTGAGAAGGCCCATGTGGTCCACCCAGATGCTGCCACTGTGCCCCAAGCCTTACTGCAGAATAATTGGTTCCCATGCCTATCAGCGGCAGGACCCACCAGATTGCCTGGGTGTTAAAAAATATCCAGGCTGAGCTAGAGCGTTACGGGCCGAGGGCCAATCATCTGGATAAATGAGCTGTCAGGAAGTAAAAGTAGCTCTAGGGAAAAGGATGGGTCTGTCTAAAATCTCTATGGTTTCCTTCACACCGGCCTCAGCTTTTCCTTGAAATATGCTCCCTCGTGCTGTCCTGGAGAAAAGGACTCTGGGTTAAAGTACAGTTTGCAGGACTTTAGATCTAACCTGGCCTCGGGCTTTAGGTGCGCCAAGATCATCGAGGAGAGCAGGAAGCAGCTGGATTAGCGATTCAGGGAAAAGATGACTGTTTCTTCTCAGATTTTGTTGGTTCTGGGACATCTGGTAAAAACATCACTTTGGGAGTTGCTAAGAGGTCAAGAGAAGGAACGATGGAAATGAAGATGACACTGGATTCAAATGCCAACCCACCATGTCCTCGCTATGTGACCCTAATGGTGGCTGAAACTCTCTGACCCTTAATGTCTACGAAATGGGATAATAATATCCTCACGGATAAGATAATGTAAATGATATTACCTGGGACATGGTAGGTATTTGATAAATGCTCTTTCCCCGCCTCATCCCCTGAGGATGAAAACGTCACACCTTTTCTTCTCTCTCTCTCTCTTTACTCACACCCCAAACAGCGGAGGTCAATGTGAAGGTCCATAAATAACAGGTCACTTCTAGAATATTACAGGTAGACTCTAAATTCTAACTACTACTTACAAACAATAAATTTGTATTCAAATGCATATTTCTATTTAAACAACACTTCGTTTAATTTTGATAGGAAAAAAGATTCTTAGTATACATGTGATGAGGAAAATGTGGACAGAAAGAAAAGTCCTATAGACTAGGATGTGGGGAAAATGAACACTCGTAGATTCCTGATGGGTAGGTAAATTAATTCTGGAGAGCACTCTTGGAGAGCAGTGTGCATTACCTTGGACATGAAATTTTCACTTCTGAAAATGTAGAGAGTAATCAAAAATATCCACAAAGATTTAGTTTCCATATTGTACCTTTCTGTATCTGCCTTT
>NW_011888850.1:1695390-1696325 GCF_000151845.1 Pteropus vampyrus | reverse complement strand
ATTAAGTACTTATGACCTCCCAGTCACTATATTAAGTATATATGATGTTACAGTAGTTATCTTTGGGGGAGATGCAAGGAGATTTTTTTTTTTTATTTTTCAAATTTACATGTATTCTTCATAGAAACCATGGAAAATAGTTATTTAAAGGTGTTCTTTGCCTGTGAAGGTCTTATAATATATACATGTAGAACACACATACAGGTCATTCCTATTCTCTGAAAATTGGCCTTGTGGAAAGAAGGCCAGTAGGAACTCAAAACTTTTTGTGGCCCCTACATGCCCTAGGGCTTCGATCTGAGCGCCTCAATCTGTGACACGTTCCAAAGGCAACTGTTGACTCTGTACGTATGCCCCTTCTTTGTCCCTCAAATCTGTCAGCGAATTAGTGCCCACCAATACAGCTGCTGCTGCTTTGGGCACTGCTGATCTTTCATTCTCTGTGAAGCTGTGAAAAAAATCAGAGACTATTCCTTCCACATGCTGTAGAGTCACCACAGAAAATGACAAAGCTTAAGTGAGCGGCATCCAGACCATTGGAAGATATTCTTGAGCCTGTTCACCCTTATCAAGCCCTAACCAATCCTATGATATGATGTTTAAAAAAAAAAAAAAAAACCTAACACATTGAAATTCCCAGTTTATGCTCACAATTCTCAGAACCCTCATTTTGAGCTTTTGGTTAATGCACAATTGTTTGAACAATAAAAACTGATTTTTTTAAATTCACAATAGAGCTTTGTGTGAGCAAATGTATGTACTTTTCATTCAAACATAAATAGCCCCACTTGGTTATGAATAAAATCAGCGTTTATTGTACTAATAATTTACAAATATGAGTTAAACATACCTAGAGTTAAACAAGATTTATTCCCCACCTTCAACCCCAAAGTCTCCTGACTCATCATCTGTCTCAAAAGGATATTTAGAAATAA
>NW_011888850.1:1693791-1695340 GCF_000151845.1 Pteropus vampyrus | reverse complement strand
ATTTAAAATGCATTGAAAAACTAAACAATGATTTACTGATACAAGAGAATATTATGCAGAAGGAGAAGGCTCTCTAAAGATTGCCAGGATATATTATTAAGTGAATAAAAGCAATGCAGGGAAAGAGGACATACACTATTTCTGTAAGAAAGGGAGAGAATATTTTGTTTTGTTTATATCTGCATAAAGAAACACTAAAAGAATAAACAAGAATATAAGTGATCATCTGAAGGGGGCAGGAAGTGGCAAAATAGGGCCGATAGAGACAGAAATGAGAATTTTTCTTAGTCCTAGGCAGAATAATTGTCCCTAATATGTCTATGTCCTAATCCCCAGTAACTGTGGACATGTTAGGTTATATGACAATGGAAAATAATAATTGCAGATGGAATTAAGGTTGCTAATCAAATGACCTTAAGATAGGGAGAGTAAGTTGGATTATCCAGGTGGACCCAGTGTAATCACAAAGGTCCTTAAAAGTGGAAAAGAAAGGCAAAGAGGAGAGTCGGAGGAAGATGTGACTGAGAAAGGCACAGAAAGGTACAAGGATGGGGAGAAGGGGCCATGAGCCCAGCGGGGAAAGGAGCCATGAGAACAGGAATGTGGATGTATCAGGGTTCAGAGAAATGGAACCAACAGTGTGTGTGTATGTATACGTGTATATATGTGTGCATATATGTATGTATATGTGTGTGTATGTATGTGTATATGTATATAAATATGTGGATTGCATAATGCTCACACTGGGGAGAGCCCCCTACTTTACTGAGTCTGCCCGGAAAAATGTTAATCTCATCCAAAAACACCCTCACAGACACACCCAGAAATAATCTTTATTCTGAGTACGCCGTGGCCAAGTCAAGTTGACACAAAAAATTAACCATCTCAATGGGCAACTTCTAGAAGCTATCAGGGGCAAGGAAATTTTTTCTCCTTCAGAGACCCCAGAAATATATACACCTCTGTCAACACCTTGATTTTAGCACGATAAGATCCAGATTGAATTTCTATCCTACCGAACTTACTTCCCATTTTTGTTTCTAGTAAATACCTTTGTGGCTACAAATTTTACATGGAATGCCACACAACACAGCTTTCAGTAGGCAGTGATCTCGGAGTCGTTCATGTTTAAATTTTAATAATTTTATAATTTATGCTTTATCCAAAAAATAAAGGATGTTTTAAAATTTCAAGATAGACTCTTTTTTTTGCTCATCCTTTTCTAATTCTTATTATATTTATTTTTAATTAAATCACTAAATTATTTTGTTATTTGGCAACCTGTGTTATGGATTTTCCATATTCTTCTTAAAGCACCAGTCTATCCTGTCTTCTTTCTTCAATGGCTCCCCACTCCTCTCAGGATGAAATCTATTCTCACGGGGCTTCTTCACTTCTCTGGGGCCCTAACCGACCTTCCTGCTGGCTCCTCCCCAGTCTCACCCCGATCCTATGCTCCCCTCCAACCCTCCCACCATCTCGGTTCAGCCAGCGGCACTCTCCTCAACCACACGGAATCCCATTCAGTTTCGCGAACGTGCAGTGCTTG
>NW_011888850.1:1685028-1690361 GCF_000151845.1 Pteropus vampyrus | reverse complement strand
GGCTGAAGGCGGTTAAAGGCGTTCTGGATTAGTACTCTTTCTTCCCATATCTTTGCCTTTCCATGCCTGAAGCAGAAGGAGACAGTTGCATTCCCTTCTACTCAGGGGGGTGAGAGGACAATATAGCTGATGGGGTTCTACCTAACCCCTTAGCTACATTAACGTAAGAGGAGGAAATTTCTCTCTCCCAAGATCATGGTAAGTATCAAAACCTGAGGATCAAGAATTGCTGAGCGGGAGAGCCAGGCACAAGTTGCCAAAAGCAGAGACTGGAAGAAAAGGGGGGTGGCACCAAATGGATGGGACCAGAAACTGAGATGAGGTCACATGGAGTCAATCATCTAAGAACCAAGAAGACAGAGTCTGGGAGTGAACAGGGAGGGTTCAGATCATCCTCAGGAGTAGGTGCTACTCTTCGAGGCCCTTCAAGAAGCAACAAATAGAGCGAAGAGAAGAGATGACATGAGACAGCCCAGGAAATCTGGGCTGGAGAGGCTCAGGAACTGTCGTCTGGACGGGTGACACTGTGCATTCACTTCATGCAAACCCTGCTGGGCTAAGTGCTCTGACTGTATCATTTCACTGAATCATCACAAACCCTACAAGAAGAAGCTGACCTTGGAACTCATACTTTAAACCACCCTGCCGTGACTGAAAGAAACTCATGCGTCTCTGAGCCCAGGATACGTCCTTCTTAAATGGCAGCTCTCAGACCATGCCGAACAAAGGAAGTGAATAATCCTAGAACCTCCTTCAGCTGTTACGGCAAATCATTTTACAGATGCTGTGCTCTGCGGCGGTGTCTGCAGTCTAATTGTCCTGTGGGAGAATAATCAAATCCAGCTGCTAGCTGGAGGCATGCACAATCGCCACTGAGTAACTCAAAGCCCCCACTGAATCTGACTGGAAGTCAGGAAATTTTTTTGGTGTTTAAAAATAAGAACAAATCAGGAAGCACGAGGAAGGTGGACTCGAGATCCGAAAAAAGTATTTGTTATAACATCCTCGAAATATCTCATCTTCCGATTTGAGGACACATTGAGAGAGTGACATTCATGTTCATATGTCCTTAGTAATCTGATCTTCTATTCCACAAAGTTTTAATCATTCAGGAATGTTTTTCTTCGACACCTCCTCTCACTTTTCAGCATTCACCCTGCTCTCTCTCCCTTTTTCTCTTAAGATCTCCCACCACTCAAAATCTTGTTCTCCAACATTCCCAGGGGTCCAAGGAAGTAACCACGATGTTAGCCTGCATTCTATTTCCTCCGAAATAAAACTTCTACAAGCCACTGTCACGGAGTAGTTTCCCTAGAAGCACAGCCTAAGACAAGGAGTCTCAGATGTGATTTACTGGGAGAGGGTTTTTCTATGAGAAATGAGATACACAGGATGAGGCAGAGAAAAGGGCTTCGCAAGTGTGTGATGTCAACAGAACTCTAGCTTCAGGCTGATCCTACAGGGAGCTCTGGGAAACAGATCATGCCACAGAGCTAGTCCCCCACTGGGGCAAGAAGACCAGCCTTCTGTCCCCCAGTCAGGAAGTTCTTGGCTGTGTGCAAAGAAGCAGGGCAGGAGGAGGGCCGTTAACTCCCAGGGAGGCACCTTACGTTTGGCCTGGGGCAATTTTCCTAAGAAAAGGACAGCTCTGCCTTGACTGCTTTCCATTTTATAGTTGTATTAATTCTGTGCTTTGTTTCTTACTTTCAATGACCTCCCTTAAAGGAAGTGAAAATCTTGCTTCAGTGACTCAAGAATATAGCATTTCTCAGTAATCTGTCAAACTATTTACTTGTTATGTTTTTTTATTTCTATTTTTAAAAATTTTAGAGAGAACCACCAAATCTCTCCTGACTCAAAGAATCGTGACAAGCATAAAGGTCTCTGTAATTCCTTTTGTATTTTGAATTATGTCTATCCCCCTCACAAGGTATAATTTGTTCTGCCTCTTCTAACTTTGACACCAATAAAAATGAGTCCCAATGATGAAGATGGCAAAGCGATGGCAGCCATTAAATCTGAAGCTTTACCTTTCTTTATTTGTGATAGGAGTGAAACCAATTATCTTCTAGCCTCCAAAAGACACAAGCTGATGAGAAAAAAAAAAAATTGATTCCTTGTCCGGGCCGCTGTCTACGTGGAGTTTGCACGTTCCCCCCATGTCTGTGTGGGTTTTCTCCGGGTACTCTGGTTCCTTCCCACATCCCAAACATGTGCAATGTGAAGTGAATTCGTTTATCTCCATTGTCCTAGTCTGAGCGTGGGTGTGGTGTGAGTAGCCCTGTGATGGAAGGGCGTCCTGTCCAGGTCTGGGTCCCACCTTTCACCCTGAGCTGCAGGGAGAGGCTCCGGCCACCCGTGACTCTAAACTGAAATAAGCGGTTGGAAAAGAACAATCTTACTTGCTTTTACTCATCTTTCTTAAAATATGTATGGCTCACATTTATTTCAATGTTTAACATTAGAAGTGTTTTGGGTCTTTATTTAGAAGTTGGTGACGTTTTTATGACCAAAAATATGCCCTAAGAACTTAACTCTTATTTATATCAACTAATCTATAGTAAAATTGGTTTCATTATATGTTGTTTCACTTAAATTCACAGTTTCCAAGAACCTATCAAGGACATTGAGGGCTCACCGTACTTGGAGCCCTGGAAGAAATTCCAATCCAAATGGTCTAGGGTGGGAACCCAGCACTAGCATTATTTTGAAAGCTTCCTCAGCCGGCGCTGACATGGCTGTGACTGAGAACCTCTAGTCTGGCCTTTTGCTCTCCTGTCACCAGACTCCCACACTTAGCGACCTTTGCATTCTGTGACCCCAGGCAAAATGGCTCATAGATACTTTTGAAAAACCAGCAGAAGGTGATCTAGGTGAGATCAGATTTTTCTCTTGAAGAGAACTCTGAAATTCTAGGACTCTGACCACAGCCCATGAGGCAGAGCTTCACATATCCCCAGCAAAAACCCTCAGTTCTTGGTCTGGGTCAGTGCTCCAGCACCAGCTGTGGTGGAGACCTGCAGCATGATGATGAGATATGTCTGCCATGACGCACAAGGAAAGATACTGGAAGTGCCTCAGAAATGCCAGGAGATTCAAACAGGTGGTTGATGAAATTTGGACAACACATCTTTATGGTTCAAAGCTGACTCCCTGCCTGCAATAGCAGATCACACAGGTATCTCATAATTGGTACGGTGAGGGCCAGTTCCCGCCACTGTTTTGGTTTTGGGCACCACGTGGAAAATGTGGAATCTGCCAGATTAAAAAGGTAGGAAGTTATTGCCTGGGTAATGCCATTTCCACAAATACCTGTTCCTTCCTTACCACCTGCCCCTCAGCCACCAGCTCCCCAGCCATGATTTCCATTAATATTCAAAAAGGTTGTGGAAGAAAATAGTAAAGAATTTTTGCCATTTGCTTCACACACACGTATAGCCAGTGTTCTCTCTCAGACAAATCACTACGGGGAGGCCTCTGCAAGCAAGTTATTGATTTTCCAGGGAAAACCTCTACATCTCACTTCTGCATTAGCAGAATCTCAAACTAAAACTGACCAGGCCATCAACCCCACACAGAGGATGGCACTGCATGTACTCAGAACCTCTCACATTCCACGCACACACACGCGCACACACACACACACGCGCGCACACGCGCACACGCACACGCACACACGCACACACGCACCTTGGAAATTTGGCATTTATCATCGTGCAGAACTGTTCTCAGAAGTGTAGGAGGTTTTTAATGTTCCTGGCCCACACTCCCTAAATGTAAGTAGCAACCCCAACACCCTCTCACATTTCCCAGTGTCCTCTGCGGGGGGCGGGGGGCGGGGGCCGTACCACCAGAATGAGAATGGCTGGCTGGATGCTGGATAGTCGCCCTCATTGTTTAGTGCAGTCATCTCAACCTTGGGGGGATCTCCAACCCCCTGAGGCCTATATGCCACCTCCAGAAATTCCGATGTAACTGGTCTAACCTGCATTTTAGGCTTTGGGATGCTAAAAACTGCCCCAGGTGATGACTCTAACGTGTAGCCGAGGTCAAACTTTCCAGGGCTGACTCCCGGGTCTGGGACTCTGCGATGGCAGGTCTTGGACAGCTTGGGTGTACAAGCTGGCACAGTATAAGCCAAACCAGCTGCTTCGAGTCAGAATGAACATTCCACTCCATTCTCCAGGCCCCCAACGCTGGATCTGACATCCACTTGGCTATTCTGTACCATGCCCCCTGCCTGCACAGTGATACATGGGTCAGTGAGAAGCTAACTGCTAAATAAAGCAGCCTTGGCTCATTCTCTCCAGGAGCCTGTAAGAGGGAAAAGGAAAGCCATGTATACACCACTTGCCAGAGAAAGAGAGAAACAGGGACCTCTCTGGCTTGGGAGCAGAAGTCCTGCAGGATGCCTGAGGCCTTCTGGGAGGGGTCATTCTCAGCAAAGTCTCCAATTCCACCTGCTTAATTATAGGGCGTTTAGCTACCCCCAACTGGGTTCTTAATGAGTATCTCCTCTTTCCTGGGCTCTTCCTCTGCTGCTCTCATGTACCTGGCTGGAGTTACCGGGGAAGCTTGTTTATTAGGGCCATGAAGATAAGTATCTGGCTCAGAAACATTCAGTTTTGTTTTGTTTAAATCTCACTTTCCAAATGCTTTTGTTTTTGTGTTAGGAAGTTGGAAAAGCTTGGATTCCTCGGAAGTGAGCCATTCTTACAAGAAGACAGCTGAGAGAGCACACCTCTGGTTTGTTTTCGACGCCAAGTTCTCTCTTACTTGTACTTTATGCCGGAAATGTCAGGAAATGGGGCAGGGAGAGCTCTGCATTCTCCAAGTTCCACCGGATACTGACAATTTAACAACTGGCTGTCATATCTCCTTTTCCAACCCCTCAAACATATTCACGATCGGGAAGCTCCCTAAGGTTAATCGATTTATATCTCAAAGTCACAATTTAAATAATGACAATGTACCCTGTATCTGACCACAGTTTGGGATGAAAGACACTCAGATTCTCTGAGAAGAGGCCCTGGGACACTGGGAAGAGCGTGCTGGCCGGCCGTGGCCACGGCGTGCAGAGGGCAGACGCAGAGGAGGGTGCGGAGAGGGGAGAGGCCGTCCGCAGAGCTCGGCACCCAGTCTTCAGTGCGGTCTCCAGTTTAAGTAGCCCTTTCCTTCTTACTAGAAATCCAAGTGGTTGTGAACAACATATCTCAAAATAATCCAGGGAAGAAAGCCCAAAACTGAGGACGGTGACTGTGGGTCCAGAAGAACCGGGGATGGTGCCTGTTAAGTCCCTGGGCAACTTGGCATGACCGTGGGGCACCCACTTG
>NW_011888850.1:1658676-1682992 GCF_000151845.1 Pteropus vampyrus | reverse complement strand
GCATCCCTTCCCTCAGGCCCCTGAGTCTCCTTGGTCTGCTGCTCTTGAGACACTGGCTCCTCAAGATTTTATCCCATGACTTTGTCCCCCATTTGCTTGAGGTCCTGAATATGTGGGGCAGAAATGTCGCAGGAGTCTAGCGTGAGGCTGAGCCTCAAGGTGTCCCATCTGAGTCAGGGAGGAAGCAAGGCTGAGGTTTTCACTCAGCCCCGTGGTCACACACCTCCGCCACCCCCAGCGTGGCAGAGGAACCCGCCTCTCCCATCTGATCAGTGCTTCTTTCCGCAAGAGCAGATTGGACATAACTCAGACTCACGTCTGAGGATTTATTTTCTTGTGTGAGTCGCTTTAAACTCAAAACAATATTTTCCCCTTTTTCTATAAAAAAGAAAATAATTGTTTTACATGTCCTGGTCTTGTTTTATATGTTTTGCATTCCGAAAGAAGAAAATCTAAATCCTTTATAGTAACGTGTTATCGAAAGACTCAAAGATGTCATGGACTTCTTTTCTGAAGAACTAAGAGGCGTTACTACATACCCAAGCTTCCCTGATACTCTGTAACACAAAGTGTCTTGAGACATCCAAACATGAAATTATTATTGAGCTTTTCCTACCATTTGACTGAACTGTTTCCTGCCTCTCTATTAGGGACCCCATGACTTTCCAGGTGCACGCCACCCTTGTTTCAAACAGGTGGAATATTGCCGCCGTCAGAACTTGCAGCGGCTAACGTGCACGAACGGTCCGCAGCACAGCCCTGAGCAGGGGTGCCCCACAAAAAGAGAAGTACGCAACAGCTGCCAGATACCATGATTCATGTCTTGAACTTGTCCAGTGACTGATGTTATGAGAAATGCCCACAGAGCTATGCGCATTCTAGGAAACACTCTTTCATTAAGGAAGATATTTTCAGTAGTTCTCACCTCGAGAAGGCCCACTGGGTTTGGGAAGGGAAAGTTACTGGGCTAGCAAGTATAAGACCCGACACCCTCGCCTGGCATCTCTCCTGATCGCTGAGAGAAAAGATACAAATGACTAAAAGTTTACAATGTGGCTTTATTAAGGCAGGCCTTGGGATGTGATAGCAAGGGTCCTGCCCCAGGGGTTTGTGGACCTGGGGTCCAGTCCTTGCTCCACTCATGTCTAACTGATCTCTGAGACTCACTTTTCCCCCCTGGTACCAGGCATTAGACCAGCACAGTGCCCGGCACATCACAGGCACTTAAGCGATGATTATGGAAGGAAGGAAGGAGTCTCAAGCCTGCTGCAGACTCAAAATAACACATGACCTCTCACCTTACTTATTTTCTAAAGCCCTGAGATCCTAATCTAACCCCCAAGAGAGGGGCAGGGACACTGCCCCAGGAACAATAGCTACACATGGTCTTTCAATGACTTAATGAGGGAAGAAGCATCTCAGATCACAAATCAGTTACAAGAAGAAAGTTAGGGGCATATAGTCCCTCTTTCCACAATTAGATGAAGGGATTCAAGGCCAAGTCCAAGTCCTTTCTGCTTCATGCCAGGTCGTACAGTATTTCTCAGAGCTCCGAACTTCAGGCTGCTCCGCCTTTCCCTCTTACTCTGTGTCAAGGTCAAGCCTCCTTCTCTAAGAGTGCTTGGCCACCAGGAAAGCAATGACCTGGCTTCCTAGTGCTGGAGTGCATCCTCCTTCAGGAGGGAACCACCCTCTTCACACCCACCCGACCACCCAGAAGCATCTGAGTCCTGCTGCCGGAAGCACCCCGACCAAATAGGTCGTTCTCCCCAGGAACCAGCCAGCAGAAAGCGGCAGCGTGTCTCGGCTTTACCCCTTTGCCCCTCCTCCTCCGTCTGCATCCTTTTGGACCCCACGGTTCCTCTGAGATCGATTCATACATCCTCCTCTCAACACAATGAGACAGGGACAAAAATTATGAATGCCTGAAAATTCACAGCCTTTTCCCTGCCACCGCTTCTCCCCTCGCCAATTACGTGAGTCTGGGGCTGCCCGCCCGTCACTCCCCCGTCTATCTCTGCTCCCCACTTTCTTGTGAACACTGGGGTCATGAGCAGGAAAAGATGTGTAGAAGATTCACTTTGAAAAGAAAAAGGGAAGAGAAAAATTGTAATCAAAGAAAAAATAAAAACAGATCGAAATGTTACAACTCGGGGGGGATTTGAATTTCGGTGTCACCCCAACGGCAGCAGGGGGGAGGATAATAAAAGCGATGTGGTTTTAGGAAGTTTAAGAGTTGAGAGTTAAAAGAGAGTTTCAGGGATGAGCTAAATTCTGTGTAGAACTGAGAGAGGCAGAGGGGACGTGGGGGGAGGGAGGATATAGATGGTTTGCTGCACCAAGGACAGACTTCCTCCAGAGACTGAGAAAAGGTTTAAATTATCATTCCTGCCTTTAAGAAGGCGGCATTATGCGTCTCTGAATATGATCCGGCACCAAGACTGCTCATGGACAGACTCATTTGATACGAGGGACAGTGGCCCGAGGTCAGCCTTTTGCCCAGGCCGGCTTCCTACATGTTCTTTCCCTGTTCTTGACCTGTAACAAGCAGTGGTCTACAGATCCATTTTATTCTCCCAACAATACAAACCTAAGTATCTTATTCTTGCCCCAGGCATACTAGAGTTTTTCAAAAGTCCTCATTACTTGGAAGGACGCTGTTTCTTCTTCCCACTTTAGAAACCCCTTCCTCCCAGTTGACCCCAAATTCCTACAACAGTGACCAGCGTGGTGGTGGTAGCCAAGGGGAGGGGTGCTGATGAAGGATGGTGGGTGGGAGATGATGGAGACCAAGGTGACAAGGGAAGTTAGTAATTTGTTGGGGAGATTTCCTGTGTCAACATCAGTATCTGCAAATGAATAGACTCAGAGAATTGTTTCTTCTTCAAGCGATGATTAGCAAAGGCAAAAGTCACACTGGAAAAACCTGATTTTCCTGAAATTCATAGGAGAAAAGTAGTTCCAGACACAGGCGGTATGCAGTGTATGTGACCCCAAGGCCTATTCTAGAGCATTTCCTATCTGTGAAGTCATAAACTCTCGCAGTTCTTAGCCAGCGATGTCGATTAAGTGGATCGCTTGAGGGCAAGGAGCTTCCACACACCTCCTATTAAAAGGCAATTCAATTCGCTGCTTCCATAACAGCAGGCATGGCTCTTAGCAGTCAGAAAGGCAGAAGTGGCTCGTCCATCTTCAGGACTAATTTATATGACTTGGATGACATGAATTGATCACAAGTCATCAAAAAGATGGTGATTTAATGCCCCATACTTTTTTTAAAAATGCTGCTTTGCTGCTATTAGGTGAGTTTCACTTCATACTTCTTTGTTTGCATTTGAAATGTTAAGAAAAGTTTGTTAAATAGTTTTCCAACTGTAGGCAGAGAATAGGAACCCCAAGTTTAAAACATTTGACCTTGAACCTTAGCGTTCAGCCTGCGCTCTTAGTAAGAAAAAAGGACGATTTCTGAATGTGAAACAAATAATTAAATCCAACTGTCCCTAATAAGTAGAGCCATAGGAAGATAAATTTTTATACTGCTTGCCTACAATATCCAGACATGAGATACAATTAATTTTCTCCCTGCAATACTGTGAGAAAAAAATACATATATATATGCCATGGCAGTCAGCTTCTCATGAAGATTATTACCCTAAAAAAAGCAACCTATTGACCTTTACTTGTTCCAGGAAATGACCAGCCACAGAAAACCCCCCACCCCAACACTGAACAATCTTTCCTCTTTTGAAACGTCCCCTCACTGCTCGCTTGACCCCTTGCAGCCAAACAAGACTGTCAAATACACCTAGAGACCAACTAGAAAGTTTCCCGTGCTTCTCTAAAACCCCACCTTAATCAAATACCTGTCAGTCAGACACTGGCCCCGTCTTCCTCTTTTCAGTCTATAAAATTTACCTTCTTTTCTATCACCCTTTAACCGCTGAAACGAAAGGACAGATGAGCGCCATTGCCATGAATTGATGATTTATAAATTTTTTGGTCGCAGACTTAGTTCTTCTTTGATACCCATAAGTGGGACAGTGTTACTCCTGAGTACTGACAGAGTACTGACAAGGAATAGCAAGTCTGGTTGGCCTTGTGAATGCCTGAAGTCACACAGGAAAGCTGGGATTCAGATCCAGCTCTCTCTGCCTCCGAGGTATTTTACCACTTCTATAACCTGGTTGCTCTGGAAAAACTGAGAGAGGGGAGGTGAAGAGGGAGGTGATTCTGATGCCTGGGGCTCAAATAAGCAAATGGCCCACCAAACCTCAGTTTAAAACAGGGGCTCTCAAGCATGGGTCATCTCACTGGTGAGCTCAGAGCTACCAGTGATGCCTGGCACTCTCATTCTCTCTCTGCGCATGCCTTAGATCGACTATAGCTAGCTCATAGAGACTGCATGTGATGCAGATGTTAACTTGACTTCAGTTACCACACAATACTGAGGTAAGAGGCAGGGGAGATGGGTCAGGGTCTTGCTTGTCCAGTGCAGAGCCCCGAAGGTCCTAGAGGTAAGGCTGAGAGTCCTGACTCCTCCGGGAATGGTCCATAGAGCTATCAGCTCTTCTCATAGAAACTATCTGGGAATCTTGTTAAAAGGCTGATTCTGCAGGTCTGCAGGTCTGTTCTGGTTGTGAGATCCTGAATGTGTGATGAAGTGCCCAGGTGAAGCCACTGCTGCTGGCCCAAGGTATTGAGTAGTCATTCTCTATCCTGGTCATGTATTAGAATCACCTAGGACCTTTTCAAACACTACTAAAGCCCAGACCCCAAAGATTCTGACTTAATTAGCCGTCAGCGGGGCTTGGGCATGGAAACCAACGTTCTAGAACCCCTTCAGCCGCCAGTCATGAGAACCACTGTGCAAGAGCCTCAGGGTAATTAATTCTGGCAAATCTCACTCGGATGAGACGGAGTGAGATGGTCACACCAAATACGAGATGCTTCGCCAGTGACTCTCTTTTTTCGGTTTAAGTGAAGGCAGCCTTTCTTTTCAGTAACTCTACTCAGTTTAAATGCTTGTATATTAGTGACAATATTTCAAAATATGTTTCATCATCAGGAAACTGGTTTCTCTCTGTGGTCCCAGCAGCCATTAAGACTAAGTGACAAGGTTCGCTGTGCCAGGAAGATGGGGACAAGAACTGCTCAAATCAGGGAAGCCTACTGACTGGGACTGGAAAGCAAAGCTATGCTGGGGGTACGGTGAGGGCCATGGAAGAGACGGGAAGGGCAGGAGAAGCCCTGCACTTGGAAAAAGAGTATTGCAGAGTAGGGTGGGCAGGAGATGGGGTAGGAAACCGCTGACCTTGACCATGTCAACGGAAAAGACGTGGCTCTTACTCCAGGGTGGACTTCAACAGCAGAGACCAACAGGATGCCCAGGAACTAAGGAGACACCCCACAGAGGTAGAGAAACCCAGCACCTGGGTCCAGCTTCCTTCACCGAAAGCTTCCTCCTATGTCGACACCATCCTGACTCAGAAAAGGCAGCGGAGAGAAATCCACAAGACTGATATCGATCATTTACTCAAAGGAGACATTTTTGGCTCACCAAAAAAGACTAAGTATCTTCAAACGGCAAGGTAAGTTTCCCTGGTCATGCCCTCACCACCATTAGCAGGGAGAAGGCAGATTTTTTCCCCTCAGAAAAATTAAAGGAAATAAAAATTGCTGCTTGTCTTTGGGGTGTGATTGAATTGTTCTCTGTGAGTTGTTGACCCCATATACCTAAGTTATTCTGAGCAGAGAAAGCCTGGTTCCCCCCACCCCCCACCCGCCCCTTTAAAGATAGCCTAAGGGGACGAGAACATGGAGTGATCCACATTTTCTTCATGGGACCTTAATGGTAACAGGAGAAAGACCTTTCTAGAAAGAAAAATGCAAACAATTATTACTTATCTGCTGAATACTGCACCCAAGTAAAGTATCTATATCAAAATGCTTTTTAAAATCTGGCCAGGTAGAGAAAGTGGTTTCTTCGCTATCTGTGAAATTGGTAGGAACGAGGTTATTATGTCATTTATAACAAAATCAAATGTCTTAAAGAAGTCCTTTTCAAACTGTCCACAGCTTCTCAGGCCACTATTTGGTGTTTAGCTCCTCCTGCCTCCCCTGTGTACTTGCCCAAACCCCTTCTAGGTCTGCAATCCTTCCCACAGCAGAGTCATTAAAAGGGGGCTTCTCAAAAGGACACAGGCTCTTCAGCATACACATGGAGGCTGTGTCGAGTGGCCGCCAATCTAAGCAGTAGAAATATTCACTTAAAGTCTTCTTTTGTATTAAGCATGTCCTATTTTTGTATTCTGATGTTTTGACATCTGGGGCCTTGCTGGCCTTGGACAGACTGTCCCTTCCAGGGCTAGCCAATTCCTGACGATAGTAAATAACTCACCTGGAGTGTGCCTTTCATCCACTCCAACAAACCCAGGGCCCACATCTTCAACCACCTCCTCTATTGGGCTCTCACACTCAGGGCCATTGTTGTTCCGCTGCCCTAATCGCCTAGGGCCAGGTACCAGACCAGGGACAGCGACAGTCCTTATGCCTCAGAGCCCTCTGAAATTATTCAAACTGGCCAGTCCTCAACCTGCTTACCTGCCTCACCTGTTCCTGCCCAAGGAAACCACAATAAGGGCTTTGACCCACGTTTTCTCCTCACTCCCTCTGCCTCCCAACTAGCCCTGGTGCTTCCCTGTGTGGCCCTGCGTGGCATGCCAGGCCTCCTCTTTCTAGGGAACTATGAGTAAACGTTTTCCTTCATGACAATCATTCCTGTGTCTGTGTGTCTTACCACATCTGATTAAAACAAATCCCAGGTACCCTTAGAACATTTGTCCCATTAATATTCCAGCCCCATGCCAGAAAGGGCCACTTGGCTCATCCCTTTTCCTTGAAGAATGCATAGCCTCTCTATCTCCACCCCAATCCCAACCTCAACCCCATGAAGAGAAAAACAAAATACAACAGCATGACTGAGAGAATTAAGAGGAGCTAAGAAATGATGGGATTGAAGAATGGAGAGAAGAAATGTGGGCGAGAGGGGCAGTTGGCTCAGTGTACACTGAGAGGCAGCTCGAACAGAAATGTAAAGAATTTCCTTGCACTGTATTTTCTGTTCCTCATTCAGGCTTAATCTTCTAATAGCAAAAATTCCCGTGCCTCACCTATCCCGCTATTGCCATGAACAGTACTTTTCTGCCCTTCCAAAGGTCAAAACCAAAAGGAGGTAAGGTCATTTCACTACCATTTGCAATGACTCTCCAAATACCCTCTGATATCCCCTTACTAAAGCTTCTGCTTACTCGCCGCATGGCTAAAGCTTAATCTGGTCGTGTGGCATTTTTATACGGGATTTTACCATTTATGAAGCGCTTTTGCTCCCATCATCACATTGGATTCTCCCAACAATCCTGTGAGGTCATCAGGAACTCATTTTCTGATAAAATCCCTCTCTGTTCATCAATCCCTTAATAGCCAAGGAAATCTCAGCAAAATTTCATTGTCGGAACACACCTCATACCATTGGGATTCAAAATCTTTTGAGGCCATTTCCACCAATCCCCACGAGCTTCTCTCGACAGTCAAATGGGGCTCCCTTTCATTGGGGCTGAATCCTAACCTGAATCTTGAGACCAGGGAACTTATTCCAATACCATTTGTGTCTCTAATACTTAGATCAAGACCATGTGCCAAAAAAAAAAAAAACAAAAAAAAACAAATCCATATTCTACACATTCATTTATCACTCAGGAGAAACTCAAGATGCAAGAGGTTCAGGAAATAGATGTGGAAAAATGTATTCAGAATCTCACTACAGCTAAAGCCATAATTAGGCTTGTACTTGCCAGCTCCTAAGCACTAATCTTTAAGATGGTGCAGACGGTCAGGGAAACTAATAAATCCTTATTTGTGCTACGTTCCTCTATATGGCATATGAAAATGTGATTTTAAAAAATTACAAAGTGGATGATAACTTACAGATAAACCTTGCTTTGTACAATAGACTCCTTTTTTTAATGGGTAAGCTGACTGCACTTCTGTGAGTCAGATTGCATTTAATAGGAAAGAATATGGGGAAAGGAGAGTTTGTTCTTTAAACGTAGCCAATAGATATCTTTTATAACTGGAAGAATAATCATTTTACAAAACCAGTTGTCTTCTAATGTACATATTGTGTAAATCTGTAATTTTAAAACATGTCATATCTGCTTAAAGCAGGATATATATGTAATTAGTTTGCAAAACAATTCATTTGAACTCCCTTAAATAGAAGACTTTTATATATGAAAATATGATTTTATAAATAACTGCTGGTGGCTGCACCTAGTATGGGATCCGAATGTCCTTTCCTAGTTCCAGTTTTGATACAAACTAGTTGTACGACTTTAAGCAAATTACTTGTTGTGATTTGGTTTCTTCTTCCATAAAACGAGAAGTTTGAATTAAGCTATTTTCATTCACCGATTTTCTATATACACTCACTGGTTTAACTTCTGTACTTAACATATATCAGTATGTTAATGTACATCAAGATGAATATTCTAAGAACAAATTTTACTTTTGTTCCCTGTGGCTTTAATGCTATTAAATTCAAGCCTGCTTAACATTTCCACTAGATTGTGATCGAAACATATTTTATGTATTCCGCTTTGTTTACTCTTGTGAAGCAAAGAATATTGCTTGAAAAAAAAAAAAAACACTCTGTACAGCTATTCAGTGGATAATCATTACATTTATGACCTTGGATTTCTATTGAACTTCTCTCTATGTGTTTATTATCCTATTTTTATCCAATCACCATATGTTCTCCTCTGGACAGCTACTATTACTGTCAGGGATATATTTATAAGATTTACTTTTTGCCATTATTTCTTTTTTAATCGTAGTTATAAATGAGATAAGACAGATACATCACTTCCCCAACCCTGGCAGACAAAAAGGGATATATTCAGAGTCAGACAAATAATGTAGCACGTACTCACTTCTTTGCTTTAAAATGGACAGTGCTGGAATCGGGGCTGCTCTGGGTAATTATACAGGTTGTATGCGGCACAGCTGTCAGAGACACCATTAACATCGCATGAATGACGCCCCTGGCTCTGGACAGTATGCAACCCGCTGAGCCCTATGCTGAGGCCCTTGCTGGAATTTATGCAGGACTGGCACTGGTCAGCATATTTCCAGGGGGAAAAGGCAATTCTAATAGTAGTATGTACGGTATTATGGGGTTTCCATTAGATAGGCTGTAACTGGAGCTAAATCAAACATGGCCAAACACCCAGTGTTCATAATTGACATATTTCTCTTCACTACTAAGTTCCTACCATCTAAAGATATACCTGCAGTCTCCATTGTCTCATCGCCTTCAAAACTCCCTGCAGTACGATGTCTGTCGATTCAGCTTGCTGAAATTGTGCTCTCCCAGGCCACCAGTGACATGCTATGGACGAAAGTCCTTGGCTTCTCTCCAGCATTTAATTTTGCTGGCCACCCTCCTTTCTCTGTGCCCTTTCTTGCCGAAATGGTTTCTTCCTTTAGGTTCAGTGACGGATAGTGGAGATCCTATCGGAGGGGCACCATGTATGGATGAAACCTGTTTTGTTAAAAAAAAAAAAAGTTGCCAGCTACATACAGGCAACACAAGGAAACCACCCGGGTACTGCTCAAGGGGTCTCCTTTAGAGGGGCATGGCGAGGAGCTTCCATCATGCCAGAGGAGCAGGCCATGAGGGAGGCAAGAAGTAGTGTAGTACGGGGACAGCATCTGGATGGGGCCTCTGTTTTCTGCTCTGGCCCTACCCATGGTTCTGTGTTCAACCTCAGGAATCAATCTTGTCACCAGTGGGAGAGCACTTAGGACCCACCTTCCAGGTCTTGAGTGCCCATAAATGAGTGTGTCTCTGGAAACTCACTTATTCTCAGGGAACTACAGGGAGAGGACCAGCCTCCACTGGCGTGGTCCATGCCCTGATTACAGGACAACTTTATGTGCAGAGGTGAGTGCCCCCTTGTGTAGCCAAGGAACTCACTCCACCCCTGAGCTTCAGCTGTTGCAGAGACCTAACTCCCCTCTCCCCAGAGTTTCTGAACCAGCTGGGACACTCATTCACTGTGATTCAAACCTCCCCAATCTCCCTCTGCTGAGTCATCAGGAACTAGAGCACATTAACCCTGGGACCACTGTGGGAGCCAAGACTTCACCCAGCTTCTGCTGTTTGTACATGACTCTCCAAGGTAAAGCTTCTACTCTCAGTCAGGAAATGAGATGGGATTGAGCCAAACTAGTCAACCCCCAGACTCTTGTGAGCATTAGGGAGCCCTGAGCACCAATAGGGAAAAGATAAAGTTTTGCATGGGAATAGTCATGATTTGGAGGCCTCTGTTTTCAAAAGACAGAGGTGTGGAGGTCTCCAATAGTTTTCCTCTGGGGAAAAACAGAGCACCTTAACCTTAACACCAAACTGTAAGGGGCCCCATCGTAATGCTAAACGCTGGTGGTCCTTCTCCTTCCCCACGATCTCCCCTTCCGCCCCTTCATGCATTCTTCTTCCTCATATCCCACCCAGGTACCTTCTAAGATACAGGCCAAGGTGCACTTCTCCGCCCTGCGGTATGCTTTCTCCCATACATTTTCTTACAGATCTCATAAACTTCCACAACTTCAATACTCTAAGTCAAGAGCTAGAAAAGCCTGCGATTTGGAGACGGCCAAGAAGGAGCAGTCCTGAAGATGTCCTTGCACGGCAAGCCCAAGCCAAAGGTAAAAAAATGACTACTACTAATAATAACAATAATAATAATAACAATAAACCCGCGCACCTGGAAAAGAGAAGAGACTCCACGTGTGAATGACTGAAGGGCTCAATGGATTTGAAAAGGCCCGAAATGTACAGACCACAGCCAAAGAAATGAAGGTGATTTTGCAGACTTGAAAGACAGGCTAAGCCTTAGTATTAAACAGGGACAGGCACAGAGTTCCATTCAAGAGTAATCCTTAAAAAAAAAAATCCTTAAAGACTCCCTCTAAACAAAATACTTTCCAAGTTTTAGACATTAAAGACAAATTGCTACTCTAACACATCGCAAAGAAGAAAGGTGGCAAAATTTAAAGCAGAGACAGAACAATATCAAACTTTGCCTCAGGTGAGGATAGGAGACTGGAGAGAAGATCCATAGATCAGAAAATAGATGTGGTCACAATGCACATCAAGCAGAATGACTCTTCTCTCTGAAAGAAGGAGCTAGTCCAAGATACAGTGACTGAAATAATTTGGCAACAAATTATTGATCCAAAAAGATGGCTATATAGGGCAATGAAAAATGGAAAACAGATAAAGCCATTCAGAGGAGAAATGTATTAGAATACAGATCAAGGTCAAGGTTAATGATATGAAGTAAACTGAGGAGACAAAGAAATTAATGAAGAGATTATGGAACTGAACGATACCATAAGAAATGATGTAAAAGGCATATGGGAAGACTTAAATGATAACTAAAAGCATTTTCAAATATATCCTGGGAATTTCCACCCCAAAAAAGGATCACATTGTCGGATATCAGAATATGCCACCTCAAAACATGCCACTTTGACATAAGGATTATTTATGCTGAAGGCAATTGAGAAGAAGCAGACACAAGAAAAACTCTCTACCAACCCTCCTCTCTACTATGAAGGGAAGAACAATTCTTAATCGCCAGAGATGGCTTTAAACTCTTATCAGCTCAAAGACAGCACCAGATGAATCCACATAACAAACTTTACTATGACGAACTTTATTTTCCATTAGTTTCCCCCATGTATTTACTTTTCCAGTTTACCAACCCTAAAAGCCTAAATTCCTTTCCCTTTATCTTGTCACTTCTCTAAAAATATACTGTCCTTTGTTAAGATTCCATATAAGCCCCAAATTCTAACTGCCCCTTTGAATTATTCATCAGTTTCTCCCACATGTATGCAATAAGCATTTGTTAATAAACTTCTGTTTGTTTTAATGCTCTTAATAAAAATTTTTTTTGGATAAGTCTCCTTGGGCAAGAGAAACAAAAGCAAAAATAAATGGGACCACATCAAACTAAAAAGTTTTTGCACAACAAAGGAAACCTACGAAACAAAAAAACAACCTACTGAATGGTAGAAGATATTCACCAATGATACATCGATAAGGGGTTAAAATCTAAAATATATAAAGAACTCATACAACTTAACACCAAAAAGACAAACAAACCAATTTAAAAACGAGCAGAGGACCTTAACAGACATTTCTTTAAAGAAGACATACAGATAGCCAATAGACATATGAAAAGATGCTTGACACCACTGATCATCAGAGAAATGCAAATTAAAACCACAATGAGGTATCGCTGAGTCATCCTCACACTTGACAGGATGGCTATCATCAATAAATCAATAAACAAGTGCTGGCGAGGATGCGGAGAAAATGCGACCCACGTGTTGGTGGGATTGCAAGTAGGTGCAGCCACTGTGGAAAACAATATGAAGGTTCCTCAAAAAATTAAAAATAGAACTATCATATGACCCTGAGATCCCACTTTTGGGTATTTATCTGAAGAAATCCAAAACACTAATTCGAAAAGATATGTGCACCCCTATGTTCATTGCAGCGTTATTTACAATAGCCAAGTTATTGAAGCAATGTAAGTGCCCATCAATAGATAATTGGATAAAGAAGATGTGGTACATATAGACAATGTAATACTACTCAGACATAAATTTGATGAAATATTACCATTTGTGACAATATGGCTAGACCTAGAGAGTATAATGCTAAGTGAAATAAGTCAGACAGAAAAAGACCAATACCATATGATTTCACTTACATGTGGAATCTGAAAAACAAAACAAATGAACAAAAAAAAAATAGAAACCAACTTATAGATGCAGAAAACAAACTGATGGTTACAGGAGCAGGGAAGCAGAAAAGATGAAGGGGATTAAGAAGTACAAACTTCCAGTTATATATAACTTAAAGGTGAAGGGATAAATAAGCACAAATTGGCAGTTACAAAATAATCAGGGCGATGTAACGTATAGCATAGAGAATATGGTCAATAATATTATAATAACTATGTATGATGTCTAGAAATACTAGACTTATTGGGGAATCACTTTGTAAGTTATATAAATGCCTAATCGCTATGTTGTTCACCTGAAACTAATATAATATTGAATGTCAACTGTAACTGAAAATTAAAAAATAGAGAAAATAAGGCTTGAAAAAATTTAAAATAAAACCTAAAAACAAACAAATAAAAACTTTCATTTGTTTTTCTCTTATTAATCTGTCTTTAGTTGTTTTGTAGGATCCCAGCCAAAGAACGTGGGAGGGCAGAGGGTCTCAAAGGAACAGTGTTTCCTCTCCTACAATATTCTGACATATAATGTGGACTTAATAAAAACAAAAAGCCTGCCACATTCTGCCATCACAGTGCAATACAATGTGGACGTTTTTTATGAAAGCGTTAAAATGTCCCTGGCTCATTAAAAAAAAAAAAAAAAAAAAAGAGGAAGGAAAGTTCCTAAATAGTTCATGTACCTTTTCCCCTAGCCTTTCAGTCTGTACTCAAATATTTGCAGTTTGCCAAAAGTCCTATTCCAAATATCTGAATTCTTCCCTGACCCTTTCACTTAAGCCAATTGAATAAAATACTTTTAACGCATAATTAAGTAGTTTTAGTACCAAGTGGTCCTTAAGAGGTCCATTTCTCAAAGCTTCCTAGGAAATATTGGCAGCAACCATCTGCCCTCCCTTCTCTCACCCTCTGGGATGAAAATGGCAAGTGATCCATGGTGGGGAGAACCTTTCTTGGACCATGGCCAGGTCTCCTAACTTCAGTGGCTTTTTCAGGAAAGGCTAAAAAGTCAAGATGAAATGTTGCGGAAAAGATCCAAAATCAGACCAGCGAGAAACCAACAGCACCCGGAGAATTGGAGGACTCAGGTTTACTACGCTGGCAGTTTCAGAGGAGCTAATGCTCTGAAGATCTGGGCCCAGGGCTCAGTTGCAACATTCCTTACAGAGACCCTTTTCGACACTGCCTGATTGAGTAATTTGATATCAGGCTGCTATAAAGCGGAGGGAGTTGCTATGGTTGCAGGAAGTTACATTGCATTGGGGGGGTTGCTATGGGCTACTGGCAGTTACAAAGTGTTACAAAAGCATGGGAGTTGCTAGGGGGTACAAACAGTCACATGGTTACATTTGTTGCTTAGACAGAACAAGCAAAGGCAGGGTGAGTCTTTAGTCAATTTCGAGTACAGCCCATGCAGCAAGAACATTCTCAGAAGCAGAACAAAGAGCTGATTAGCCTTTTGAATGAAAATTCCTCTTCAAGACCTTTAAACATTTACTCCTTTCCTGCTCACCTTCAGTCTGTTACATGAGAAGTGGAACCCCACTTCTCTAGGGCCTTATTTCTGCCCAAGGCTGGCTACATGCACCAGGAGTCTAGGGCTTTACTTATCTAGAGCAGTAAAATGTAGCAATGCCAAAAACTAACTGGCTGGAGGCAGTCAGCAACTATAGATGAGTACAAGGTTACTTTTGCTTCCTTTTCAAAGTACTTTTAGTACAAGAAACGCTCAGCACTTGATACCTGTAGAAGCATCAGCTCTTGCTGGCTTAGGCTTTGTATTTGCTGTTCCCCTGCCTGACTGAAACAGTCCTCCTTGTTTCCTTGTTACCTGACCAGGTGCTACAGGTTTTCGGACCTCAGATTAAATATCCCTTTCTTCCAGGAGTCTTCCCTTCAGTCATCAAGATTGGGTTAAATCACCCTGCTTAGTGTTCCTCCATAGCCTCTATCCATCAATATCCTAACGCTATACAACTGCTCTATACTTGGGCACACTCACCTGTTTGGTGTGTAGACTGTAAGATCCTTGAAGGCAGAAACCGCCCCTAAGATTATATCACCTCTCTTTAACATCACCAATGCCTAGCACAGAAATGGACACAGAGAAGGGACACGGTATGTCTTTTGTCGAACGAAAAATGTAATATGGACCCAGTATTACTAAAAATATACCGAAATAAGTTCCAGTTAGATTGAAAGACTTCAGCAATTAAGTACAATAAACTGGAGAGAGCAAAGCATATGGAATCTCTGTAAAGAGGAGAAAGTATTCTAAACACTGAAAATATTGAACTTGTCATCAGAGAGAAGAGGGATATTTTTATAAATATAAAAATGAAAACAAAATATGGCTTAAAAATATACTTAAATAAGTAGGAATGCAACAGAATGGGAGAAATGTGATAGATGTAACTGAAGTTCGGCACCCAACATACACAGATAATCAATGCAGATATGTAAGGCTTTATTCTGTAACTGGAAAAAGGAAATACATGTGAAATCGCAAACTGTTAAAAAAAAAAAAAGGCACTGCCTTAGTAACAATTTAAGAAATGCAGATTTTTTTAAAGCTTGGAAGTGACATCACATTCCTATTAAAACAAATAAACTCAACATTTATCATTCTGTGGAAAAATATAATTATGACTGTTGACACTGTAAGTTGCTTCAGTCTGGAGAGCAAGCTGACAGGATGAGAAAAGAACTATCAGATGTTTACACATGATACTTTACAATTTCACTTCAAGGGGTACATCCTAAGAATTTAACCTAATAGATAATGCCAAAGATGAGTTGTATAAGGAAGGGCATAGCAGGGCTCTTTAGAGATTATGAAAATTGGAAACAATCCAAGGACCAGTTGATGGAATTAGAGTATATAACCGTAATGAGCATCTACCAGGGTAGTGTTAATATGATAAGCTCGTGAACTGAGTCCAGCTGTGGAAACCTGATATGAAATAAGGGAAAGAGAAAAATGTAAAATCCAAAACATGTACACAGTGATTGCAGCTACGTAAAGGTCAGAGGGGATTCAGAGATACTACATCCTGCTTAGCTTTTAATCTTCCCTGGCTTTGCTTGTCAGTAAAATTGCTTTTTCCCCCGCTCCCTCGGGTATTTAAAGAAAAAAAACCAAACAGGTAGTCTGAAAAAAGGAAGCAAGATGTGACTATATAAGCATTTTAATTGGTATGCAATATACATAAAGCTTATTGCTGGCTATTGTGATTATAATCATTGTTATTTAATGCACTAAGACCAGAATTGTTTTATTAAGTAAAAGCCAGCTAATTAAAAGAAAGGGTAGGTACTGGCTGCAACAACACACTCTCTATCACACATCGGCATTCTAGAATATTCTCTCCCAGCCACACTGCATGCACACGCCCCTTCCTGACCAGTGTCCACCATCCCCTTCCTCACAAGTCATTTCTACTGCTGAGGTATAGTTAAGCAAGGTTAGTCCAAAATTTGTAGGGATTATGCCTTGATCCCTTTGGAGTAATGATACTTGGAATACGAAACGGCGAAACCAAGAACAATTTGAGGTAACAAGAACAGCAGAGACTCGCTAAAGAGCCAGAAGGACACAAGGAAAGGTGGGTTCCCAGAATCCGTACCCCAGGCTCAGAACCAGCTCAGCGCTAATGGTTCCTTACCTCACACAAGTCCCTCGGTCTCTCTGAACTTCAGCTTCCTCTGGTTTGAAAGCACAGAGCGGAACTACAGTCATGCGTCACACGACAATATTTCAGTCAATGACGGACCGCATACTTGCTGACGGTACCAAGCTGAAAACTTCCTATCGCCCAGTGATGCAGCAGCCACCATAACGTCGTAACGTCATCACGTGGTGAGGTCGTAAAGCAGGGCATTACTCACGTCTTTGCAAAGCTAGCGTGAACAAACCTACTGCGCTGTCAGGCTCTTAAAAGTATAGCACATACTTATGGACAATATGTAACACTTAATAATAAACAACTGTTATTGGCTTGTGTATATACTACCTTATACTTTTTATCATTATTTTAGAGTGATTTATTTATAAGTACTCTTTCTACTTATAAAAAAGCTTGCTGTAAAACAGCATGCCGTATTATGCCCTTGATTGTACCATTTTCTCTTGTGCTTGATTTAATCTCGTGTTGTTTTGTACAATAAATAACATGCTGTTTATGCTTATAGCCTAGAAGCAAGCCACCCAAGTTTGTAAGTGCCCTCTGTGATGTTCGCACAACTATCAACTTGCCCAACGACATGTTCCTCAGAATATATCCATCGTTAAGCTGTGCGTGACCGTTCGTGATTTTTCAGGTACTTTCCTCCAATTTTATTCTTCTCAGTGAGGAGAAGAGTGTGGACTATTATGTGGTTGACCCACAGTCAAAGAAGCATCATTCCTCTATACTTTGGTTCATCCTTTTTGCCCTGCTCGAAATTCCTGAGGTTATTCTTTTATTCCTTGTCTCAATTTCCTCCTAAATCTGTCGATGTGACATTTTTCCCTGGCCATCGCATTTTCTTTTTTTCTTACAGAGTCATGTGAAGAATTTTTTTAAAAATAAACCTTATTTGAAGGACAGTTTTAGGTTCACAGACTCTGAAGCACTATGAGACATGTAAAAATAGAAGAGCAGTTTTTAATACTATGTAACACGTACAAAATACTCATAATTTTAGACAAAAGTAATTTCCTAAATACTATAAGATTTCTACATGTTTTTTACTAGAAAAATTATCGAGATAAAGCAGCTGCTAAATAAGAATATGTCATCTTGATTTCTAGCCAGTCTCTGGGCTAAGATAAGCAGCTAAACTATTTCTTCTTCATTTTTTTTAAATTTGCTTTTTTTTCATTTTAAAATTGTTCCCTTTTAAGACATAGGAAAATGGCATAAAATTAAGCTGTTAGAAATTTCATTATGTACAAATTTAATGTCAAATATTTAAACAGAAATAAACATTAAAATGTAAATTATAAAATTAATTCATCAAAATGTTAACTTTTGTGAAAGAAGAGCCAATTATTCACCAATCATATATTTGTTAGATGTTCTTATAGGATCTCACTGCCCTGTAGACTTTCTGGAGCCAACCACTTTGCATAGCTTACATTTTTTAGAACTATCAGGTGACTGACTCCTTAAAGAAATAGCATAAGGCTTAGGGACTCCCTTGAGACATCAGACAACCTTGAGAAAATTGACAGAGTAGAGATTTACACATAAAACACCAAATGATCAAATCGTGTGAAGGTTTAATTTTATCTGATCATGGGTTGTGGACTTCATGACCAATGAACTTGGTCCCATGGTTATCACAGTATTTGCTTCCCAGAAATGGGGTTAAAGTCCTGAGAAATTCCTTAGCAGAAGAACTCACACTTGAGAAATTTGTAACAAAATAGAAATGGAACGATGGGTTGAAAGTGACCCAGGAGAAGTTTTTATGAATAGTCTTTCTATTCTAGAAATAAAGTATTAAGATAGGCAGAGTACAGAGGATTTTTAAGGCAGTGAGACTAATCGTATGATAATGGTGAATACATGTCATTATATATTTGTCCAAACTCACAGAATGTACTACCCCAAGAGTGAACACTAATATAAACTATGGACTTTAAGTGATAATAATGTGTCAGTTTAAGTTCATCAATTATAACAATGTACCACTCTGGTGGAGGGTGTTGGTACAAGGGAAGTTATGTATGTGGGGTAGGGGGTCAGAATTATGTAAGTGGGAAATCTCTGCACCTTCTGCTCAATTTTGCTGTGAACCTATAACTACTCTTAAAAATAAAGTCTATATTCAAAAAGTCCACTAAATCAAAAGAAATATGAATGACATTTTGTATACCTTAAATTAGTAACAGTGGGCACTGTACTAATTTCTATGTGCTATTCTTCACTTATGAAAAACGTTTTTGCTTACTTTTCTTAGAGCTTAAATGGGATGTTTATAAATTCATTTTGCTTTGTAGAAATTTGCACAATAATGGGTCTTTATGACTCAGAGTTGCTACATCCTGCTTCTGGGAAATTGCCTCATTCCCAAGGGCCCCAAATAACTGGCTGTTTTATAAGAAAAAAGTTTTGGATATCCTCTATTCAATCTACTTGTTAGATGGCTCTCAACTCCCTCCTCAATAACCTCATGTCAAAGCACCTACCAAACTCCTCCTCCCCATCTCTTATACACCACTCAGCTCCTTTCTCTGATGCCACCTGTGCAGTTCTGAGGTCTGTCTCCGTCATCCTTGACTTCTTTCAAGGCTTCATTAACTATCTGCTTCCTTTCCACCATCTACTTTTACTGCCCTTTTTTATGACCATTCCCTAGTTTACTCATTTTCTAAGTATCTCTAAGAAGAATGTATCAGCTTCCTGTCTGCCTTCCTACCTTCCTGCTTTTCCTGCCTGTGTTTCAGCCTTTCTAAATAATACAGTCCAAAGCCATTTTGTGGACCAAGCAAGGCAGGCATCTGTGTTGAGGGCAGGGTGCTGACATGGCCAATGGCAGATGTTGGAGCCTCAATGGGATGATAAGGGCTCCTGCCCATGTTGGGGGTAAAAACATGGCCTGATGTGGAGCAATAAAGCCTGAGCAGGATAAGGAGGCGGTCTATGTGATTTGAGCCCAGAGTCAGGTGTTAGAGCCTGAGAAAGGTCAGAACAGCATCTGCTTGGGGCAGGATGGGAGAAAACTATGGCTATAGGAGATTGAGAATATACAGAGGGGGTTGATCCAATTTCTAAATATGTTAAGGATAATTGAAACCAAGGTTCTTATTGTTGGACGAGGAAGTTACAAATGTAGTGTGGAATTAAAATTGAAAGTATTGGCGTGAACACATATATCTCAGTATAGAGTGATATAGGAATAAATATAAATGTGTGTGTGTGTATGTGTGTGCGCACGCATGTGTGGGACAATAAGCAGACCTGATGATCAGATATTAGTTTTTAAATACCATTTTCCATAAAAGAAACCAATGCCCCTTGGAGAAATGTCAGAGTCAGAGCTGCGGCTGGGAATGAACAAAATCAGTCCGGAGCATCATATTATGCTAGAAAGTAAGGAAGAGCTCAACGAACAATGGATATATACAAACAGGACACAGGATCCAACTCGAAGAGGATCTCACTGGCCAAATCTGGGTCCATTTCAGAATTTAAATAAATGATTATATTAGTAGATTATAACCCATTGAGTATAACAGGAATCCATGATATAAATGAATAAACAAACAAATGGGGAGAAGAAAAAGTTATTTCATATGGCATAATGCCAACGGATCAATCGATCAATGTAGAAGTAATAAGAGAAGTAGAAAAATCACATGACAATTACTATAGTAATAATTAATTGAGCCAAGAAACATCAATGAAGGCTTAAACTAGTAGATGAAAGTTTGATGAGAAACATAATATTTACATAATCTCAAAGTACTTCCTCACAAAATTCTTATCAATTACAAAGAGAAAAAAACATAAACTTTATAGTAGTAAGACATGGCAAACACCATCAAGTGATCAAAGGTAACACCACCAGTAACGGATCACATCAACATCATGTACTACCTGATGGGATGCAATGAGAACACAGCATCATTTCTGTGATATTTCTGCCCACATACAACTTCCCACCCACAACAAATGCAGAAGCTGAGTCTCATCAGGAGGAAACATCAGTCAAAGCTAATTTGAGGGATATTCTACAAAATAATTGTCCAGTAATCTTCCTAAGTGTCAAATCATGTGAGTTAAGACTAGGAAACTCTCCCAGACTGAAGGAGATTAAAGAGACATGACAGTAAATACAAGATAGTATCTCAGATTGGATTTTTTGCTATAAATAATGTTATTTTGATAATTGGTGAAACTTGACCAGGGTCTGATGGTTAGATAGTAGTAATAAATAAAGGTTAACTTCCTGACTTAGATGGTTGTATTATGGCATTGTGAGAGAATGTTCCAGCAGGTAGCAAATACATGCTAAAGCCTTTTCAGAGTAACGGTTTCAGGTGTGCATCTTACCAAATGATTCAGGGGAGAAATGTTCTTTGTACTGTTCTTGCAAAATTTTCATAAGTTCAAAGAATTTCGGAATAAAAAGAGAAAACATGAAATAGAACGTGCTAATTAGGGATGTGTGGTTGAAGATGAGGAAACGGACAGTGGTCAACTGAAAACATAAAGAAACGTAGTCTCTGGCCAGAGACTGGATAGCCAGAGGAAGACCTGAATAAAAACCAAGTCTCAGAAGACAGGCGGCAGACAGCACTCGAAGTCTGGTTCAATCCTATCCTGAGGCTGGAGCCCTTTGGAGTCTCTTAGACTCTCCCCTGGGAAGGCTTGTGCTCCGAGTCTGTTTGCCTCCGCAAGGTGAAGCTTGCCAGAAGCGGCAGTTCCCTCATTCCACTTGCTTCTCTGGTTCGCCATTTTCCCTTGGTTTCATCATCTTATCAATCATCCCATACTCTCAAGATGTATTTTCAGTGGGAGGGTTTGTCCAAATAATCTCGTGGACCGTATTTCCCAGAAAGAGAAATGCATGCCTTATTGTCTTTATAGCCTTTACTACTTCCTAACAAGTCCGTGTATTTGCTTACTTTCTGGCTCCCTGCGCCAGACTGAAAGCTCTAAGATGACAGGGCCCATCTGCCTTGTTCACTATTGTATCCTCTCCCAGGGGAGAACTTCTGCTACCAGAGACCTCACAAGCCTCCAAAAGACTGACTCAGGCACATACCCTGCGGACTATGCAGAGATGATAGAAACACGTCGATTCTTCTACCTGTCACTCTTGAAACCATTTTCAAGATCTGGCTTCCCTGGGCTCACTGTCCCTAGCTGCTCCCTTTCAGATCTGTTGCACCTTCCACCTCCCCCTAGTGCGTGATGGAACGGTTCTTCTTTATTTGGGAAATTCCATTTACCTTTGCTCAAATGTTACCTGCTCTATAAAGCTTTCCCCTCATCCCTAGGTAGGGCCTCATAGCACCTTCTACCTATCTCTACTGTACAGACCCTTACCATATTGTTTTGACGTTCTTTATTTATTTTTATGGTCTCCTCACTGTAATATTCATGTTCATCACTGTATCCCCAACACCTATCACAGTGCCTGGAACGTACCATAAATGTTAAACATCCTAGACACTCACTGCAGATTTTTGCTCTCTGGTCAACCTTTTCTCAGCCGCTTCTTACTAAATTTCATGTTACCTGAGAACTCAATGAAAACTCATTAAAAATATTAAATACCCTCTTAGCCCCAGAATATTTTAATTCATTTGACATCAAGGTCCAACAATCTGCATTTTGAAAAAACACCCCTGGTGATTCTGGAACAAACTTTAAGAAACACTGTTCTAGACCATTTTAATCCTTCAGCCCATTTCTCATTCACTCCAGTCTGGGCTGGTCCCACCCCCCTTCCACCCCCACCCCCCACCACCTGCAAGATACATTAGTCTCAATAAAGCAAGGCAAATACCCCACACAGCTTTGTTTTGCAGCTTTGGCATTTTAATGCCAATTGCCACTGTCTTAGTTGGATTTCCAGAGACTTGAGGCCTCGATTGTTTTTGCTGAACTCTATACTTTAGGATTTTGTGAGATTTTACGTCCCTCATTGACTCATACTCATCTTGACTTGTGGTTTCCAAACGTCACGGTTCCCAGTTCTAACTCCACATCGGCCCTCTGAGACTCCCCACTCTGTCCTTACCCACATAACTTCCCACAATAAACCCACTGGACCTCCTGGGCTTTGAAGGTCATTCTCTGCCCGGGGCTTCCAGAAGCCTCCACCTATGTTTTTTCTCATATCCACGGTTCTTCCTGAAATGCCTGACAGCAAGCAAGATGAACACAAGCTCTGAAGAACAAGTCACATTATTTTTCATCTATAAAATTGACTTTTTTGTTTCACTCGATGCTGGTTTAAAGGGCTGAAATATCTGCGTTCTCAAGCTTCATTAACCACTCTCTCATCAAATGTCGTGTCAAGTGAAAAATAATCCCAAGGCTCTTCTGCTTTCTGGACCGTGTCACATTTTATCTTCATCCCCCTTGGTGAACCCCACTAAATTTGTTGTCTTGTCTACTCCCCCAGGAACACAAGTAAGATAGATCTGGCATATTTATCCAATATCAAGAGAGTCCCAGCAGTACAATACTTCTAAGCTATTCTCAGGCCCCAGTGAATGCCGGTGAGTGGTGTGATCTGATCTACGTTATCATGCCCAGGCTGTAGCATGTTAAAGAAACCCTGCTTCTTATCATATGGTGATAATAAATGAGAGTTTTCAATTTGCAAAAAATTGTTTGGGTTGTTTTCAGGAGTAACAAACTCAAATGTCCACAGGAGCCAGGAAGATAATATAAAGGTGTGAATCTAGTAGATGTAAGAAAATAAGGCTTGGTGTGGATTGTGGAAAAATTAGAATATAGTTCATCAAAAGGTATTCAGATTGGGAAAAAAAAAATCACTGAACGTCTCTAAAAAATAAAGTCCGCTGAGCTGCCACCCTGCCACATTTACCTCTATTCTAAAAAGATATATTTAATCTACCCATAGTTTTTCTTTTTCTTAACTAGGTATTTTTGTTAGGTTCTAGGTTAAGCTACTATAACAAAGAGACCTGAAAATTCAGTGGTTGAAATGAGATAGACATTTGTTTCTCTAAGAGACCAGAAGTAGGTGGACAGCCCCGGGCTGTAGGCAGCTCTGCTCCGGGAGTACTCTGAGGTTTCCAGGTCGGTGCAGAGGCTCAGCCGTCCTCCACACACGCGTCCATCTGTGCGTCAAAGTGTCTGCTCCAGTTGCCACCACTTCCCAAGAGGCAAGAGAATGAGAGGAAGCAGATACGTGTAAAGACCATGTCCCAGAAGTTGTACACATCATTTCCACTCAACTACGTTTTCTCTGCTGAGGCACCCATGAGCACTGCCAAAACCGAGGGAAGGAGCTAAAATACCAAAAGACAGGAGAGGATACTTCTGATCTGTTGAGGACCTATTGATACCGCAGGAGACAGTAAGTTCCCATAAGCCTGAATCTATCCCCACTTTTTAAAAATGTGTTTATTGGTCAATCAATTCTGAACCAATCAGCTTTTGTTCTTTGGCATTTAACCTCGACCAAACTCACTCTGCATGACTGAAGAGAAATACTCACAAATTCACTTGAGCAGCAGAACTGTATAAAAGGCAGGAATAATGCAGAGAAGGCTGGTTGGTGATGAGCTTTCAGAAGCTCATTTAATAGGTGTAATAAAAGCAATTGACTACAGTTATTACTGATACGTTATACACTGTGACGACAACAGCAAGGAGGAGGAGGAGGAGGAAAAGGCTGATTCAGTTCAGGGCCAATGCAATGGACAAAATGTCTTATTCTTTCTCACTTAAGCATTTACTTAATATTGC
>NW_011888850.1:1655108-1657736 GCF_000151845.1 Pteropus vampyrus | reverse complement strand
CTACAGATGCTGACCTTGCAGTTTTCATTTACTTTCAAGAAAATGTTTCCGCAGAATGAGTTCAAGTCAACAGCTGGTTGGACTGAACATTTTCTAAAATTTCGTTTCCCTCCTCTGCTCTGAACCTCTGCAGAGAGATGCAGAGTACTCAGCCCTACTTAGATAACGCGCCCTGAGCCTCAGGGTCCAGGGATAGCAAGCCCGTTTCTGCCAAGGACAGCTCACAGCATCAGAACCACCAACCAGCTTCTGGAGGCCCCAAACCAATTGCTCTCCAGTTATTCTTTTTTCTCTTCCCAAACTCATCTTCTGTTTCCTTTTTTCATCCACACCTTCTCCCTGTCTCCTGTTCTTTGTTTGCCACTTCTCAAGATTATTATTAGAGAGACGAAAAGCACAGAGGTCTTGCTCCTACAGACTCAATGGTTTACTCAAAGAACCCACCAGCTACAAGGCTGAGTGGCACTTCTGAGCCTAATGCCAGGAACTCCCTGCCTCTGCAGACTATCAGCACTGGAGTGAGACCCCTCACAAAGCCGTCCACCTGCAATGGATGAGCAGCTGGTATAAAGGACACCTGGGGTGTTTCCAGTTAGGCACAAGTTAGGTACAACTGCCTGCCAGAGCTGCTGCCAATGACCCGAACGTCTGCTTAATTTATATTCAAGCGCCCATTTCGAGGCTGGCAGGAAACTTAATTTTAAGTCTTTTTTGGCATCCTTCACCTCAATATCCACAAAGAAGGCTGTTTCTGGGGCATCAAGGCGATAGGGGACCTTCTGAACATTGAGTCATACTTCACAGCACGGCCTGTTCAGATCTGAGACTCCTCTTTCCTTCTAGGCCGATCCTGACACCTTGGATCTTGTTCTAGGTCTGGATAAACCACACAGACATCCCTTTCTTGGCACACTGCCAAAGAAGAGAGGCATAGGTCCTTCCTCCTGACCCACAGATTCATCTGCACTCATCCACTCCAGGCAGGAAGGACTGGCTTCTGAAGGGAGAAAATCCTTCTTGCTTCATGTTTCTGACCAAGACGCATTATCCATGCCCTGAATCTCCTCCCCTCTTGGGGCTCAGGCTTTTGAAAACAAAAGCCAGGATTTCTGCTTTCTGCCCTTTCACCTGCCTCCCCTGAGTTCCATAAGAATAGGACCAGCCCCTTTCTTGAATGGGAGTAGGGAAGATGGGTGGGCAGAGAGAGAAAGAGGAGAATAGGTTACTCACTCAGAATAGGTTACTCACTCAGAGCATCAGAGCACCACTTTTACCTTCCACAGCTTACACCTGGTCCACCTCATTCACTCGGTCCACATCTCAGCCAGTCTCAACCTCCCAACCTTACCTCCATCATGACCTAGCTTTAGCAAGGGGTGTAGACACTTTCTTTGCACAAATAACTTAACAAGACAGGGATACATGTTTACTGAGCATCACGGGCATTTCCATCATGCATCTCATTCCCAAATGACACTGCACTGGGTCCCAGACACCATCGTTGAGGGGGTGGGGGTTCTCTCAAAGCCTCCTACACAGTCCTCTACTAGACTGGTGCTGAGGAAATAATCGAGACCGCCTTGGGGTGCCACTGGGGAGCAGAGAGAGAGTGAGTACTGAACGGAGTGCCAGTCCTAAGAACAGACTTTCCTGCAGGCAAGTCCTGAGTCCAAACTCCAGCTCTTCCAACTATAAACAGTATGATTTTAGGCTTCAGTTTCCTCAAATAAAATGAGTATAACAATACTAACTACTTCAAAGGACTCCTGCCAGGAAGCATGTATGCACACAAGGCACCACCTCCGGCATTAGGGAAGGGCTCAATAGGTGACCCGCGCCTTCATTATTATTAAGACTATCTGCTGCATATGCCCCAAATTCCCTGCCTCTTCTGGAACTCTTCTGGCCTCTTCCTTTCCATAGAGATCTGAAAAGACAGATACTACACAGCAGTTAAAATGAACACATTAATGCACATTTATCAATCAATAAGAATAAATCTCAAAATAAGCATTAAATAAAAAACAAATTAATGAGCAATAAGGTATGATACCATTTATGTAAATTACATATATTATCTTTCACTAAAAAAGAAAATACTTTAAAATAAATACTTTAAAATAAAAAGAAATTTTTAAAAATAAGAACCCTTCCTTCAACCCCACTTCTATGCTATTTTTATATGGTTTTCTCCAGTAGGAAGCTAAGAAACTGAGAACAACCTTAAATAAGCAGGGAAGACAAGAGCCCAGAGCGCTCTGTCCCATACGGTTCCACATAGTTACAAAAGGGACAAGGCAGGCAACATGGTCCCCATCGTACAATCCCGGGAACCATAAGCCCCACTCTTGGTCCCCCAGTGACATACTGGGTGACAGTTCATCCAGCAAGCTGGTGTCAAGTGCTCACTACACGCTAGGCTTTCCATTAGATGTTATTGATGCATGAACAGCCTCACCAGCATGGCAGAAACACTCTTAAACTCCTGCTGGAGGGCTGCAGAGGGCTCTTAGAAAACATGACACCTAAGATGAATCTGAAAGAATGAGTTAAAGGTTGCCAGGTGGGCTGGGGGTATAAGAATATGGGAGATTCAAAACAGTTACAGTAGTGCCTACAAAGTAAAGG
>NW_011888850.1:1638319-1654338 GCF_000151845.1 Pteropus vampyrus | reverse complement strand
CCGACTTCCACACACCCATTAAACACTCAAGGAAGGATGCCTAATAGGCAGCTGGCACATTGGCAGCTAGAGAGAAACTGTATCTTACTCACCATTGAATCCTTAACACCTGGACTATTAGTAGGTGCTTAATAATGTGCCTTCATTGGAAATTTGCAACTCATCAGCAGAAACTACAAGAGTAGGTGCAATCACTCAAGGAAAGAACACAATGGAAGAAGAGAAGTGGGTCAATGATGGAGTCCTAGAAAGAACCAACATATAAGGCGTAGACAGAGGAAGTTAATCAACGTGTTTTAAGTCGTCCACCTATAAAATATGGAAATACATGGCGGTGGGTAGAGAGAGTGACAGAATTGGGAAACAGAAAACTATTGACATTGACCAACGTTATCAGTATTTAGTTGTAATATGTAGCTAACCTGTTATGAGAAAATGCTTCACATGTCTACTGAATAAAAGGATGACATGGACGAGAAATGGACGAGGGAAGAAGGAATGGTCTGGCTGGCTGATGCAAATCCATCCCGGGCTCTGCTTATCAGCCAAGGCCTGACTTCAATCCCATCCCTGTCAGAGACTTTTACCATCCTCTTCATTCACTAATGGGACCTTGTAGACACCGTATCCCTGCAAATGTACCCTACCTAGCTGGGTTCCCTTCAAAGAAAGCAGAACCATTTTAAATCTGTGTTTACCTGCAAAATTCCCAAACCAATGATTACTGGAATACCAGAGTTGAGGAAAAGAAAGGGATTGTTGAAATATGGAAAACCAAATAAAGAGGTAGGTTTGTATTATTTTTAGTAATGCTTACTATTCATTCACTGATAAAAAGGTGAAATAACCCTTGATTTTTCCTACAGATATATAATACTTAATAATATTCCCACCAGTATATAACATCTCTGGCCACTGGATTTTCTTTCCTAGCCATTTGATTTTATCATATCTAAGCAGGTAATTTTTCTTATTGTCATTTTTTAATAAATTAGTCTAATATAGAGTTCCCAGAATTACCAGGTACAAGATGATTAGTTAAATTTGAATTTTATTTTATTTTTTTCCATTTCCTTTTTTTTTTATGGTGACATTGGTTTACGAAATCCAGTAAACTTCAGATACAATTCAACAGTATGGCATATATATGTTTACATAGTGTGTTCACCTCCCATAGTTAGATTTCTGTCACCACATATTTGACCCCTTTTACCCAATCTACCTCCCCCCTAAATTTGAATTTTAGATAAACAATTAATAGTATAAGTATGTCTCGCTATTTCATGGACTGAAATGCAAATATAACTGGACATCTAATACTTTATTTGTATCTAATCTAATGGCCAAAATATTTTTATTTTATATTTTATTTTATTTTATTTTTTATTTTGGTAGAATTCATCACATGAATCCATCTCAGGGACCTGAAGGCCTCTGGTGTGGACAAAGGAGAGTTCTATCCTCATTGTCTAGGAAGCAGGTTTGCCCAGGGAGCAGAGGCTGGATGGCTGGTCCGCATGTGAGGTGCGGCCCTGCTCCCTGGTTCTTCCTGCTCACTTCTCTTCTGAGCTCCCAAACCCACCAGGCAAGCCCAAAACTCCAGTGAAGAAGCTGCTCGGCCAACATGAATCTGAGCCCTGCAACTATAAAATGAGAGTAATAATAACTCCGCTTATAGTTGTATTTCATGCAGAACTCCTCTCTTCTGGTTTTAGCTTTACTTGCCTTTATTTTCTCTTTAGTGCCAATAATCAATTTGCGAATTCCCTGAAATGGTGAAAGGCTTTGTAACTGTGGACCCAGCAGGGCAGCTGCTGTGAAAACGAAGGAGAAGCTGGTCCTGCTCTCAGCCCACAGACAAACAAAACTTAGTTTTTCACCACACCCAGGGGAAGCAAGGGGACCATCTTTCAGACCAATGTTAACATCCATACCTGAAGTCCGTATTGTTCTAAGACACTGACAAAAAGATCTATGTGTCTGTCCACCTCCCCATGAGCTCTGCCAAAAATTACTATGGATCACCTTATTCCACTAATGAGGCAAAATCAAGCCCCACATCATGGAAAGGTACTGGTGTTAGAAACAGGTCACGGAGTCACACTTGGCGACAAGCAAGGACATAATAATTGTCATTGCTTTCGAAACTCTCAAGGCTTTCTGCACGCAGGTGTGCCTGGGTCTCAGTTCTCACTGGCTAGTAAAACAATTCATTCTTCCGCCTGCTGACTATTTTGCAACACCAAATCTCACTAAGTCCTTCATATCATATTAGTGTTTGTAATGCATTTAGGACAGAAAACTCATACATGCAAAGTACTGAACAAAGATACCTAACACTTTACAGGACAAAATTTTAAAATGCATTATTTTACCAAAAATAAAAAAAGACAATGAATGCTAATTGAAGTTTAAGCTCAGTTTTATAAGCTCAGACAACTGCTAAGTTGATAACTTTGATACAGATGAAAGAGGGGAATATGTTTTTCCTTCTCCCTGGAGTGGAAAATGCATTATCTTGTCTTCACAGCGTTCATGTGCCTAACAGCTAAACTTGGCCTTGGGCCAGTGAGCACTTCACTTGTTCAGTTAATGCCACAGTAATGAAAGGATCTTTTTCCCCATCAGCTGCAAGTTTTTATCAAGATACTGGACAGAAGGATAATCGTTTGGAAACATCTGTGGACCCCACTCCTCTGAGAAAGGCAGCCCAGCGTCCTGGGGTCCATGATGACCTCCTCAGGTGGCAGAGTGAGGAGCTCCTGGGCTCCTCAGCCAGGCCACAAGGGGGTTCCCCTGGAATTGGCTTTGGCTCCACTGGAAGATCATGCATGTGGGAGGGGGTGTGCAGCAACCAGCACTGGGGGCTCCCAGGCAGAACTCCTCATTTAGGTAGCAAGTTTAATTAATTATGCAGTTTCAGTCAAATAACTCAGCCTTTCTGAGCCCATATTCTCTATCCTCAAGTGGCAGCAAGGATTCTGAACCACCACCTCTCAACTGTTTTGAGGAATAGGTAATATACTCAAAGGATGTTTAGGAGGACATGAAATGACAACCAAGATTACTATGTACTTGAACTATTCGGCCTTCATTTCTCCTGCCATCATGTCCATAAGGCCAAGTCAAATCCAGAGCCCACACTTGCTCCAGAAGATTTTTCCCCTCCTAGAATTTCTGGGAACAGATTAATGTCAGGTGAAGGCGGGGGGCAGGTGAGACATTTAGAATATATATTGATATAATATATAGATATGGGTTTTTGTTTTGCCTTCATCTTTTCTTATGTCTTGTTTTTATTATGGTTTCTTATTGATGTGACCTTTTCTTACCTTCCTTGGTCTCCGTTTCATTATTTCCAACATAAGGGAGCTCCATTTGAATGCCTGATGGACTTCTCAAGTCTGACTGCCCTGAACCAAGTTCCTCAAAGCAGCCCCTACCAACAGTACTGGCAACTCCACGCCTTCATGGCTCATCCAGACATTTGGGGCCACCCTTGACTTCACTCTCTTATACCCCACATCTAATCCATTAGTACTTCCTGTTGGCTCTACCCCAAAATGTCTACAATCCAACCCTGCCACCTACTCTCACAGACCTCTCTGGGCGAAGCCACTATCACCTCTCCCTGAAGAAGTGATTCATCTCTAATTGCTCTTCTACTTCCCACTTGTTCCCTTCCCCTCTCTAGTCCAGCAGCCAGAGAAGGACTCCTAAAATCTGTGTATCTCTTCCTGAGGTCCCTCAAGGCAAAGTATGAGAGAAAATCTCTGTGTGCACATTTTATTTGAGAATATGGTCCCAGGGACTCAGAGTGAGGAAAAGATACTGAAACAGGTGGAGTCAATACAAGAAAGTGTAACTTACACAACTAATGCTTTGTTCTCAGGGGATCTTGAGAAGAATACTATGAATACATCTCAGAGCCACACACCCGGGAGAAGAGAAAGAGGCATTTCTTTCTGTCCCCCAGTTATCAAGGGCTGCTCCAAGTGCCTGCTGTCTATCCAACTCTCCCCCATCACTGGGCTGTACATCTGTGAGTCTGAAGGGGTGTCCCACATGACAGATCCAGAGGAGCCCTAGGACAGGCCGCTCAGTATGTGGCACAAACCTGTAGCGAGGCACTTGGGGTGAAATTCCAAGCGAAAATGGTTCCAACCACAACTGGAACAAGAGGCAGGGTTGAGGATGACAGGATCATTACGTGCTGCTACTCTGCGCACGATGACCCAACAGTTTCCCCTCTTCCCTAGGATAAATCCAAAGTCGTCACCATTACCCATACCAGTCTCCTCACTGTGCCTTGAAGACCTATGAAACATGTCCAATCTCAGTTAGCTCTTACTCACTGCTTGTCCCCACTTGAAATGCTCTGCTCAAATGCCACTTTATCAGTGAGGACCTGCCTGACATAATCTTGTATAAAAAGTCCTAAGGAATCCACTCAAACACTATTTTAAAAGTTCAAGACCAATGTGTAAAGATCAATTGTATTTCTATGCCTTAGCAATGAATAATTCAAAAAATAAATTAACAATTTCATTTACTATACCATCAAATCCAATAACATATTTAGGAATAAATTTTATAAGTACGAGACTTATACACTGAAAACTATAAAATATCATTGAAAAAATTAAAGACCTAAATAAATGGAAAGATATTTAATGTTTATGAATTGGAAGACTTGATCATTGATCTAAAGATTCAAGGCACTCTTATCAAAATCCCAGCTGCATTTTTTGTAAAAATTGACAAGTTGATCCTAATATTCAGAAAGAAAAGCAGATGACCCAGAATAGCCAAACAATCTTAGAAAAGAAGAACAAAATTGGAAAACACACTTTCTGATTTGAAAATTTACTACAAAAAGGCTCAAATGATCAAGACAGTGTGGTATTGACATAAAGAGATTGATGGAATAGAATTGGTAGTGCTGAAGTAATCCAATACATCTATGGCAAGTTGATTTTGACATGAGTGCCAAAAATATTCGATGAGGAAAGAATAATCATTTCAGCAAATGATGTTGGGACAACTGGAAATCCATGCAGAAATGAACAATGTTGGACCCCTACATCACACCACACATAAAAAATTAACTCAAAATGGATAAAAGACTTAAATGTAAGAGCCAAAATGATAAATCTGTTAAAAGAAAACAAATAAATCTTTATGACTTATTACTAGACAACAATTTCTTAAATATAATACTATAAGTACTAGCAACAGAAGAAAAACTAAATTGGACTTCATCGAAATTAAAAACTTTTGTGCTTCAAAAGACATTATCAGCATTGACTCTGGTACATAGAGCTTCTGAGAATGAAAAGACAACCAATGGAGTGGGAGAAAAAGTTTGCAAGCAATATATCCGAAAATGAACTTATATTCATAATAAAGAACTCTTACAAATCAACAATAAAAAAAATAACAAATCCAAAATATATATACAAATGGGCAATATGCTCATGAACACTGCTCAACATTATTAGTCATTAGGGTTATCAAATCAAAACTGCAACGAGACACACACACTAAGATTGCTAAATTAAGAAAAAAAAAAGATAATAACAGATGTTGGCAAAGACGGAGAGAACCTGGAGCCCTCATGCATCACTGGTGGAAATGCAAAGTGGTGCAGCAACTTTGGCAAACAGTCTGGTAGTTCCTCAAAATGCTAAACCTGGAGGCACCATATGACCCATCAATTCCTCTCCCAGCTATATACCAGAGTCATGAAAACATATGTCCACACAAAAACTTTTACGTGAACGTTCATAGCAGCACCATAATCAGTGGAAACATCCCAAGTGCCCATCAACAGATGAATGGATAAACAAAATGCAGTATAACCATACCATGGGGGTGTTCTTCAGCTTTAAAAGGGAACAAAGTACTGATAAATTCCCTGACATTGACGAATCTTGAAAATATAGTGCCAAGTGAAAGAAGCCAGACACAAAAGGCCAAATTGTATGATTTCATTTAAATAAAATGTGAAGAACAGGAAAATTCATACAAACAGAAAAGAAAATTAGTGGTTGCCCTGGGCTGGGAGGGGGGTGTGGGATGGGAGTGACTGCTATTAGACAAGAGTGTTGCGGTTTTGTTTTGTTTTTTTTTTTTTTTGAGTAATGAAAATGTTCTAAAATTAGACAGCGGTGATGGTGGCGTAATTCTGCAAATACACGAAAAACTACTGAACAGTACCCCTTAAAAGATGAATTTTATCATATGTGAAGTATATCTCAATACAATTGTTATAAAAAAATATTGACAATGTGAAATGCTTGCAAGGATGTAGAGAAACTGGGTCTCAGACATTGCTGTTGGGAATGTACAATACTACACCTACCCTGAAAAACAGATTGACCGTTTCTTTAGAAACTAAACATATACATATCATACCACCCAGCAGTCACACACCTAAACCTTTATCCCACAGAACAGAAAACTTATGTCCACACAAAAATCCACACATAATTATTCTTAGCAGCTTTATGTGTAATAACCAAAAACCAGAAATAGTCAAAATGCCTACAGTGGTCAGATGGTCAAACAAAGCGTGTTATATACATACCATGAAATGCTACTCAGCAATAAACGGAAACAACTAGGATACACACCGCGACTTGGATGAAAGTCAAAGAAACTGTGAGTGAAAAAAAGCCAGTTTCAGAAGGATGCATCACACCAGTGGGTGGGCGCCAGGGATGAGGGAGTCAGGAGGGAGGCAGTGAGGGTAGCTACAAAGGAAAGTCACAAGAGAGTCCTGTAGAGACGGGAGAGTCGAGAACCACAGTCACACGCGTGTGCACGTGCACGCACGCACACACACACATACACACTCGAGCACAGATGAGTACTTACATAATTGGTGACATCAAAATAAACTTTATAGATTGTACCAGTGCCAATTTCCTGGTTTGATACTGTGCTACAGTTATACGGAACAGCAACGCTGGAGAAGGCTCACTGAGGGGCGCACAGAGCCTCCCTGTATATTTCTGTGTACTTTCTTGTGAATATATAATTATTTAAAAATATAAAAATTTTTTAAAGAAATAAAACCCACCTCTCTTCCCAACCCCCATGTACTTCCCCTCCCTCCCTCCCTCTCACGAAAAATTAAAAAGTAACTTCTTCATTTAAAATTTTAAATATCAAACTATAAAGGCCTATTTTCTTTTTGCTGATAGGCTTTTGTTTAGGTTAAATTATATAGTAAATAAAAACATTCTATTAATATAATAAAAGGGGAAATAAATTAGGTTTATAACATCATGTGGCTCAAATTAAAATGTCTATAATTTACATACTCAAAGAAAGCCAAGCACAAAATAAACTGTTCGACAAATTAAAGATTCTAATAGTTTTTTAAATGATATTGCATAGTAATCAACTGTTTCATTAGCTCTCATACTGCATATATTTAAATGATTACATATCACTTCTCAGTTTAATTTGAACCAGTTGTCCACAATTCAAATATAATTTCTCTGGATCTCAAAATTATCCAAACATAAAGACCATTTTCCCCTACTGGATACAGACACTGACTTAGTTAAGATTTCAGAAAAATCTGTCTCTTTTCATTCTCAAAGGAGTTAAGCGTTCACTTGGATTCAGCTCTGACTTGGATAGTTCAGGAAACATTGCTGACCTGTCGAAGGCATTATAGATAAGAAAACTCAGAAGCAAAAGCAAGCTGAGACCACAGGGAACTCTTCAAGAGTGGGTGTTTGAAAAGGAGTTAGTGAGAAGGTTAGGAAAAGTCCAAGCTGCAAAATAAATTAGAATGATGCAATAGGAATGAAGACATTTTAGCCTCCAAGAGTGAATTACAATCATAAATACAGAATTCCCTAAAAGGGCTATTAAAATGAATGGTGGAAATGAGACTGTTTGGAAGTGTTGCTATTTGCAAATCTCCCCGGGCATTTTCATTTTCTTCATATGAACATTAGCATAAATCTTCATAACTGAGTAGTCTGTACTCTCCTTATTGATTCAGCACAATTAATTTCACTCCATCTTCTCAAGCTGTCATTTCCTGATGAGTTTTTCCCACTCTTCTTTGTTTTCTTTTCCATTTCCTTAAACTAGGTGTTTCAAACCACTACCATTGTATCCCCTGAGTGGAGCTAGAGCCCTTTCACTCAGATCTCACCTGGACTAGGATCTAAAGAAAGGCAAATCCCACCCCCAACCTAATCACAGGGTCCTTGCACCCCACTTGGACTGAGCCCCAATGGATGGTTAAAGCTCCAGAGACTAAAGCTTCGGCTTGCAACCCCTCTCAGTACAGAGCAGTCCCAGGAACATGGAATCAGAACTAGCTTCTGCATCTTCAACTTCAGAGACTTTATAAAAATAAGGATTACTACTTCTCTTCCCCAGAATCCTACCTCTCTTCACAAGGATTTCTCCCAGGAAAATCAAGGCTCCTTCCCCTGTTCCAGTCTTGTCAGGGGAGCTACCCTCAGTAAGCAGGAAGTGAGTTCCTGTCCCTACCTTTATTGTGACAAGGAAAGAAACAGAGGTGAATTTATGATAGCCCCCTCCCACCCCCAATTAAAATTCCTTCAATGCATGGATGAAGCTCTTCATATAAAAAAATGTTCGCAGCACTATTTGCCCCCTTCATTCTTACCAAGGGATACAACTTTTAGTATCCACTTAGTGGCAAAATACATAATAACCAAAAAGAGACTATGAATTCAATAATCTCTAAGTTAATTTATATTTGATTCATCCCAGTGGCATACAATACTGTAAAATATTGGTTAAATCATGTCTGAGGCCTATTACTTACTTATTCACAGCAGTATGTGTCATGTACATGTGTGTGTGTGTATATATATGTATAATAGGTATACATATATATAATGGATCTCTTACAATAATTCTTCACCCCATTCCCAGGTTGGAAATCACTGTTCTGGATGATGTCCCTAAAGCAGTGATTTGGAAACTGTTCCCTGTGGCAGGAAACATGTTAGTCTGGGATTTTAAAAGCATGGCCATTGATAATGAATGGGAAATTTAAAATGTCATAAAAAGAAAAACAATGTAGGAGTGATTGTGAGGTTTCGCTGAGATGCCCTGGGGTGTCACGCATGAGCAAAGACAAAACGGCACGCCCTGCCCGATTGGTCTACCAGACAGGAGACCCTTAAGTCACCGCAATGAATTACATCCAAAAATGAGTTCGAAAGAAGTGCTCGGAAGCACTAAAACGTTTATCAAAATTGACACAATTTTGATGAATTTATTTATAAGGTAGAATTAAGCTCTAAACAACTTTTTCTACGAAGAGCCACATACTTTCAGTCTTGTGGGCCACAGGTCTCTGTCACACAACTGTTCAACTCTTCTGTGATAGCTTCACACGCAGCCACGACCACAAGTAAACAAATGGATGTGGCCAGATTGGACCCAGGCACCCAAGCTTGTGGACCCTAGAGACAGATATAAGGCTGTGGATTCTTCACAGAAAAACATTACGGGCATGGTACACAAAAAGGGTAAAACTAGAATTTAGTTTTCTTCCTGAGAAAATGACAAACTGATAAATTGATCTTTGGGTAACAGTTTGCTCTTAATAAGAAACAGTAAAGATCATTTTATACCTTCTCTATACTCAGCAGCCTCTTAACTCTCTGTTCTTTATTTGTTCCTGAATCGATTTTAACACAAGTCTATTTTTGAAAAAGCTAGAATTTCTAATAATTGTGGTTACAGGATGCTGTGGTTATTTTCTTTCTTGTCTGGAACTAATCATTTCTTCCCTTTAGGCACTTATGACTTAAGTTCATACCTATTTCTTCTGACAAACATTTTTGGATTAGGCCCCACATTCAAAATAATTTGTCCTTTATAACCTATATTTAAGATTTTTGAGACTGGATAATATCAAAGATTTGCTTCCCTTCCTTACAAAAGAAAAATTACTAGAAATAACTGGATATGTTGGAAAGTCTCCACATTTTTACTTACCTCCACACAATCAAAGCCCACAAATATGAAAGAGCTAGCATATGAAAAGGGGAGCTCGACCCCTCTAGGTTAATTATATACAAGCTGAATCTTATTGATATGAATGTTTTGAAATTGAATATCTTTCAGATTGAATAGGAATATACTGATGGTCATGTACCAAGACTGACACAATAACTCCCAACAAATGAATTTTTCTTAATTAAAATTTTGTTTCTGAGTTTAAATACCCTTGGCTAACTAGGAACAATGAGACCATCACATTATGGTATGACTTAGAAGGCCCTGAAAATTTGTCAGTGCCCACCTGGTCCACAGTATATTTGTATTCTAGGGGTAATGAGTGATTAAGTCCTCGTAAATTCTATTATGTATTATACATCAAGAGAGGAGTCTACCACACCTCTTTCTGATACTGTTGTTTGTTATAATAAATTAACTTGAGTCATTCGGTCTTATCACTGACATGTGTGTTTTGCTTTCCCCTCAAAACCGTCTAAAGTTTCCTGCTGTAAACAGAATCTATCAGTACATGTACAGGGCAGAAATTTGAGTCTTTTGGAAGAAATATCAAAAGAGCCTCAGTAAGTCCCACGTTCTCTTAACTAGTAGTATTAACACAATAGACTAATGAGTGCAGGCTCACCAGATTACGCTGGCACTGTCATCGCCAACAGACACATCACTCTGAATCAGTAATTCCAGACCAGAAGCAGATAAACCCTTGAAAGTAGGCTGCTAACCAACCTAAGGTCAGCAGAACAAAAATTCATGGCCTAGGAACAAAATAAACTGACTCAGGTATGAGTAATGGTGTATTTTTAACGGGCATATGAGGAAAATTCTTTTTATTTCTTCTTGATCTACCTCTAAACCTCAATTTAATAGGCTGTGCATATATTGAACTAGAATGAAATATTCTTAAATGGTATCTTGTTTTTACTGAACTCTCAAAATTCAGGAAAAATTCTATGAAATATATTTAAAAGATTATAAGCTAATAAATAATCAGCAAAGTCTAAGATTTATGATTCCGGAAAAAGTGACAAAAATCAAATGGCCTTTTCTACAAAATAACTTGAAACAGGAATAACCATGATTAAATACCATGCAAAGTACTTTAATAAATCTTTTTACTTTCCAAGATCATATCGTTTACATAGATTTAGTAAGAATATGTCCTCCTTTCCACCAAAAGATAATTGGAAAAATCAAATTTGTAACCTTGACCCAGCTAGAAATGTCACACAGAGAAATAAATCTCATTTAATTGGGTATGATAAGCCTATGATTAAGAAACAGGAACTATATATTATATGTGAAAATGATACCTGCAAATTTTATACAAAAATATCTGGCTTTTGTTGTTGTTGTTGTTTAGTGGCTTATGAAACCCTAGCTGTATCGATGGTAAAGAATGTCATGTCCTGGCTGGCCAGGAACAGTGAGACACTGGAGAAAGCCCCTACAGTTATCGGTACCGCAGGTGAAACCTGAGAGAGCAGAATCGGACAGTTCTCAGTTCCCGGTCTTGACAGATAAACGAGTAAAGGCAATAAAAGTACTTCTAGCACATCAAAAGCATAACAATTCAGCCCCAAAGGCTTTATAAAACTTTCAGACAGAAACTAATTCTCAAGCCTAGTATCCTAGTTTTATTAACCACATCCTAAGGAGGTATCTGTGCATTAACCAACACCCCTTGTTATACCTATGTTTGTAAAATCAGCCCAATAAAAGAAACATCAAATCAATGATGTGAATCATAAAAGTGCTAAGGAAATGTATGTGATCAAATCTGTACCTCTGGGGTATAAGTAAGGACTAGGAGGGTCTGTGAAAGCAAAGCTGACACCTTGCTCTGTCTCCTTCGTGAGTAACTGCAAATCATACCCTAAGCCAGGAAGCACTGCATCTGAGAAAAACAGTAACGACAAAACAAGAAACAAATAAAGATTACCCCGTCTGGGTCTGATTCTCAAAATGAATAAGACCTTGAGCCATTAAATGATGACTCCTTAAAAAATAATGACATTAATAATAATAATAGTAATCGTAATAGTAATAATAATAATAATAATAATAATAATTAATAATAATAATACTTTACTTCTGACTTCCAAAGTCCTGCTATCTCTAGATATGGGATCACCTTTGAATATTTGATAATCAAGTGAGAAAACTGCTGTTTTCCTACCATGAACATACTATGAGAGTCCTGGTAATTTTGATTTCTTTTCTTTAAATCACTGTTACATGTTTTGTTTGGAGAGCAGTCTTCAAAAGCCTGGAAGCCTGGACTCCCTTGCAAAATCTCTTTACAAGTAAGCTTCCTTTGTGTCCTAAACGCTTTTGTCTCTGCAGCTTCCTTCCACATTTAAAACCCCTGCACTTCGACAGGTAGCCCCGCGAAGAAGCTTTAACAAATTCCTTATGAACCTGCCTCAGATACCCTGACCCTGGCTCAGCTCCCACTGGCAGTCCTCTACAACCCACAGGGATGTCTGCCGCAAGGCCCTAAAAAGCCCAATCAGGTCTGAGCCTCTGTTGTTTGTGTCTGGCAGTAACACGCAGCCATCTGTATGGCACCACCAGGTTATCATCCCCTTTCAGCCCCACAAGCTCTTTCAACATAAATGCTCCCCTTCCAGTTCAAAAATGACCGTGAGAGGGAGGAAAGAGAAGGCAGAAGACTCAGAGGAGGTCCTTGGATATTACATCAGCCCAAGCATAGAGGACCCACAGGGATTAATCTTCTATGTCCTTCCATTACGAGCCTGCCTGTGTGAACAGTCGCCCTGCTTCTCAGCCGTTATCTGCCTTTTCAAAAAGTTAATGCGGCTTCCAATTAGATCTTTCTTTTTTTCCTTCCTGTTAATCTTGGTTCTGAAACCAGACTACTGCTCTTCCTCTGCTGTCATCCCAGTAAGCCAAGTCTCAATTAGCCAGCCTGCGGGTGATTACCTCCTTGTCGCTTCACCGTTCAGACATTCTTTCATTTCCTGGAGCATGCCAGCCCCCTTCCTCTCCTCTTCCCTCCCTCCAAAGCACTTTTGCTAAAATTGCAGCCCACAGTCTCAGGCTGTATTACTCTGCAGGGGGGGGATGCAGGGCTGGCAGGTAGGATGCCTTTTCCTATAGGCCCAGGCACACTAGAATGTCAGGAATGTCCATATATGAGTTTTCTCCTGGTGCCACAGGTGTCTATAACTGCCGCAGTGGGACCCGCTTGTGAACTTGGAGGCTAAAGAAGTTTAGATGGAACTAGGAAACCCCAAAGCAGACTTCGGCTTTAAAAAATAAAATTTTAAAATGAAGGAGGAGGAATCAGTTTTTCACTTTCGATAGTGAAAGATGATTAGTTGAAACCTCTTACCAGTAAATATCAGCCCAGATGTTAACACAAAAGCTTTAGAGTTCTAGCCCAGTCCTGCTAGTGACTGAGTGACCTTGAGTAGAACCACATCGATTTTTTTTTTTTTTTAGGCGAGGTAACCCTTGGTTGACCTCACAGATTGCAAGGACCTTGTCAGCTTACAATCCTTTATTTTTTTCTTTTTTATGCCTACAGCACCTGGTCTTCCTACGTGGTCTCCCATCCAAGTACTAACCAGGCCCAACCCTGCTTAGCTTCCAAGACCAGACGGGATCAGGCTTGTTCAGGGTAGCATGGCTGCAGACAGAACCACATCGATTTTGACCATAGTTTGTTTGTTTACAAGATCAGGGCATCTTCTGCTAAACTTAACAGTTAAACAGACAAATTTATTCTCTTTCTTCTATTCTGCAACCACACTAAAATGAGTACATGGGAGAAGAGACAAAGGAAATGGGGGAAGAACAGACGAGAAACATCCACAAAACTGAGAAGCTGGAATGTGGGTCAAGGAATTAGAAGAAAGAAGAAAGGCAATGCCGAGCGCCATCAGAGAGGGATGAAAGTGAGACTCGGGCCATCTCACACTGCAGACCCTCAGAGCCATTCAGTGGAGACACTAAGAGCCGCACAGGGTACGACAAGGCGGGAGGCTGAGAAGGCAGAGGGCAGGGGAGGGGCCCTGGAAGTCATGGCAGAAGGTTAGACCCTGGCCCGCCGGCCAGACTTCCTGCTCCCCGCTTCCACCGCAGCACACGGGAGCTTTATTCTGGGGCAAAAATTAAATCAGACTGTCTCCAGACTTCAGTGCACTAGAAAGGGCAGAGTCCACACACTGAACCAGACGACCACCGGCTGGCTCCCTACTCACCTTCGAAAATACCTGGCTAATCAGGGGGCGGCCAAGTAAGAGGATATTGGTAGACTTTTCTCTGGATAAATCAAATGGTCCCTGAAAAATGGCTGTAGAAGAGGAAAAACTTCCTCTACTCTTTTAGGTTCAGGGGCTGGGCCTGCAAAATAAACTGACAAAAAGACATATTAACAAGAGAAAAACAGTATTTATTAACAAGTGCCTTTTGCATACACATGCGACACCTCGTGATGAGTCACTCAGAGGGGTGGCCGGAAATTGAGATTTAGATCGCATCTTAACAAACAACAATACGTTTGTGAAGAAGTGAGAAGACGAAGGAGAAGAGCTAGGTTTTTAGAAATGGCGCACTGCGGTAAGGTAGATATATGGGGAAAATCGAGGGAGGATAAGAGTTACTTAGCAACTTGTTATATAGATTCCGCTCGGTGCCCTGTCTCTGGGTTGATATGAGTCTGTAGCTCTCTCCTGGTGATTTGCAGTTCCGCTCTTCCTGAGACACCTCCACGAGTTTATGACCTGCTTTTAGACAGTCAGGGGGAGGGCAGAGAACTTTTCCTGTATCCGCTTTTCCCCAGTGGCCTTCGATTCAAATTAATCCTTACGCCAAAATGGCAAATTTTGGTATGGCCTGTTCTGATAATCTATATGACCTATAAAAAATGATCCCTAAGTGCTGAGGAACTTGGTTTCCCAAAGAGATGGCAGTTCATTCTGCATGAACTCTATCAAATGACGAGTACACGTACACACAGCTTTCAGTCAACTTTTTAGTACATGGCTCCTAAATATAAATATATCGAAAACACCCTCATGCATTTGAGGAGAGCCTCACATGAAAGACTAAGAATCAGACATACAAAGAGAAGAAACTCAAAAAAATGAAGTAAAAACAGATACTGTAGGCAATCGCAAAAAAAAACTAAAATTAAATAACAATGTAAATGGTAATTAATATCCTTGGCAGTTAGAAAAGATATCGGATCCCAAAACAAGATCCGTGTATGGAAGGGAAGGAGGGAGGGGAAAAGATGAGGATGGGAAGAAAAGGGGGAAAGGGAGGGCAGAGAGGAGAGGAGAAAATTCAGTCTGTCCCTAATTTGGTTCCATGGGCCTGATCTCAACTGGTCAAAACTCAGAGAAGGAGAGTCCAGTGATGGGGGCCTCAGCACCCAGCATATAAAGGGAACCTGTGAGCAAACACAAAGGCCAGCATCTGAGGTGCCAAGTGCCATACGGAGGCCACAGAAGCTGGCTGCAGGGTCGCTTGGCCTTTGGTCCCTGTCTGGACAGTAGCTGGACAGGACTCGGGTAGTGCAGGCTCAGCCAAGCAGGTCTATCCATGGGAGAGAGTCTCTTCATTCCAGGGACGGCTCACCTCCAAGCAAACAAAGCTTTAATATGCACATATACACGGTTTTCAGCTGTAAGTGCATAAAATAATTTTTGCAACTAGGGCATGTTTTCTTTCCTTTAAATGTGTCTTCACCAGAAATACTGTAAAATGCAAGGGCACCTAAAATCCTTAGGTATGTGAATCTGTTCTTTAAACCCTAGTGCTGGGAGGCACGAGACCAGCTGCCCCGAATTATGTTCCCTTTCTTTTAGGTCCTGAAGGCCTACTACAAAAAGTATACAAGAAGCGGCTGATTTTATCAATGAGCAAACACAGAGGAAATGAGTGGCTAGCATGAGAGGGGTAGAGTGGTTTATCACAGAGCAAATAAGTCATCTTCTTAGAATGAAAATCAGAAAAAAAAA
>NW_011888850.1:1635634-1638269 GCF_000151845.1 Pteropus vampyrus | reverse complement strand
TGTATGGAAGGGAAGGAGGGAGGGGAAAAGATGAGGATGGGAAGAAAAGGGGGAAAGGGAGGGCAGAGAGGAGAGGAGAAAATTCAGTCTGTCCCTAATTTGGTTCCATGGGCCTGATCTCAACTGGTCAAAACTCAGAGAAGGAGAGTCCAGTGATGGGGGCCTCAGCACCCAGCATATAAAGGGAACCTGTGAGCAAACACAAAGGCCAGCATCTGAGGTGCCAAGTGCCATACGGAGGCCACAGAAGCTGGCTGCAGGGTCGCTTGGCCTTTGGTCCCTGTCTGGACAGTAGCTGGACAGGACTCGGGTAGTGCAGGCTCAGCCAAGCAGGTCTATCCATGGGAGAGAGTCTCTTCATTCCAGGGACGGCTCACCTCCAAGCAAACAAAGCTTTAATATGCACATATACATGGTTTTCAGCTGTAAGTGCATAAAATAATTTTTGCAACTAGGGCATGTTTTCTTTCCTTTAAATGTGTCTTCACCAGAAATACTGTAAAATGCAAGGGCACCTAAAATCCTTAGGTATGTGAATCTGTTCTTTAAACCCTAGTGCTGGGAGGCACGAGACCAGCTGCCCCGAATTATGTTCCCTTTCTTTTAGGTCCTGAAGGCCTACTACAAAAAGTGTACAAGAAGCGGCTGATTTTATCAATGAGCAAACACAGAGGAAATGAGTGGCTAGCATGAGAGGGGTAGAGTGGTTTATCACAGAGCAAATAAGTCATCTTCTTAGAATGAAAATCAGAAAAAAAAAAGTCCATGGAATTTATTTCAAAACCAGTCTTAGAAGGGAATTAAAAAGACTTTAGCGGGAACATGCTGTCTCCATAAATTAGGTTTACTCGGTGAATCAAGAGAGAATCAGATCAGCTTAAGAAACAAGTTTCAGTCTTTCATTCAGAACACTGGCTGTGGGAAAGGGAAAGGAAAACAGAAAAATAAAAAGAGACACTGATTAAACTCTGGCGAGGAAAGGCTGTGGTCTCCGAGAAGAAAAGCTGGAGACCACAAAGGCTGGAGATCTCAAAACAGATTGGAAAGGGGAACAAGCTATCCTCAGACCTAATTGTTCCAAAAGCTACAATCAGAGATGAGTGGGGCATTTTAACTATCACCTTTAGTTATCACAGAGCGGGGGGGTGGGGCCAAGGTGATCCAACAGAGGAAGATGGGGAGACCACAGAGAGCAAAGGAATGATGGCCTGTGAACACCAGGGCTCAGGAAATTCTCCAGAACCACCCTCTCCAAGTGCCAGGTGGCAAACCAATCAGGACAATGGGGAAACTACCCTTGGATGATTGGGACACTTACAGGAGATATACAGAACATTGCACTGATTTAAAATGGGAAGACCAGGAAAATCAGTGTGAAATACTTCAGGAATTAGTAAGTGAAGATCAAGATGTAGAGGCAGGCATAGCCTGCACTGTGAGAAAACATGCCTGAGTCACGTAGGGGATTAGGTGTAGGGAAGGAAAGATGCTAGGATAAGGTACAGCCTGGCAGGATCGTGACAGTTTCCTGGCCTGGGTGAGAGGCTGCGTCTATAGGAGGATATTTCTTGGTAGAATTAGGGGATTTGTGGAGGGAAGGTGACAGGATTTATTTAAATAGTGAAGAACCCCATGAGGCCACTGTGAGGCAGAAACTGAGCCAGCTTGAAGGAGAGAAGTCCCTGTTGGCAGAAAGAAGTTTTAGCTCATATCTTTGTGTTCCCTCAGCATGATGAGCTTGGGGCTGGTGCCATGCGAATCTTGTGAGTCCTACTGGCTGCCTAGGATTAGGTCAGCTTTGGAGGGTATGGGGCATTCTGGCTTGTGCCCAAGGTGTCAGGCTGCAGAGGGAAGCCAGACTTTGCAGGAGACCTCTCTTGCTATAGAGAGAGCAAAACAAGAAAGCAGGAATTGTGGTATTAATCTTCGAACTTCAATTAACAAGCCAAAAATTTTAGTTTTGAAGTCTTTTTGGACTTTAAGAATGAAGGAGAGTGCACATGCAGATGTGAATGCACTGGCATACTGCTGTCACTGTGTGACTGGAGCCATGTTTCAGCTGGCTGGCCTTTAAGTTCATTTAATCATCTCTGGACTGCTAGATTGAACTGCATGTCTAGACATAAGTGGATTTAAGAAATAGAAAGGGAAAGAATTTGGGGCCTAGGATACAGTATGGCCTTGGAGCCACTTTAAGGAAAGTCTCATCCTGACCCATGTCATCGGGCATTAAGCATTGGCCTAAGGTTTGGCAATGAGTGGATTAAGGGTTCAGATTTTCCCCAACCCCAACCAAATTAGCCTATATCCTATTTTTGGACCGGCCACCAACTAAGAACAGTGTTTGCATTTTTAAAGGGTTGGGAAGCAAGCAAAGAAGAAGAATATGCAACATAGAGCCATAAGTGACCCCCCAAGACTAAAATATTACTATTTGACCCTTTACAGAAAATATTTGCTGACCTAAGAGACATTTCCTTCTCTCCACATTCCCACCTCAGCCCGACACTGCCCTTTTCTTTGAGAGGTGTTGGGTCAATAGCTTCAACTTCTCTCGCACTCTTCCTCCCGAGAAATGAATGGCTAATGATTGGTGAGAAGCACCAGAGGTTGGGGTTTTCCTCAAAAGGAGCAA
>NW_011888850.1:1631342-1634899 GCF_000151845.1 Pteropus vampyrus | reverse complement strand
TGGGTAGGCAGGCTCCATCCTCCCACGGAAAATTATTGAATCTAGACCATGATCATCACTGATTTCTAACCTCCAAACAGAGAGAGACAACTAAATGTTCTGACGTACCAGCTATTGGAAACACGAGACCGCCTGTGACGCAGTCTTGTCCCCCAAAATTCAGTGCTAAATCTGATCAAGCCTGTAGATCGAACTAGTAGTTTACAGAAAATGCAAAGAATAAGGAATATATTAAATCCCACTTCAGGGTGGCAATCAGCAAAATCCAAACTGAGAACTCTACAGGACAAACCAACCGATTTCTTCACCCATAAACAAACAAACAAATAAATAACACACAGGAAAGAAAAAGGAAATAGAAAGGACGAACAACAGCGTTAGGACACATATCAACCAGCTACAGTGATGAACTTCTCTTGGATCATTCATGAGGATGAGGGGGAGGGACTGAGGAGAGAGAGGGGAGAACAGAGGGACAGAGACAAGATCTTTGTCCTGCTCTCAAGTGATTTGTTCTTTACAGCAAAGACTATGTTTGTTCAATGTGATTTACCTACTAACTGATGAGTTTTCATAACAGAACTGCCTCTTCCATCAGAGAGAAAAAATAGATGAGAAGTCTAAGTGGTGTAGGAGAGAGCTTTGAAAATGAGACTGCAAACTTAAAGAACATTTGAGACTCTATTTTTAAAGTGCATTTAAATCCAACCTTGAAACTCTGGAGTTTATAAGATCTTGATGAGAAGGAGGGGTTTCTAAGCCATTTATTATCAAAGCTATCTCGTCTTTGCCCTCCCCTCTGCTTTCTTTCTTATTTCCTTCTTAGAGAAAAGACACAATTTCTCCCTTTTCCTGTGAGCTAAGCATTCATTCATCTCTGAGGAAATGGCACCTGTGTCCCTACGAACCTCAGAGTTGAGATTCAAGGACCTTTTTTGACAGAGAGAGCTTAAATGTAAAAGGTTTCGGTGTGCTTATTTGAGGGGCAGCTTTTCTGAGCTGCAGGCTTGATTCTGAAGACAAGAAAGGAAACTGTATTAGCTAGCATAAGTACTTGCTTCAGCATTGCCCCCATTTATTCTACCTGAGCAGGTGCACAGTCCTTTAACCATAACTGTCAAGAAAGGAAAGCTTGCAATTTCCATAATTTAAAGAGAGAAAGATTAAAGAGAGAGAGAGAGAGAGAGAGAGAGAGAGAGAGAGAGAGAGAGGGAGGGAGCAAAGGAAAGGGAGAGAGAGAGTGTGAGAAACTAACACATATACTGAAAGATGGGGGGGAGAAAGTGAGGTAGGGGACAGAGAGAAGGAGAAAAAAAATGAACACATGCTTTTAAATTTTTTCTGGGCTTTTTGTGAATAACAGATAACTCTTGTTGAGTAGAGAAGAATGGGCTTTAAAAAATTTATCTTACAGATGGAGGGGGGAAGCTAAAGACCTTTCAGAATGTTAAAAAATAAAGAAAAATAATCAGGAGAAATAAATTAAATTAAATTACCGGTTATTTACATTCATCCCTCCTCACCTTCTGAGGGACAGGGATATTGTAAAGGACTTTTTCTTTAACTGAGCACATACAGGGATACATTCTAGAGAAGCCCATGAGGGATAAGTGGATTTACTAAGAAAAGAGAGAGAGAGAAAGATCTAGAAAGGAAGATCCAGAAAGAGGTACCTACAGGAGCAAAGGAAGGTATGGAGAAGGCATGGGACAGGAAGCATAAGGGAAGTTACATGAATATATACGCATATATATGTATAAATATATACACACATACACATACACGCACATACACAGAAACAAAGAGAAATAGAAACATCGAGGCAGATGTGGTTGAGTGTATGTCAGGGACAGGTGCTTTTGGTTGTAGGAATAAAGTATAAAACTCAAAGAGGGGAAGCATGATGACCTATCCTATAACTTAATCTCCAGCTAGGAAGATGTACCAGAACTTTCTCTTGCCTTACTATGCATAAGGTAGAACATATTTTATCAGAATGAGGGAAAGAGAGAGGCCATCCAGTGAGAAATCTGATATCTTAGTGAGAAAGTAATTGCAATTCTCTGTTATGCTCACCCAAACCCTTGAGGCAGTTGAACAACCACTGGTTGGACTGTCAGGAGTTATAAGCTAATTTTACCAATTATCAACATCAAAATTACAATTTAGCCAATGAATCATAAGTGGTTTAGGCAGCTGCCACTGCACAGTCAGCTCCATTCTTAATTCACTTCCTGTAGCTTGATGGAGAGAGGTTTCTACTTGACTCATCAAACACTTGAGCAATCAGAACTATATTAACTATCTGATACCACAACACATCTCCATTAAAAAAAAAAAATCAATGTACAAAAGCGACTACGTTATTTATAAGAGAAAGGTGCTGCACTATTTAACACAGGTGTTATTTACATGGCTGTCAGAAGTAAGCTTTACCGTGACCCAGCTGCTTGATTCGACCTGCCAAAAGCTTACCTGACACCTGTCGAGACCACTGAAATGTCCTTACTACCCTTTGCTGTAATTTACAGTACTAAATCAAAAGAAATGAGGGTATTTTTGAAGTCCTAATGACTGATGCCTGTATCAAATAACCTACTTGGAAATATAATCACAAATGTTCCTCCCACTGTTAGGAAGGAATCATGCTACAATTGGAGAATTCAGAGAAAGCAAAAAAACAAATTGCTACCAAAATGAAACATATTAGAAACAAATACAAACCCAGTAGAAAATTCCCTCTAGAGGACAGGGAGCTGAACACTATGTTCGGATTTGTTTTTTTTTATTTGTACCTCATCGACTTCCAAAAACTATGTTGAAGAGTTTATAATAAGAATCATACATACGAAAAACACTGTGGAAAAAAAGAGACAAATTAATGTATTAAATACATAAGCTATTGCTAAACAACTCACGAACACTACATATGATACTAGCAGCAAAGGCAAAAAAAAGTAAGATGGATTTCAAGTGACTCATTTCCTACCATGAAAAAAAAAAGTATCAAATAAACACATAAATAAATCTCGGCAGAAATAATTTAAGTTCCTTGGGAGGGGAAACACTTTCCTTCTATAAAATTCTAAAAGATATTTATTTCATATGTCCTCATACAAAGACATAAAACAACATAAAATCTTCGATGCCCTTCTTATTGGATCCAATGTCTTATTGGGGGCTTTGTCTATAAGTCACCACTTTTTACTCATAAAGAAAATAACTGAACTATTTAGAACCCCCAAACTTTAGTTTGGGAAATTATGTCAAGCATCCTTTTTGTAACAATGTAGAATGCTCACTGGTTTCAAAAATGAGCTGATTTCAGTCCTACCCCCCGCCCCCCCTTCCACCGCCCTTTTCCCTACTTCTTCACAGAAGGATCTCAGAAAGTAGTGATATGGAGTATCACTATCATGGGGGGTAGGGTGCTGAGAGAAATGGCAGCAACACTAGGAATCTAGATATTACAGACACTAAAATCCAAACTTGTCAAGTAAAAAATTAGCTAAACCTACTTAAAGGAGCTTCTTAAAATCCTAGAAAATCAGTATTAT
>NW_011888850.1:1613295-1631292 GCF_000151845.1 Pteropus vampyrus | reverse complement strand
AAACAAATTGCTACCAAAATGAAACATATTAGAAACAAATACAAACCCAGTAGAAAATTCCCTCTAGAGGACAGGGAGCTGAACACTATGTTCGGATTTGTTTTTTTTTATTTGTACCTCATCGACTTCCAAAAACTATGTTGAAGAGTTTATAATAAGAATCATACATACGAAAAACACTGTGGAAAAAAAGAGACAAATTAATGTATTAAATACATAAGCTATTGCTAAACAACTCACGAACACTACATATGATACTAGCAGCAAAGGCAAAAAAAAGTAAGATGGATTTCAAGTGACTCATTTCCTACCATGAAAAAAAAAAGTATCAAATAAACACATAAATAAATCTCGGCAGAAATAATTTAAGTTCCTTGGGAGGGGAAACACTTTCCTTCTATAAAATTCTAAAAGATATTTATTTCATATGTCCTCATACAAAGACATAAAACAACATAAAATCTTCGATGCCCTTCTTATTGGATCCAATGTCTTATTGGGGGCTTTGTCTATAAGTCACCACTTTTTACTCATAAAGAAAATAACTGAACTATTTAGAACCCCCAAACTTTAGTTTGGGAAATTATGTCAAGCATCCTTTTTGTAACAATGTAGAATGCTCACTGGTTTCAAAAATGAGCTGATTTCAGTCCTACCCCCCGCCCCCCCTTCCACCGCCCTTTTCCCTACTTCTTCACAGAAGGATCTCAGAAAGTAGTGATACGGAGTATCACTATCATGGGGGGTAGGGTGCTGAGAGAAATGGCAGCAACACTAGGAATCTAGATATTACAGACACTAAAATCCAAACTTGTCAAGTAAAAAATTAGCTAAACCTACTTAAAGGAGCTTCTTAAAATCCTAGAAAATCAGTATTATCCAATTAGTCAAAGCAAGTACTAGAACTGATTTTTGGGGGGTTGGGGGGACAAGTGTCCATTATCTTTTGCCTTATAGGTTCATTTGACAGAGCACAAACGCCTTTCATCTTCGCCACTTCTCTATTCAGACACTGTTTAATTAGGTTAATAGAAACATTTAAGGTTTTGATAGTCTTTTAATTCACCTGCACAAACAGGAACAGTTAGAATTTAATTTTGGAAAGAATGATACAGCCATTTGAAAAACCTTTCTCTTTATTCTCCCTGAACACATTTTTGGCATCTTATTAACATTTTCCAAATTGAATGAATCTGTCTCTTTGTGTTAGCAGATAACTTAAGAATAGAGAGAGGCCAGCAGTCATTAGCAATTTATCGTCCTTGCTGATAAATTGGAAAGTGGGCTGCCTAGAACATTAAGTTATAAGGGCAGCAGAGCCATTTGAAGAATCAGTGAGGCAGATCGAATGATGTCACAGCACACTCTGCTTCTTTGAGTGTGTCAGCTGGCTGAGGACTTTCCTTCCACTTGTTCAACTCTGCAAAAGTAGAGAATCACGTGCATTTTCCCCAACGGCTCTGCTAGGCCATGTCTTGACATGGTCGTAGTCTTAAATCACCCAAGAAAAATAAGAAAAGAAAAATAGCTATGAAAACTAACAAAGCAAAAAAGCAAGAGAGCCACCGCTTTCTCACACATATATAAAATGCATTCCCATGTGCCATATAATAACTTGTCACAAATATATAAGAACATCCTGGACACTTGTTTACTAGTAAGAGTCTTACCAAAGCTTGTGACCTCTCCAGCTTCATCTTACACACCACCCCCAACCACGGATCACTGCACCCCAACCTCAGTGGCCCTCCTTCCCTCCTCCAGCCTCACGCTCCGCCCAGGGCCTCTGCACTCACTGCGCCTGCACACGGAACAGTGGCCCTGCAGATCTCCACGAAGGAGCTTCCTCTCATCGCTCCGGTCTCAGAGCAAATGTCTACTTCTCAGAAATTCGATCCCTGACCCCTTCTCTCACCGCCCCCCACCAACCCACCTACCAGCCTTTGTCTATCCCACTATCTTGTTTTGTTTCCTTGGTGACACTTACAGTTATATGAAATTATCTTATGTTAGTTTACTTTAAAATTTTTTTCTTTACTCATGTATTTTCAGGTGTACAGAATTAGAATAGTCACACCATTGACACACCCTCATCGTTGGTCGATTTTATTTTTATTTAATTAGTTTTTTCTAATAGTGTAATAAGTGCTTATGAACTCCTTGAAAATAACTTACTTCTACAGTTGATTCTCTTTATTCATGGTAATTATGTTCTATAAAGTCACCACAAATACCAAATTAGCAAATTCTAAAGCATCGCTCCTAGGGGAAATATAGGATTATGTTCCTACGAGTCTCCGGTAACATTTTCATCAACCAATCAATAACCCTGTTTTATCTGTGTTTCTGTTTAAAGACTTCTTATGTAATATACAGTATTGATTTGTTAACATTGAACTCATGGCCAACAACACCATAACTCATGCCTGAGCAAAGCTGAACAAAATACTCGTATTTTCTCCTAAGGTCTCTTTAAGCTTAGGAACATTAGATAACACTTCAGATACTTGGAGGTCATTTTGAAAAGCAAAATCACCAACAAAAATGCAAAAGAAAAAAAAGTGGCACCCAATCAACCATGAGAAGGACATCGATTACAGTATAGGAGCCTGAACGAGGAAGCAGAGCATCGCCTTGTTCAGCCTCAGCTAGAAACACACGCGTATGTTGGACGATTCAAATTTTTCACCACTCTGTGCACATCTGCAAATGACTGCAAGAGTGCTCCGTTGATTTTGGTGTTACAAATAAATTTTAGTGAGTGGGCAAATTCACTCAAATATGAAATCTGCAAAATAAAGGATCAATTGTAATTATATGGTGTCCCCAACCCCCCCATTCACCTATCTCCTCTCCCCAAAGATACTCATCGGTCTAAATCTTTAGAAAGCCTTGCTTTCCCTATTACATTGTTTGTTTGCTTGCTTGTTTGTTTTTTACATACATGAATTCATCACAAAGGGCATTTTTAATTTTCATTGCTAATTGTCTGTGTCCCTCACTGGAGTCTCTGCTCCCTGACAGTGGGACACCTGGAGTCTTTATTCCTAGGATTTACACTGTCTCTTTACAGGACTAGCCCCTCTACCAGAAGTATTAGTTGCCTAGGGTTTCTGTAACAGATCAGCCTGAACTGGGTGGCTTAAACAACAGAAATTTATTGCCTCACATTTCTATAGCCAAGAAGTCCAAATCAAGGTGTAGGCAGGGTTGGTTCCTTCTAAGGGCTGTTCCAGGCCTCTCTAGGTGGCACAAATGGCTATTTTCTCTTTGAGTCTTCACATGGTCTTCTCTCTGTGTCTGTCTACAAAGTTCCCCTTTTTATAAGGTCAGTGGTCACAATGGATTAGGGCTACCTCATATCCTCATCTTAACTTAATTACCTCCTTAAAGACCCTATCTCGAAATAAGTCCACACTCTGGGGTATTGAGGCTTTAAACTTCAACAGATGAATCTGGTAAGACATAGTCTAACCCATAACATCAGCTCTTAAGCACCCTGAGGTCAAGAGTGTGTCTCTGTATATGAGGGTTCTTAGAGCTCCACATCTCTACTTAACGAAACATTGTCCAACTTTCTAGTTATTGCCAGTCTAATACAAGTAAAGCAGCACCTCACTGTATTTTCATTTCATTTCCTTAAATACTGGTAGGTTCGAGCGTCTCCTTTTGTTTTAGCCATTTGTGGTCCCTCTTCTATAAATTTCATGGTTTATAACCTTCGCCCATTTTTCCATTGGGGTTACTGTTTTTCATTGCTAACTTACAAAATTGTTTATTTCAGATATTAGTGTCTTGTCAGTTTTAGACATTGTAAATGTCTTCTCCAAATCTGTCACTTGTTAACACTATCCATGGTTTCTTCCTTAGAACAGAAATTCTTAGTTTTTCATATAATCAAAACTGTGTGTGTGTTTTTTGCTTTATGGATTAACTTCTGGGGGAGTAAAAAGTCTTTCTCACAACCCTAGGTTATAAAAATATGATCTATATTATCCTCGCAGTTTTACCTTTATATGAAGTTAGAGAATATGGAGTCCAAAGACATTGTTAGTGGAGATCCAGTTTTATTTTTACTGTATCGTAAGTCAAGTTTCCTGACATGGTTTATTAAGCAATCTATCCTTCTCTATCAATTTCGTCATCCATAATTCTCTTTTATTTTCTACATTCCGTTCATCTACAGTTATTTTTTCTTATATAGTCTGCATCTTGATTTTATTTGCTTTCTGGTTTCCTTGATCGAAGTTGTCATCTTCATTTACTTACTAATTCTTTCAATGAAACAACATTTGATTTTGTTGTTTTATTGAGAGATATCATTCTCTTTTTTATTGTTTTTATCATTGTTTCTTGTTTGGGGGATTTTACTCTTTTAGAAAAAAATCTTGAATTAAGTTATTAATTTATATTAACAATGTTTTCTTCCTTATAAATGTTTTAAACTATAGATTTCTATGTCAGTACTCCTTTAAATATTTGTTTTTGTTTCCTATGAAAATCCATTTGTACTTATTTTAACTATCATCTGATTATGACTTATTTCTCTCATCTTATGCCATGGTTTCCATTTACTACACTTTAATATACTTTCCTAATATTTTCCATTTACTATACTTACTTTCCCGCCTTCTAGTGACTAGATCAATTTTTCTTCTGCTAATTTAATGGTTCAAAGCCTATTTACATTCTTATAGTGGTTGCCCTTTGGTCTTTTATCAGTAGAGTTAGTACTAAGAATTCACAACCTCGAGAAAAAGTTAGTCCCAAAGCACACATCCTGCTGGTAACCTTTAGAGGCACTGTCCTGCCAGGAGCCTCCCCACTCTTTCCCCCCGCCCCCTCTAGACACCAGAAATAAGAGCTGTTTGTTGAGCTCTACTACATGACAGGCACGGTGCTAAGTCTTTAGACTTATCATTTCCTTTATCCTCATAACAACCCTGTGCAATAGATGTTAATGTTCCACTTTGTCAAACAAGGAAACTGAAGGTTAAAGAATTTGACCGAAATCACAGATCGAGTAAGTGGCAGCACTAGATGTCAAACCCCACAACGGCACCAATTCCATTGCAACGTTAAAGCTTGTCGTGACAATGAGATGGAGCTGCATACGAATGCACTGAAAGAGTTGCTCACTTCTTCTACAAATGCAACTGGTTTGCAGATGAAAACACGCACCATGTTCACAGATGCCTAAAACTATCTGCTTGGTTTTTCGATAACTGTATAGTACAGTGGAGACAGTACAGTTTGGGAGCCAAAAACCTGAATTCAATCTCAACTTTGCCACTTCCTGGAGAGCTTAATTTTAAACAAGTTACATACACCATCTAAGCCTTATTTTCTCATCTTTCAAGTGAGGATAATGATATTATCTACCTCACAAAGTTCTTGTAAAAGCACATTTACAAGCATGTTTTGAAAATTTACGTATCTGTTAAATCTTGTCTGTTCGTCAAGCCAAAGGAAGCATCAAAAATATACATGGCATTCCTTGATATATTGGAAATATTGTTAGATTGACAATCACAAAAACATGGATTCTAATTTTATTTTTGCCTTAGTGTCCTCATCAGACTAATGAGGAAACTCTAATCCTCTCCATGTCTACCAACATGGACTACAGAACTGAAGCTGAAATTGTAGGTTTTATTTTGTGTTAGTGCCTCCCAGAGCACTATTCATCTTTTTGAAGATGAATAAAAACTGTGCTGAGTTAGATTTTTTGTCATATTTTCCTTGACATCAGAATAACAGCCACGGTGAGATATTATATTAAACTTCCTTGTCAGAGCGCTGCTTATTGATCGAGGACAACTCTTGGGACAAGCACAGAGATGATGTGAGTGGAAATACTACCTTGCAGCTCAGCCAAACAAGGTAAGTGGAAGTATTTTGCTTAAGTTTTCACTGGAGCGGTCTACGAGGGCTGTGTTCACACCAGCTACAACAAAATCCAAAAGTCAAGAGCCTAATCGTAATCTTTGGAATAGGGTCAAGCACACATGCAGCATTATAATATAATTTTTGTTCTAAAAAAGACAAAATAAATCTACTCATCTTATAATACAGATGACAACCGGAATCTTCTTGACTGGTGGGGAAAGGCAGACAGAAGGAAATGATTCGTATCAGATTTAGATGGATATAGAATATTTTTATGATTATTAAGAGGGTTGAGAAAATTGATTTAGAGAGAGAAAATAAACTATTCCTTAAAGAGCTTTCTGTTTAATTTGGTAGGTTTTTGACCATCCACAGGTCCAAAACTAAAAAAGAGCACTCATTCAATATGCACAATACTCAAGAATGGCACCACAAACCAAACACCTCAGAAATTCACGAATCAACTCACAAGAACATGAATCAAGGGTTTGATGATTAGCAATGCCCCTCTGTATCCAGAGTCCATGAGTTCCCCAGCATATTTGTGATTTCCTGTGCTGGAAATTTGTTTTCAATGTTCCCTTCCTTTCAATGTTCAGAACAAGTCATACTGGGTACCTAAATAAAAGCCATTTGCAAACATTAAATTTCCGTCTGCTAGCTGATCATAGCAAAACATTGTAAAGAGCTGCTTCTTGATACCTGCACACTGTTTCCCAAGCTGCTGCTTATGCAGTATAACTAAATGGCTCACCGCTCTGATCTTGTTGTGACCTTTGATTATAATAATTTAACGCCACCCAAAGGTAAGGGTAGTTATTCTTAGATTAGTGTTAACACACTGCTTTGGGCCACAGTAAACAGCTCGTTACTTCTCTGAGGAAAGAAAAAATTATGTGTCCTGTTTTCCATTTCATGTTATGCTTTGATCTTGAACAGAACATGGTGATTTCACAGTGTTTTGGATGGACTGTGTGTCCAGTTTGGAGGCTCAGGGTATCCTTGGCTGACCACTGTTTATCAAGCGTGTTTACCATGTCTGCCCGAGGAGGAATTTCAGATTGGGACTAAGCTGACATTTGTGAAGTGCTCGCTCCAGGCCAGTATTTTCCTAAGCACTTTCACAATCACGGATCAAGATATTGACAGGATTATTTGATGATCAACTTAGTGGAGGTAGATCTCGAACCAGTCCAAGTAAGTAAGCCTTGTTTCCATGTGTTGGTCCCAGTGATTTTTAAATCCACATTATCACCGGTGAAATTGGAGAAATCTGAATAATATCAGTGGATTGTGTCAATGTCAATATCTGGTTGTAATACTGTACCATAGTTTTACAAGATATTACCAATTGTGGAAACTGGATATACAAAGTCTCTCTGTATTAATTCTTACAATTGCATATGGACTAAGTACAATTTTCAACTAAATAAAATCTACATTACCTACATGGTTATTCACATGGTATTTGCTATACAATGCATACTAAAACACATAGATGAGATAATCCTTCACTTTTGGAGCCCAGAGTCTCTGAGTTTCTAGATATTTCTATCATTAGAGAGGGTTCTCGCTCACTCATTCCCACCTCCACATAACCTAGTACTGTCCCAAGCACCATTTCTTAACTGGCAGCATCCAGGTGATAAACATGTCCTTGGACATTAACTTAGATGGTATAACCATTGTATCAGGATTTAGTGTTCTAGAAGGCCAATTCTGTTTTTTTCTTTTGAAATTGCTTCTGTTGTCATTTTGAATTCTACAAATGGCACTGCTTCCTTAAATTATTTTCTTAGCTCTGAGGGTTCCCTCTGTATCTACAGTTCTGGTTTGGTCAATCATTTTTATCACTTACTTAATTACTTAAGTAAATTAGTATTTATTATTTATCTCTTAATTGACCTTTTCATTGCTCCCTGTAATTTCATTCTGTTTAATGGCATGAGTCTTCTTCAAAATCATGCAGTCATCTACCTTTTTGCAAATGTCTAGCAAATTTCCTGTATTTGCCCTTTTTAACACATACTTGCACAAGAGTATGTCTATTATTAGCACTTGCCTCTCTCCGCCTCAGAATGGCATCGGTTGACTGACTGGCTTTCCTCTCTGTTAATCTGGGCATCATTCCACCCCCTTAGCCTCTAAACTGGAAAGCTAACAAGGGTTAGTTTGCTTGATCAATTCAGTACACTTAGTAAAATGAACAGAATTAAGGCTTGGACAGTCGAGGTTATTCACTCTTTTCTCTCTGTTTTTGTTGAATCACTGTACAGGATCGGCTCCTGCAAATTTGGAAGGGAGTGCCCTGTCATATGCAAAGGGACAAAGAGGGGAATGCAGTCTGGCTCAAGACATCATCTCTGCTTTGGGGTTACCTGACTGTATTACTGAGAAGTCATCTTATAGAATAGCCCTGTTGGCTATGAGTGCTATGTTTTGTAAAGTCGTATGTGTTTTCTAAATATGACCAACTTTGCTGTTAATTGCTAACATCTTTGAAAATATCCCTGAGTAGATTTATCACTTTCTCCTCTACTAGGGACTAACTAGCAAAGTAAGGAAATAAACAAGATCCTCTTAACCAAGCCAAACCCTTGGCCAACTCAGGGTCTTCCCACATACTGTTCCCTCCTCCCAAATGCTTGTTCCCAATTTTTCTCCTTACTAATTCCTGCTTTGGTGATCAGCTTAAATGCCTTTGCCTTAGTGATTCATTCACGAATCATTCCATGAAACTTAAGTTTCTCTGTTCTGTTCTATCAGGAGTCTCTGTTCTGGAATGTATCATAGTTTGTACTTATGTATTTATTTGGGTTTATTTGCTTAATGTCAGTCTACCGCACTAGCCCATAAGTTCTATGAATGTATAGATCATATTTATTTAGTTCACCGCCATCTATCTAATGCCTAGCTTCACAATGCTAAATACACAGTAAATATTTGTAGAATAAATGAATAGACAATTTAAGGAACAAGAAACTGTGTTGTTTGATTTATTCTGCAATTGCCTGTTCCCAAATTCCCAAGAAGAATAGATACAAAGTGCTACGCAGATATTATCATCATCACTATTTTATCTGAACTTTTGGAACAAAATCTCTTCAAAAGTCAGGCAATGTCTGTATTCAATAATGTATTTTGATCCAGAAGCTATAAACTCTGTCTTTAGATGAGAATCTGTATACAGTACTATAAACAGCATGGAATTTATGTCTAAGGAACCTGAATTTAGACTAAGTGTGGTTGAACAACTTATTTAAATAATTTTAGCTTCAACTTGTACAACTGTATGGAATAATGTGGGCTGCCTGAATCTTTGTTGCAAGGACAAAACGAAATAACAAATACAAATGCCTATCTACCACTAGAATAACAAAGGGGTTTCATCTTGTGTCCAATCCAGACCAAATGATGCTTTCCTGGAGTACTACACTGAAAAGGATTGTGAAGTCTTATCTAGGTTCAGTGAAAGAGTGCTACGAATAATTAGCAGTATCCACCGAGGACAAATTAAAGGGAGCGGTAAGAAGTATGCCCTATATTTACCAACTGTGGACTAGCAAATGACAGGCACTCAATGATTGTTAGTCTCCTACCTTCTTTGCTGCTATAAATTACAAATAAATCTGAAACAAAGACTACCATAAAACACCTCAAAACCTAAAGCTAAAAAGTAAGGGTAATCAAAGGCTTATTAACGTTAGGTGAGAATGAAAACATGACTTTTAGAACATGGGTAGAACTATGTATGGATTCCGATAATGTGAATTCATAAAAGTCCTATGTCCTGATAGTTGATTTTTCTCCCACTATAAAATGGTACAACTGACACAATTATTAGCACTTCCAGGACAAACAGCACAAGTCTGGACAGCTCTCTCGTGGCAAGTGGAACACAGAACTCTAGGCTTTTAAAGGGTTCTGTGTCCCTGCTGCATCTGTGGATATAACTGATGGGCTTTGGTAAGTAGGTTAGTAAGTAGCACATTTGAACTTGGCAAAGTGTTTTCATGCAAACATAGCAATGATCAGCTCAGATAAGGTGAGAGAGGAAGAGCTCATTTAGAAACAAGCATTCACCCCCTGAACGAAGGGCAGATAACACAAAACCTGCTTGGAGAGTAAAAGCAGATCATTTGGAGTCACGGGAAACATAACATAATGTTCGAAAGTATTCTAGAGGGTCTGAAAAGTACTCAAAATGTTAATATTCTCTAATTTTTATAATTATGCACTCTCTCCAGCCATTCCAAATAAACTCAGTGTGAAAGAGGAGAACATTTATTTTTCTTTCCCAAATCTTCCTGAACATTTCCTAGGGTTAATTACTAAAAAATTATGTCATGACTGACTGAATCAGAACAATTATTTGGTTGTTTTATTTTCCTAATGGGAGCAGTACACGCTCAACAGAAGACTCCAAGCAGATCCTGTCACCCTGTCCCTACCCAACACCACTTTCTGGGAAGCTGTTCTGGCAATCATACTCTGGCCCTTGGCAGAAGCTTGACCAGCACAATTGAGTGCTGTCTGTAACACCTTCTTATAATGTCAAAGAAGTGATTTGAGGGAGTTTCAGCAAATGATATTCCTGAAATAAGCTCTTTGTCCCCATAGGGTGAATCTACATGGTACCAATTCAGAAAGTCAAACAGAGAGGACTTTCAGTCAAGATGATGGAGTAGGTAAATGCTGTGCTTGCCAGTTCTCACAACCACCTCAAAATTACAACTAAACTACAGAGCAACCATCATTGAGAACTGCCTGAAGTCTAGCTGAACAGAAGTCCTATAACTAAGGACATACAGAAGAATCCACACTGCGAATGGTAGGAGGAGAGAAGACACAGAATGGGCTCATTCCACACCCTCCTGTGGCAGCTGAAAATCGGAAGGGATATATCAGCTACAGAGGTCCCCAGCTGAAGAGCAAGAGGTCCCAGCCCCACTCTGGGATCCCCGGCCCAGGGTTCCAGTGTCAAAAGGAGAAGTTCCCACAACTTCTGGCTGTGAAAACCAGCAGAAACTATGTCTGAGTGAGACAAAGGGCTGTGGAAGTCCCAGGCCTTCTCTTAAAGGGTCTGTACATGGACTTACTCACAGACAGACTCACTCACTCAGAACTCCAGTGCTGGCAAAGCAGCTTGAAAGGTGCCAGGGACAAATGGGGAAGGAACTGAATTGTCTGGCTTCAAGGCAAGGGCTAGAGAGACAGCTTCCTCCTAGACAGAAGTGCTGGCAGAGAGCATTGGTCCCTTGTTGAGTACCCCCTGCCCCTGCCACATAGCCTGCATGTGCAGGCATGGCTGGCACCAAGTCTGAGTCTCCATCAACCTAGATAACACAGTTAGTTCACAGTGCCCTGGTAATTCCCTGAGACCTTGTCCAACCCAACTTGTGGGCCACTCAAGCCGCTTCCAGTGGCTTTCCCATACAAACAGTTTGTCTTGGCTCATGCTGCAGACTTTCCTAAAATCTCTCAAAGGTTCATAAACCTCAAACAAGCAGCATCTGGCCTTGATGCGCTCCATACATCTTGCTAAGCAGCCCCAAGCCTGACACTAGCAGCAGCCGGTCTCAGTTTGCAGCTTAGCCTCTCATAAGTACCTCCAAGCTCAGCCCAAGCGGCAACCATCTGCAGATCACTTTGCAGCTCATACGAAGTGGCCTTGGCAGGACACAGGCAGTGGCTGACCTTAGCCTGCAACACAGCCCCTCCCAAGAGGCCTGAGAACCAACACTTCCAGTGGTCAGCTACAGACTACACCGGAGCATCACCCAACCACCTCCACAAATGTCACACCCAAAGGGCAAACTGGGCAGGCACCAGAGCCCTGCTAAAGTGAACCCTGCTCCGTAGGGTCAGCCCCTACACAATAGCTCTTCCACTATAGGCATGGCCAGTCCTCACAACCAATCGGCATGAGGGTCAATCCCTCCCATTGACATGCAAACACCAACCAAAGTTCAATCTACAATAGGAGAGCATACACAAGAGAAACCCAGCTCAGGTGCCCAGGGAAATTGCACCACTGGGCCCCATAGGACATCTACTGCATAAGGCCACTCTACCAAGATTGGGGAGGTGGCCAAAATGAGGAGATAAAAGAACATGTCCCAAATGAAAATAAAATTAGAACAAAGCTCCAGAAAAGAAATGAAAGAAATAGAGACAAGCAATCTACCAGATGCAGAGTTCAAACACTGGTTATAAGGATGCTCAATGATCTAAGTGAGAACTTCAACTAAGAGATAGGAAATATAAAAATGGAAATAGAAAACATAAAAAAGGACCAGTCAGAAATGAAGAATATATTAGGTGGAATCAACAGTAGATTAGAGGAAGGAGAAGACTGAATCAGTGATTAGAAAGATAAGGTAGCAAAAAAACACTCAATCATAACAGCAAAAAGAAAAAGAATCCCAAAAAAATGAGAATAGTTTAAGGGGTCTCTGGGAAAATATCAAGAGTACCAACATTTGCATCGTATGGATACTAGAAGGAAGAGAGAGAGAGCAAGGGATTGAAAACCTATTTGAAAAAAAAAAATGACTGAAAACTTTCCTAACCTGGTGAAGGAAATAGACATACGAGTCCAGGAAGTGCAGAGTCCCAAACAAGATGAACCCAAAGCCTACACTAAGACACATTATAATTAAAATGCCAAAGATTAAAGACAAAGAGAGAATCTTAAAAGCAGCAAGAGAAAAGCAGTTAGTTACCTATAAGAGAGCTCCCATAAGATTGTCAGCTGATTTCTCAACAGAAACTTTACAGGCCACAGGGATTGGCATGAAATGTTCAAACTGATAAAAATCAGGGACCTAAAACCAAGATTACTCTACCCAGCGTGGCTATTATTTAGATTCAAAGGACAGATTAAGAGTTTCCCAGACAAGAAAAAGCTAAAGGAGTTCATCGTCACCAAACCAATATTACAAAATAGGTTAGAGGGACTTCTTTAAGAAGAAAAAAAAAGATAAAAAATATGAATAATAGAATGTCAATAACTACATATCTATCAACAATTACTTTAAATGTAGATGGATTAAATGCTCCAATCAAAAGACACAGAGTGGCTGAATGGATAAGAAAACAAGACCCCGACATATGCTGCCTATAAGAGACTCACTTCAGATCAAAAGACACTCAAGGACTGAAAGTAAAGAAATGGAAAAAGATATTTCATGAAAACGGAAACAAAAACAAAAAACTGGGGTAACAGACAAAACAGACTTTAAAACAACAACTATAACAAGAGACAAAGAAGGACCCAGTAATCCCACTTCTGGGTATTTATCTGAAGAAACCCAAAACACGAGTTGGAAAGGACATGTGAATCAATATGTTCGTTGCAGCATTATTTACAATAGTCAAGATATGAAGGCTACCTGGGTGTCCATTATTAGATGAATGGATAAAGAAAAGGTGGTACATACATGCAATGGAGTATTACTCAGCCATTAAAAAGAACAAAATCTTGCCATCTGCAACAACATGGATAGACCTAGAGGGTTTGTACTAAGTGGAGTAAGTCAGACAGACAAAGACAAATGCCATATGATTTCACATAGACGTGGAATCTAAAGAACTACATTAAATGAACAAATAAAGCAGAAACAATTTTGATGGTTGTCAAATGGGAGGGGGACTGGAGGGACGGGTGAAAAAGGGAATTAAGAAGTACAAATTGATAGTTACAAGATTGCCATGGGGATGTAAAGTACAGCATAAGGAATATAGTCAATAATATTATAATAAATATGTATGACGTCAATAAAAAAGGAAGTCAATCAGCCCGCCTTCACGCCAAGGTCTAGCTAGCAGTGACTGAGTAAGACCCTGATGTAAGTTTCCTAAGTTTACTCTTGTACTTGTTCCTTTCTAATCTCCTGCCATAACTATGTTTAGAAGAGCAGGACAGCATTGGGCTTACAAAGGAGCCAGCTTTGTTTCCAGTCCCAGGTCTGCCACTGTCTAGACGGTGTCAGGCAAGTCACTTCATCTCTCTGGTTAATGAAAAGGTTAGGACAAGGTGATCTCTGATGTCCCTTCTAAATCAGATGCTCTCTATTCTATAAAGATTGATCCAGGTCTCCGGTTTCCTCCTTAACCTTTCAGAAAGCTCTATAGCTTCCAGGGGTTGGTAGTCCCACAAATTCTCTACTGTTTGTGGTCTCAAACAGGTTACCCTCAAGGAAGCCCTGCCTGGTCCCGCAGAATAAATAGGCCTGAAATTTGGTCCTCAGACTCACTCCCCATGTTCTCTGACTTTGTAACCTTCATACAAGGAATGGTCTTTATATTAGAAGTACCCCCTTGAATTTCCACAATACATCGAGATGTTGGGGTTTTTTTGAGTACAGCAATGTCATCAGGGAGGCTTTCCTAGATGTCTCATTTGGTACTATTGGGAAACCACCTCATGAACTTTGGGTGGTATCCTACATAGCAGCAAATAAATCCTTCAGTGCACCAATTTAAATCCCAAATGACGCTTGTGATCTTGACAGAGGCATGGTCCATAATCCTATACACTCGTCTAAGCTCTTTCTCAAATAGAGAGGCAGCAGTGGGAGAGCTGTGCGTGGCTGGCCTCGGATCATTGTTTATTGCCAGGATCTCAGGATGCTTTTGCCGGGCCTACTTTAAGATTACCTTGTATCATATGAATCACAGGAAACAGGTTTGCTGACCTCAAATTCTTAACAGACACACAAACAGTCTTTTATTTAGCTTTTGAAAACACACTGAGTGCGTGTCAATTCCAAGATGGAGAGACAAGAATTCAGTTGGTACTTAGGCGAGAATTTTCACTTTCAATTGTGGACCAGCTTTGTAGGTTGTTTAAAATGTGATGCAATTCTCACCTCCAGAAGCTGATGCCTGTCGAAAAGCTTTAACGCACAATGCTCAGATGGTCCACAAGCATATTAACATTGACTCTCAGCAGCTATTTGCATGCATGAGGACAATCCAGCCCCAAAGCAGCGGGGCATTAGCTCTCACCAGGCGAGCTCCCAGTCATTTAGCCTCCTCCATGAATGAAGACTCTGGCCAAAGCAGCAGCATTCTCACAGGACAGTTATTGCCAGGATCTCTGATGCCTTAATCCAGATGCCTTAATCCAGAGCAGTTTCCAGTGTAATGTGCACTGTACAACGTTCAGTTTCCAGTGTACTGTGTACTGTACAGCGTTCTCACTAGGCAAGGGCTATGCTGGCTGAATCATTACTTCCATTGCCATCATGCACAGGGAACAATGACTCCTCAGCCTCTGCTGCTGACTGTTTCAGCTTACTTGTGTCTCTTTCCTCTTTTTGTCAGTGTTTCTTTAGCTGGTGACAGGAGGAAAAGAAATTTATGAGCATTGCCACCATCTGGGAACACACGCTTGTGACAACAGTTTTGAACAAGGTTATTTAATTGACCTACTTTTACCCTGGTGACTCCTAAATCTTTCTCTCTCACCCACAACTTTCTGCTGTGTTCTAAATGGTTATTTCCATCTGACTACTGAGCACTGCCTAGACATCCCGTAGTCACATCAAAATCAAAATCCCCTCTCCCAAACTGGCCCCACTGTCTGTGCTTACCATCTTGGAGTACGGCTCCACAGCTACGAAGCTCAACTGACTCCCACTCTCTTTGAACTTCATGTCAGCAAATCACATCTGTTGAGTCTATCCCCAGAATGACCCATCAAGCGGCTCCAGCATCAACCCCTCCTGCTGCCGCATTAATCCAAATCACCATTATCTCTTGCCTCCAACATAGTCTTCCTGGTTCTGAGCTCACCTCTATTCTAAGACAAACTTTCTAAAATGTACATCACATCATGTGTTCTGCCGTCAGAAAACTTTCACTAGCCTTCCATTGCTAACAGATATTGGTTTCACTCAACAATATTGATCATTTCTAAAGCTGGCTTCTTATGTCTTCTCCCTCTCCCACAAATTGTTTTATGCCTAGAAGGTGTTCAATAAGTATAATAAATTAGCTTGACCTATCCCTCACAAACAAGTGGAAAGAGACTATCTAGAATCTAAGATGTTATAGATAATGTGCTATAAAGCCCAGGAAAGAGTGTTTTAAATCTCTTCTCCTACCACCCTGTCACTGGCCAGCTTTGCTTAATCAATTTGCATCTCTGTGAGCCAGGGGCTTTCTGTTCCCATCCTAAAGGAAATTCCCTACCGAGAGAGAGGAAGAAATAGAGCTGAGATTGGAGGTTCCTACACCGTGACAGTCGAGAAAGCTATTATTACTGGGTGCATTTAACCAAAAAGTGCAATTCTACTGCCTTGAATACTCAGCAACAAAGAAGATTATTACTCCTAGAAGATTATTTCCTATGTTAACCTTACATGGCCCTCCACCCCTCTTGTCTTCCCACCTTACCATGTATTTCCTGTTTTTCCACTCTATGCTCAAAAGGTACATCTGGAATATTCCAAGTTTAGAATCAACCTACACAATTATATTAAGAAACCCATTATGCAAATGTTGACATTGGAATAAGGGGGTATTAAAAAGGATATACATTTCGAGACATCAGACAGAGCATCAATAGACATTTTTCCTCCTCTAGATAAAGCATATCCTACAAACTATAGGCTAGCACAGTCCCACAGCAGTGGCTGTAAATCAAAGACTCTTATATAAGCTGCTGGTTTGGAGGTGGATCTTAGAAAGTCGAGGGCAGCCTTTATGTCTCTCTCCAGTCATGGCCATGCTTATTATTAGCTCCTTTAAAAAAATAAAGTGGTGGCTGGGGTTCAAGTGCAGCCCCTGTGGACATGCACGTGATCAGACCTGACAAGGTCCATTTGCTAATTACACATAGCTACTATTCTATTGCATCAGAACTTGAACTAAAAGACCAAAAGCTAAGTCATTAGTCATTTGAGAATATAAATGGAATTTCATGTTCCTATGACTGATTGCTCTTAATTTATGAGAAAAGAAGGACTCTATGAGGACAAACAACAAGAATCAAATATATATCTTTGCCAGGGCTCATAAAATGAGATGTAATTGGTCTGGGCCTCTGCTGTTTTAGTGCTTTAAGCAATCTTAATATCTTTAAGAAACTAAAAGCTTCTTTTGTAAACCCGGTGGGGCTTAATTGATGATCTCAAGGTCAAAGTCAATGTATTTATGTTTCATTTTTCCTTTTCTAGACCAAACAATAGCACAAGTGCAAGTGCTCACACATATATCAAATGCCATATAAAAGCAGAATGTAAGTAACATCCTTGAGTATCAGTGGTTGAAGGCAGGTGCAGAAGCCAAGTGCTCTGACACATTCAGTGAAGTGGGCTGGGGCCAGAACATGTATATTTCAATTTCAATTTTCTTACCTTTAAAATAGACCTTGTACAAATGTTCTACAGAATCATGGTGTGTCTTTATGGACTCAAGGCTTATTTTTTTTTTTAATATCAATTTAATATCACTGCTAAGTAGTACCATCGTGCTAGAAAATAATAAGATCACGTACATAAATAGAGTCTAACCCACCAATCTCCAGAAAAATTATAGCTTCTCTTCATTGGACCAAACAATTATATTCATTGTTCACAAACTTATTACCAAGCATCTACTAAGTGCTAAGCACTAGCTAGGTAGGACAGTGGACAAAACAGTCATAGTCTCTACCTCCACAGAGTTACATTCAAATAAGTACAATAATCCCAAAATTAAGCAAAAAAATTAAAATAATCACAGGTTATGATAAATGCCTCAAAAGGAATAAGGAAAGGGTTCAGATCAGAAGCAACATATAGATCATTTGGCTCCTCCCCTCTGCCTTACTGATAAGGAAATAGATATCTAGCAGTGATGACTTGCCCAAGTTCATACAATTCCAATCTTCTCATTGACAAGTAAGGAAATGTATCAAAACTACATTCCATCCAAATACAGAATTTGATTATAAACCAAATTACTCATGGTCTTGATTCGAACACATTACAGTGACATTCTTGTGGAACGGCACGATGACATTCTAGTATAATTCATGTGTAATATCCCAGTGCATGGGAAGCAGTCAGGGTCCTGGGCACCGTCATCATCAGTTGGTTTCATTCATCTAACCAGTGG